>NC_057806.1:493498264-493872244 GCF_018294505.1 Triticum aestivum
GATGATGTGAACTATTGATGTTAAATCACATGGCGATGTGAACTAGATTATTAACTCTAGTGCAAGTGGGAGACTGAAGGAAATGTGCCCTAGAGGCAATACTAAAGTTATTATTTATTTCCTTATTTCATGATAAATGTTTATTATTCATGCTAGAATTGTATTAACCGGAAACATAATACATGTGTGAATACATAGACAAACAGAGTGTCACTAGTATGCCTCTACTAGACTAGCTCGTTAATTAGATATGGTTATGTTTCCTAGCCATAGACATAAGTTGTCATTTGATTAATAGGATCACATCATTAGGAGAATGATGTGATTGACTTGACCCATTCTGTTAGCTTAGCACATGATCGTTTAGTATTCTGCTATTGCTTTCTTCACGACTTATACATGTTCCTATGACTATGAGATTATGCAACTCTTGTTTACCGGAGGAACACTTTGTGTGCTACCAAATGTCACAATGTAACTGGGTGATTATAAAGGTGCTCTACAGGTGTCTCCGAAGGTACTTGTTGGGTTGGCGTATTTTGAGATTAGGATTTGTCACTCCGATTGTCGGAGAGGTATCTCTAGGCCCACTTGGTAATGCACATCACTATAAGCCTTGCAAGCATTGTAACTAATGAGTTAGTTGCGGGATGATGTATTACAGAACGAGTAAAGAGACTTGCCGGTAACGAGATTAAACTAGGTATTACACGATCGAATCTCGGGCAAGTAACATACCGATGACAGAGGGAACACCATATGTTGTTATGCGGTCTGACCGATAAAGATCTTCGTAGAATATGTAGGAGCCAATATGGGCATCCAGGTCCTGCTGTTGGTTATTGACCAGAGAGGTGTCTCGGTCATGTCTGCATAGTTCTCGAACCCATAGGGTCCGCACGCTTTACGTTCATTGACGATATAGTATTATATGAGTTATGTATGTTGGTGATCAAATGTTGTTCGGAGTCCAGGATGAGATCACGGACATGACAAGGAACTCCAGAATGGTCCGGAGATAAAGTTTGATATATGGGATAATAGTGTTTGGTCACCGGAAGGGTTCCGGAATTCTCCGGAAGGGGTTCCGGATGTTTCCCGAAATGTTTGGGTACGAGAACACTTTATTTGGGCCAAAGGGGAAAGCCCACAAGGTTTTTGGAAAGCGCAAAAGGAAGTTTTGCGGAGTCCAGGGGCCAGGCGCCAGGGTCCCTGGCGTCTGGGTTCAAACGCCGGGAACCCTGGCGTCTGGCCCTGGAGTCCGAGAAGGACTCTTGCCTTTCGGGTGAAACCGATTTTGTGGAGGCTTTTGCTCCAAGTTTCGACCCCAAGGCCCAACATGTAAATAGAGGGGTAGGGCTAGCACCCAGGACACATCAAGAAACACCAAGCCGTGTGCCGGCTACCCCGTCCCCTCTAGTTTATCCTCCGTCATAGTTTTCGTAGTGCTTAGGCGAAGCCCTGCGGAGATTGTTCTTCACCAACACCGTCACCACGCCATCGTGCTGCCGGAACTCATCTACTACTTCGCCCCTCTTGCTGGATCGAGAAGGCGAGGACGTCACCAAGCCGAACGTGTGCAGAACTTGGAGGTGCCGTGCTTTCGGTACTTGGATCGGTCGGATCGTGAAGACGTACGACTACATCAACCGCGTTGATATAACGCGTCCGCTTTCGGTCTATGAGGGTACGTAGACATACTCTCCCCTCTCGTTGCTATGCATCACCATGAACCTGTGTGTGCGTAGGATTTTTTTTGAAATTACTACGTTCCCCAACAGTGGCATCCGAGCCAGGTTTTATGCGTAGATGTCATATGCACGAGTAGAACACAAGTGAGTTGTGGGTGATACAAGTCATACTGCTTACCAGCATGTCATACTTTGGTTCGGCGGTATTGTTGGATGAAGCGGCCCGGACCAACATTACGCGTACGCTTATGCGAGACTGGTTCTACCGACGTACTTTGCACACAGGTGGTTGGCAGGTGTCAGTTTCTCCAACTTTACTTGAACCGAGTGTGGCTACGCCCGGTCCTTGAGAAGGTTAAAACAGCACTAACTTGACGAACTATCGTTGTGGTTTTGATGTGTAGGTAAGAATGGTTCTTGCTCGGCCCGTAGCAGCCACGTAAAACTTGCAACAACAAAGTAGAGGACGTCTAACTTGTTTTTGGAGGGCATGTTGTGATGTGATATGGTCAAGGCATGATGCTATATTTTATTGTATGAGATGATCATGTTTTGTAACCGAGTTATCGGCAACTGGCAGGAGCCATATGGTTGTCGCTTTATTGTATGCAATGCAATCGCCCTGTAATGCTTTACTTTATCACTAAGCGGTAGCGATAGTCGTAGAAGCATAAGTTGGCAAGACGAGAATGATGCTACGATGGAGATCAAGGTATCGCGCCGGTGACAATGGTGATCATGATGGTGCTTCGGAGATGGAGATCACAAGCACAAGATGATGATGGCCATATCATATCACTTATATTGATTGCATGTGATGTTTATCTTTTATGCATCTTATCTTGCTTTGATTGACAGTAGCATTATAAGATGATCTCTCACTAAATTATCAAGATATAAGTGTTCTCCCTGAGTATGCACCATTGTGAAAGTTCTTCGTGCTGAGACACCACGTGATGATCGGGTGTGATAGGCTCTACGTTCAAATACAACGGGTGCAAAACAGTTGCACACGCGGAATACTCAGGTTAAACTTGACGAGCCTAGCATATAACAGATATGGCCTCGGAACACTGAGACCGAAAGGTCGAGCGTGAATCATATATTAGATATAATCAACATAGTGATGTTCACCATTGAAACTACTCCATCTCACGTGATGATCGGACATGGTTTAGTTGATATGGATCACGTGATCACTTAGATGATTAGAGGGATGCCTATCTAAGTGGGAGTTCTTAAGTAATATGATTAATTGAACTTTAATTTATCATGAATTTAGTCCTGGTAGTATTAGCATATCTATGTTATAGATCAATAGCTCGCATTTAGCTCCTCTATTTTATTTTTGATATGTTCCTAGAGAAAACTAAGTTGAAAGATGTTAGTAGCAATGATGCGGATTGGATTCATGATTTGAGGATTATCCTCATTGCTACACAGAAGAATTATGTCCTTGCTGCACCGCTAGGTGACAGACCTATTACAGGAGCAGATGCAGATGTTATGAACATTTGGCTGGCTCAATATGATGACTACTTGATAGTTTAGTGCACCATGCTTAACAGCTTTGAATCGGGACTTCAAAGATGTTTTGAACGTCATTGATCATATGAGATGTTCCAGGAGTTGAAGTTAATATTTCAAGAAAATATCCGAGTTGAGAGATATGAAGTCTCCAGCAAGTTCTATACCTAAAAGATGGAGGAGAATAGCTCAAGCAGTGAGCATGTGCTCAGATTGTCTTGGTACTACAATCGCTTGAATCAAGTGGGAGTTAATCTTACAATTAAGATAGTGATTGACAGAGTTCTCTAGTCACTATCACCAAGTTACTAGAACTTCGTGATGAACTGTAATATGCAAGGGATAAACGGAAACGATTCCCAAGCATGGAACAATAAAAAATTATAGATACGTTGGAGACATATCATGTGGCCGCCTTTAAATAGAGGATTTCGGTGAGACCAAGCGTCCGGGTGTGTCAATGCGCGGCGCCGGAGTTGGTTCCTCGGCCGGCAAGCCTGTTTAATGGCGGCATACAGACAGAGAGGTACTGATACGCCCATTTTGCATCATGTTTTCCTACTATTATTTATAATGTTTTTATGCATAATAATGCTTTATGGAGTTTATAATGCCTTTTCTCTCATAATATGCAAGGTTTACACAAAGAGAGAGAATACCGACAGCTGGAATTCTGGACCTGAAAAAGATATGTCAGAGATACCTATTTTGCACATCTCCAAATGAGCTAAAATTCTACAGAGAATTATTTTCGAATATTTAATAATTATTGGAGAAAAGAACTACCGGAGGGGGCCACCTGGTGACCACAAGACACCATGGCATGCCATGCGCGCCCTGGTGGGTTGTGGCCAGCCCAGCCCACCTTCGATGCCCAACTTCTGGTACATAAGGTCTTTTGACCTAGAAAAAATAAGGAGAGGAATTTCAGGGCGGAGCGCCACCGTCTCGAGGCGGAACTTGGGAAGGAGCACTTTTGCCCTTCGACGGAGTGATTCCGCCGGGGGGAACTTCCCTATCAAAGGGGGAAATCGAATCCATCATCATCACCAACATCCCTCTCATCTTTGGGAGGCCAATCTCCATCAACATCTTAGACAGCACCATCTCATCTCAAACCCTAGTCCATCTCTTGTGTTTAATCTTTGTACCGGAACCTCAGGTTGGTACCTGTGGGTGACTAGTAGTATTGATTACATCTTGTAGTTGATTACTATATGGTTTATTTGGTGGAAGATTATATGTTCAGATCCAATATGCTATTTAATACCCCTTTGATCTTGAGCATGAATATCATTTGTGAGTAGTTACTTTTGTTCTTGAGGTCACGGGAGAAGTCATGTTGCAAGTAATCATGTGAATTTGATATGTGTTCGATATTTTGATGATATGTATGTTGTGATTCCCTTAGGGGTTGTTTGGATACTGAGATTTTACTAAACCAGTTTGGCCTACACACGTTTTCGGTTATAACAAACTAAAACCCTGTTTGGTGATAACCCACAAGTATAGGGGATCGTTTGTAGCCTTTTTTGATAAATAAGAGTGTCGAACCCAACGAGGAGCTAAAGGTAGAACAAATATTCCCTCAAGTTCTATCGACCACCGATACAACTCTACGCACGCTTGACGTTCGCTTTACCGGAAACAAGTATAAAACTATTTTGTAGGTGTGATGCTAGAACTACTTTGCAAGAATAAAACTATGAATAAATTGCAAGGTAATAAAAGTAAATAGCTTTTGTCAACAAGAAAGTTATTTGTCCCTAGGCAATCGATAACAAGTAACGGTAATCATTCTTGTAATTTTATATGAGGGAGAGGCATGAGCTAACGTACTTTCTCTACTTGGATCATATGCACTTATGATTGGAACTCTAGCAAGCATCCGCAACTACTAAAGATCATTAAGGTCGTGAAACCCAACCATAGCATTAAGTATCAAGTCCTCTTTATTCCCATACATCATACCCTACCTACCCGGATTTAAGTTTCTGTCACTCTCGCAACCCACTGTAAGTGAACCATGAACATATTGCAACACCCTACAGCGGGGGCTCCTCACGTTTGCGCTAGAATGGAGGGCACGGTAGGACAACACCATAAATAAAATATACAATCATACCAACCAAGATCACGATTAACCCACAGGACAAAACATATCTACTTAAACATCATAGGATAACCATAGATCATTGGGAAATAATATATGGAGTTGAGCACCATGTTTAAGTAGAGATTACAGCGGGGGGAAGAGGTGCTACACCGCTGCATAGAGGGGGAGAGAGTTGGTGTTGACGGTAGCAAGATTCTTGATGTAGATCGCCGTCCCGATCATTGGCCCAGTGGCACTCCGGCACCACCGGAAGCGAGGGGGAGAGAGCCCCCCTACTTCTCCTTCATCCTTGGCCTCCCCCTAGATGGGGAGGAGAGTTCCCCCTCTGGTCCTTGGTCTCCATGGCGGCGGAGGGGCGGGAGCCTTTCCGAGATTGGATCTCCCTCTCTGTTCTCCTCTGTTTCGCGTCCCCCAGATCTGGCCGAAAACCGTTTCTTATATTCCTGGAGATCTGTAACTCCAATTGCGCTGAGATTTTAACATGATTTTTTCCTGATATAAGCTTCCTTGCGCCCGAAGTACAGCTCCAACCGATGTACGAGGTGGGTACAAACCACCACCATGCGCCAGGCTCCTGGGCCGTGCGCTGGTGTCTTGTGCCCTGTGTGGGCCTCCGTTTGCGGTGATTCCAACTCCCAAAAATCACATATATTCCAAAATAATTCTCCGTACAATTTTATTGCATTTGGACTTCGTTTGATATGGATACTCTGTGATACAAAAAACATGCAAAAATAGGAACTAGCACTGGGCACTGGATCAATAGGTTAGTCCAATGAATCATATAAAAAGTTGCCAAAAGTCTGTGAAAGTGGTATAATATTGGCATGAAACAATCAAAAATTATAGATACGACAGAGACGTATCAGCATCCCCAAGCTTAATTCTTGCTCGTCCTCGAGCAGGTAAATGATAAAAAAGATATTTTTTGATGTGGAATGCTACCTAGCATAAACTTGATCATATATCTAATCATGTCATGAATATTAAGACATAAGTGATTCAAAGCAATAGTCTATAATTTGACATAAAGACATCAATACTCAGGCATCCCAACAAATAATCATGTCTTTCAAAATATCAACGCTAAAGAAAGTTATCCCTACAAAATCATATAGTCTTGTCATGTTGTGTCTTCTTAACACAAAGTACTTATCATGCACAACCCCGATGACAAGCCGAGCAATTGGTTCATACTTTTTAACGCGCTTCAGCTTTTTCAACTCTCATGCAATACATGAGCGCAAGCCATGGATATTGCACTACGGGTGGAATAGAGTATGATGATAGGGGTAAATATATAGAAGACAAAAAAGTAAGAAAGTCTCACATTGACGTGGCTAACCAACGGGCTATGGATATGCCCATCAATTGATATCAACGTGAGGAGTAGTGATTGCCATGCAATGAATGCACTAAGAGCTATAAGTGTAATGACAGCTCAATATGAAAACTAAGTGGCTGTGCATCTAATCCTATAATGAAAAGTACCCACTAGTTTATGAAAGTGATAACATAGGATACTCTCCATATGAAAAACATGGTGCTACTTTGAAGCACAAGTGTGGTAAAGGATACTAACAATGCCCCTTCTCTCTTTGTTTATTTATTTATTTTTTCCTTTTTCTTTTTTTCTTTTTTTCTTTTTATATTTTTTCTCTCATTTTCCGGAGTCTCATCCTGACTTGTGGGGGAATCATAGTCTCCATCATCCTTTCCTCACTTGGGCACTGCTCTAAAAATGAATAATGATGATCATCACACTTCTATTTACTTATAACTCAAAAGAAATAAAAATTACAACTCGATACCTATGACAAAATATGACTCTATATGAATGCCTCTGGCAATGTACCATATGTGCAATGATCTAGCATAACATGTATGAAAAATGATGAACAGTGGCTGAGCCACGACTACTATGTCAGCTATATGATCATGCAAAGCAATATGACAATGAATGCTCAAGTCATCAAATGGAAGCAGTGGAAGTTGCATGGCAATATATCTCGGAATGGCCATGGAAAAGCCATAATAGGTAGGTGTCGGTGTCAAAACCGGCAGATCTTGGGTAGGGGGTCCCGAACTGTGCGTCTAGGCCAGATGGTAACAGGAGGCAAGGGACACGAAGTTTTACCCAGGTTCGGGCCCTCTTGATGGAGGTAAAACCCTACGTCCTGCTTGATTAATATTGATGATATGGGTAGTACAAGAGTAGATCTACCACGAGATCAGAGAGGCTAAACCCTAGAAGTTAGCCTATGGTATGATTGTTGTTCTGTATGTTGTCCTACGGACTAAAACCCTCTGGTTTATATAGACACCGGAGAGGGTTAGAGTTACACAAAGTCGGTTACAATGGTAGGAGATCTACATATCCGTATCGCCAAGCTTGCCTTCCATGCCAAGGAAAGTCTCTTCCGGACACAGGACGAAGTCTTCAATCTTGTATCTTCATAGTCCAGGAGTCCGGATGAAGGTATAGTCCGGCCATCCAGACACCCCCTAATCCAGGACTCCCTCAGTAGCCCTAAACCAGGCTTCAATGACGACGAGTCCGGCGCGTAGATTGTCTTCGGCATTGCAAGGCGGGTTCCTTCTCCAAGTACTTCATAGAAGATTTTGAACACAAAGATAGTGTCCGGCTCTGCAAAATAAGTTTCCACATATTGCCATAGAGAGAATAATATTTACACAAATCTAATCTGCTGACGTATTCCGTAGTGTGACACACCACGGCCAAGCCTTTATTCAAATTGTTTTATTATCCCACCTCAGCGCGTCACGCGAGGCGGTTTCCTTGGCACGTCTTGTTAAAGCAGAGATCGTGTCCCCTTATTCCAGGATTCTCATCAATACGGGCGTGGGTAACCCAACCGCGCCATTGATTACGGCGCTTGGAGACAAGCGAGTTTTACCAGGCTGGTGGGGACACGTAGTTGCGTCCACCCATATAAGGGGATAAGGATCCACCTTTTCACCTATGCCTTCTTCCTCCTTTGCCTATCCATTTTCCCACACTCGAGCTCCAGCGCCCAAGTCCGCACTCCCCGCCTCAACCTTCTCCAGCCATGTCCGGAGCGGGAGGCAAGTGGATGGTCTCCTCCATCACGGAGGGACACATCAAAAAACTGAGGAAGGCCGGATACTTGTCTAACGACATTGCGTACCGGCTTCCTGAAGAGGGGCAATTCCTCCCCACCCCAAGGCCCCATGAGAGGGTAGTGTTCCTTCCCCACTTCCTCCGCGGACTGGGCTTTCCTATCCACCCATTCGTCCGGGGACTCATGTTCTACTACGGCCTTGATTTCCATGATCTGGCCCCGAACTTCATCCTCAACATCTCGGCGTTTATCGTCGTGTGCGAGGCTTTCCTCTGCATCCGCCCCCATTTTGGCCTATGGCTCAAGACTTTCAATGTCAAGCCAAAGGTGGTGCGCGGCAACCAGGCGGAGTGCGGAGGCGCCATGGTGGGCAAGATGCCCAACGTCTTATGGCTCGAGGGCTCCTTTGTGGAGACCCTGAAGGGGTGGCAATCGGGGTGGTTTTACATCACCGAGCCGCGCGACCCTGAGTGGGTCGCAGCCCCCGAGTTCCGGTCCAGACCCCCAACGCGGCTCACGTCCTGGAAAGAGATGGGCCTGTCGTGGGGTAGCAAAGGAGAGGTCACTGGACTGCAAACATGCATCCAAACCCTGGTGGACAAGCAGCTCAAGCTTGTCAACGTAGTCCAGGTTATGCTCATCCGCCGGATCCTCCCGTGTCAACAACGGGCCTTCAATCTGTGGGAGTTCAACCCGGCGCAGCACCGAACTCTGAGCAGGCTCTTCAACACGACGTACGAAGATGCCTGGAAGGTGCTTTTCAAGGGCGCCGAGGCTCCCGGATACGCCACCGAGGATCGTGGATTCAGCGCGCAGCGTCACGCTAGCGCGGTAAGTTGTTTGTAACTTTTATAGGGTATTAGTTTTTCATAGTTTAACTCTATGCGGGATCTAAGCTCCTCTACCTTTGAATGGTTTGGCAGGCGAAGTCCGGACAGATCGACTGACCGGCTCCTTTGCCCGAAGACCCAGCCGATGCCCGCTTGGAGAAGCTCCTGGTTCCGGCACCCCATGTGGTGCCAGAGAAGAAGGCCGCGAAGAAGGCCGCGGGGACTCGAAAAAGTGCCCGGGGCCAGGAGGTGTCGGGTTCATCATCCGACGGCTCCAAGGCGCATTCCTCCCATGAAGACGAGGAGGAGGAAGAAGAGACCTTTCCCCCTCCAGCGGGGGGAGAGAAGAAAAGGAAGGACGCCCCCACTGGGGAGGCCGAAGGGTCCAAGAAGGGGAAAACCCTTCCTCCGGACTACTCCACCGACGCTGACGATGGCGGAGAGGCGTGGCCGCTCAGGGCCAAGCCCCTGGCGAAATCGTAAGTGTCTGGATACCAGAGTAATTCATAGTATTCCTTTATTGCATAGCTTTCCCTTATGTCAAATATGATTATGCAGCCCACCCAAAGACCGGCTCGACGCATCGTCGAGCGGTTCACTGGACTCGTCGGATGTGAATTCGCTTGTGAATTCGCTTCCGACGGTCACCTCCCCCCGCCCTACGGACGACGCCGAAGTATTGTCCCAACAGGTTCCAAGTCAGGAGGAGGTGGTCCTGGAGGCGCCGCAAGGCGACCTTCCGGACTCCAGGAGTAAAGGGGATAAAACCCCCCAGGGCTCCAAGTCCGGCCCTAGGCCGGACACCGCTCCGGAACCTTCAAAGGTTCCAGAGTCCGGCGGGCGACCTCCTTCCAAGAGGAGCAAGCCCACCATGCTGGTGACCCCCATCCAACCGGAGGTGCCGGACAATCTGTTGGAGGTGCTCAAAGGCGCCTCCATCGACGAGGAGCACCGCACCATTATGAGTGCGGTAGTCCAGAAGGTTCAGTCCGCCAAGAGCGGACTGACTGAAGCTTGTGCTAGCCTTTTAACAGGCTTTGAGGTAAGTAAAGAATGTGTAAATAATATTACCGCATAGACAGTAGCCCCTGATGCTCTGTTTGGCGTTCGGGAAGAAAAGCTGAACAAAGGATCAAATAAAATTCGCAGGAGTCTAACAAAAAGGAGTCAATATGCATATGTAGGCTTCTCTGCTGGCGTCCTCCGCACTGATTGCGGAAGTGGACACGCTAAAGCAGAACCTCGAGCAGTCCGAGCAAGAGCTCGGGCGTGCCAAGAAGCAGCTCGAGGACAAGGAAGGTAAGAAATACCTTGTTTAAATATATATATATATATAGTGCAATTGCAAAAAATGACAGGATTATCGTGGCTATTGTAGGGGCCACGTCTGAGGTGGCGACCCTTAAGCAAGCGCTGGTCGAGGCCGAGAAGAGGGCGGCCACGGAGCGCACCGAGCGGGAGAAGTATGGGGCCCAGGTTGGCAAGGTGCGGCAAGAGCTCTAGGCTCTCATGAAAAACATGAGAGTTTGGAGCTTGACTCAAAGACGCGAGCGTCCGAGCTCGCGATGGCTATTGAAAATGCCAAGTCTGCCAAGGCCGAATCCCAGAAGACCCTCCAGGAGTTGGATGCGGTGAAAAAGATAGAGGCGGGTAAGGCATTCTTTATGCAAAGCAAACACATAAACGTGAGTTACTTGTTACTTACCCGAATCCGGAGTTCTCCAGGAGCATTCGTAGATCTTCCCCGTAGCGTGTCCGATGCCGCCGCATTCTATCGAGCCGAGGAGGGAAGCTCGACAGAGAAGGTATTCTGGTCTCAGTATGCTGAGGCCGGACACCCCGTGCCCCCTAAGCGACCAGCTGAAGCAACTGGTCGAGTTCCACAAGGCGGCCGAACATGCCATGAAGGGCCTCATAGTTCGGCTGTGGCCTGGAGAGGCTCTGCCTGGGAGCTATTTCGGGCTGGTGCGGCAGCTGGTGGGGGGCTGTCCAAGGCTCGAAGTCATCAAGCGCTCCGTCTGCATTGAAGGTGCCCGTAGGGCCCTTGCCCGTGCTAAGGTGCACTGGGGCAAGCTGGATGCTGAGAAGCTTGTGAAGGACAGGCCACCGCCGGGGAAAGAGCATCGCAAGCCCGAGAATTATTATACAGATGTTCTGAAGGGTGCCCGCCTTGTGGCGGATGAATGTTCCAGGGATGTAATTTTTGAGTAAAACTCGCTTGTTTGTCCTGTGCGCTGAAAAGTTGTTCATATGCGCTAAGCAATGCTGTTGGAATTTAAAATATTACCTTCTGTGCGGCTATTTATCAATTCTAAGAGATGGCAAGTCGTCGGCTTCTGCCCCCGTGCCGCTAGTGCTGGGGTGTTCGGGGATAAACCTAAGCGCTCTTTTTCCCATGTTTGGGTCCTTCGAGGGAGGCTCTCAGCACAACGAACAAGGCAATCGGACTATAATGCGTGAACACTCTCACTTAGCCATAGAATTCTATAATTTTAAATTTCAGTGAAGCCCCTGGTATTCGGAAGACCGAGTTCGGGGCGCTATCCATGCCTTGGCCGGACAGAGCCGACTCCTCGCTCTAAGCGGCATAAGTCTTTAGGGACTCGAAAAACCTCTCGAACAGCGACCAGCTCTCGCTTCATCATGACAGTCAGTTTTAGCTTTCTCTACTGAGGTGCTCGACCCAGCTCAACTGGGGCACAATCGCAGTAGTTCTCCTAGTGCTACCTTAGCCGACACAGCGGAACGTAAGACACCAAAACATAGGAGCCGGGCAAACCCAACTATTGACCCAAGACATGATTCGGAGCCGATGCATATAATGCTATAAGTTCGGGGTGCCGCACTTGTTAAAGTGTTCGGACTTCTCACACCATATTGAGGGGTACTAAAGCCCCTGGTGTATTTTGGACGTACCAAAGTGTACGGGTCCAACATGTCGTTAAGGAACATATATTTGTAAAAAAAGAGTAATGCAAAAATAGACAAAAGCTATGCATCGTTTATTAAAAAGGGCTGTGATCAAAGCAGAACGATACAAATAATGCGATAAGCGAACGGTTGGACTATTTAACATGTCCGTTCCAGGGGCAGGCTGCGGAATGGTATGAGAAACAGGTATACTGCTCGTGATAGAGACCACCTGGGAGTTCCGTAATGCGGCATGGCTTGTCTGCTTCCCTGGTTCTTGCATCGTTTGTGCGGCAATTGAACTGCCGAACAGGCCTTCCAAAGAATGGAGTCCTGAAAGTAAGAGAAAATTAAAAAATCGGCAGCCCCTGGTGCGGTTTAAGCCGTGTTTCGGGCGTGCCGTGATGGTGCCCCTCCCCCTGTACCCATGGTATTTCTAGAGCGTAGTTATGTACGCGAAGCACTGGCGTCGCATTTTTGCGAGGGCTGGGGTTGGGGCCGCATTGCTACGCCTGCTCGGAACATGCCAGGCGGTCTTGTTGTAGGTTACTCTAGGCGCGCTTGACGGTGTCCGGATGTTTAATGGCCGGACCGGAGAACTGCTTGGCGAGGCTGCTTTGTACTTCCGCTGCAAGGGCCGCCGTGTGCTCCTCCGTTCGGAGGGAGCGTTCGGTGTTTCTGTTGACCGTAATTACTCCTCGAGGGCCTGGCATCTTGAGCTTAAGGTATGCGTAGTGCGGTACCACATTGAACTTGGCGAATGCAGTTCGCCCGAGCAGTGCGTGATAGCCACTGCGGAATGGGACTATGTCGAAGATTAACTCCTCGCTTCGGAAATTATCCGGAGATCCGAAGACCACTTCAAGTGTGACTGAGCCTGTACAGTTGGCCTCTACACCTGGTATTACGCCTTTAAAGGTCGTTTTGGTGGGCTTAATCCTCGAGGGATCTATGCCCATTTTCCGCACTGTATCCTGGTAAAGCAGGTTCAGGCTGCTGCTGCCGTCCATAAGGACTCTGGTGAGATGAAATCCGTTAATAATTGGGTCTAGAACCAATGCGGCGAATCCGCCATGACGGGTGCTAGTGGGATGGTCCCTTCGATCAAAGGTGATCGGGCAGGAGGACCATGGGTTGAACTTTGGGGCGACTGGCTCTATCGCGTATACGTCCCTTAACACGCGCTTCTGCTCCCTCTTGGGGATGTGGGTTGCGTATATCATGTTCACCGTCTGCACTTGTGGGGGAAAACCCTTCTGTCCACTGTTATTTGGCGGCCGGGGCTCTTCGTCGTCATCGCTATGCAACCCCTTGTCGGTATTTTCAGCATTTAACTTGCATGCCTGCTTGAACACCCAACAATCCCTGTTGGTGTGATTGGCCAGCTTTTCGGGGGTGCCATGTATCTGGCACAAGCGGTCGAGTATTCGGTCCAAACTGGACGGTCCCCTAGGATTTCTTTTGAATGACCTTTTCCGCTGACCGGATTTATAGCCTCTGAATCCGGCATTAACTGCCGTATCCTCAACATTGTCGTCGTTAATGCAGCGCTTCTGCTTGTTGCGACGCGACCTGCCACTATTGTCCCTGGTATATCCGAATTACCAGGGTTCTTGGTCATATTGTTGCTACGAGCAAGCCAGCTGTCTTCTCCCGCGCAAAAGCGGGTCATGAGTGTCGTGAGTGCTGCCATAGATTTCGGCTTTTCCTGTCCAAGGTGCCGGGCAAGCCACTCGTCACGGATATTGTGCTTGAAGGCTGCTAGGGCCTCTGTGTCTGGACAGTCGACTATTTGATTTTTCTTTGTTAGGAACCGTGTCCAGAATTGCCTGGCCGATTCCTCTGGCTGCTGAATTACGTGGCTTAGGTCATCGGCGTCTGGTGGTCGCACATAAGTCCCCTGGAAATTGTCGAGAAATGCGGCTTCCAGGTCATCCCAACAACTGATTGATCCTGCCGGCAAGCTGTTAAGCCAATGTCGAGCTGGTCCTTTAAGCTTGAGTGGGAGGTATTTGATGGCGTGGAGATCATCGCCGCGGGCCATGTGGATATGAAGGAGATAATCCTTGATCCATACCGCGGGATCTGTTGTGCCATCATATGATTCAATGTTTATGGGTTTGAAACCCTCGGGGATTTGATGATCCATTACTTCGTCTGTGAAGCATAGTGGGTGTGCGGCGCCTCTGTACTGGGCTATATCATGACGTAGCTCCAATGAGCTTTGTCTACTGTGTTCGGCCCTACCGGATTTGTGTCCGGCGTGACGGTTACCGTCTCGAGTCATGG
Organism: Triticum aestivum; assembly: GCF_018294505.1. Taxonomy (NCBI): domain Eukaryota; kingdom Viridiplantae; phylum Streptophyta; class Magnoliopsida; order Poales; family Poaceae; genus Triticum; species Triticum aestivum. The sequence continues at coordinate 493,512,732 of NC_057806.1, forward strand.
GGCACTCACGCGATCCGTAGATCGATCTTGTTTGCCTTGCCTTGTCCTCCAACATATCTCGCAGGTCTGGTGCATTTTCCCGTGCATTGGTACGGGGTGCGGCTTGAGTGGAGGGCCGAGAGGCCTCTCTGTCGCGGCCACGAGGTGGCCGGTCGGCCGTATCAAGTGCTGGTGATGTAGGTTTAAGTACTTCCTCCTCTAATCAGGGTAGCAACCTGCGCTTTGGGTAGCTCTTGGAGGGGCGTTCGAGTTTATGCTCTTCGGCCGCAAGGACTTCAGTCCATCTGTCGACTAGCAAATCTTGATCAGCTCTAAGTTGTTGCTATTTTTTCTTGAGGCTTCTTGCCATGGCCATAAGCCTACGTTGAAAACGCTCTTGCTCGATGGGATCCTCTGGCACGACGAATTCGTCGTCATCGAGGCTTGCCTCGTCTTGTGAGGGAGGCGTATAATTATCGTCCTCGACCTCTTTGTGTGCCGCTCTCTCATGAGGGCTGGCTTCTCCATCCTCCTGTGTTGAATCTTGCTGGAGGGGGTTTTCTTCGGCACTCTCCGGAGTGTTATTATCTCCGGTGCTGGAATCACCGTATTTGCTTTGGCGGGATTTTGAGCGGCGCCGCTGACGCCGGCGCTTAGGCTGTTTCTTGGAGGGGTCATCCTCCGCTGTTCCATCGCCATCTCCTTCTTTTGGGGTGTCCACCATGTATATGTCATATGACGAGGTGGCTTTCCAGGGCCCAATAGGCGATGGTTCTTCATCGTCTCCTGCATCGGCGTCCATACCGTCGATGTCTTCGGAGTCGAAATCGAGCATGTCGGTTAAATCGTCGACAGTGGCTACAAAGTGGGTGGTGGGTGGGCTTTGAATTTCTTCATCGTCTGTATCCTAACCTTGCTGACCGTAGTCCGGCCAGGGCTCTCCTGATAAAGAGACAGACTTTAGTGTCTTAAGAATATCGCCGAAAGGCGAGTGCTGAAAGATGTCCGCGACAGTAAACTCCATGATCGGCGCCCAATCGGATTCGATCGGCAGGGGCGCAGAGGGTTCGGAGTCCAGAGAGGAGTCCGGCTCCTTGGAGTCACGAGTCTCGCGGAGTGTGGGGCTGGTGTTCGGCTTGATCGCCGTTGAGATCGCAGCCCCCGAGGCGGCGTCCAACCACCCATCCTCGATCGGCGCAGTTGGCTCCGAATTAAGGGTCAAAGCCGATGCGGGTGCGGCCTCCAGGGTACTGTTCGGCGGCAGAGCTAGATCATGCTTGTCGTGACAGTGCGGCACGCTCGGCAGTGGCTCGAATCCGTCGAGGATCAAGTCCCCATGGATGTCAGTCGTGTAGTTTAAACTTCCAAATCTGACCTGACGGCCAGGGGCATAGCTTTCAATCTGCTCCAGATGGCCATGTGAATTGGCCCGCGGTGCGAAGCCGCCGAAGACGAAGATCTGTCCGGGGAGGAAAGTCTCACCCTGGACTGCATCACTATTGATGATCGTAGGAGCCATCAAGCCTAACGGCGACGACATAGAGGAACTCTCAATGAAAGCACCAATGTCGGTGTCAAAACCGGCGGATCTCGGGTAGGGGGTCCCGAACTGTGCGTCTAGGCCGGATGGTAACAGGAGGCAAGGGACATGAAGTTTTACCCAGGTTCGGGCCCTCTTGATGGAGGTAAAACCCTACATCCTGCTTGATTAATATTGATGATATGGGTAGTACAAGAGTAGATCTACCACGAGATCGGAGAGGCTAAACCCTAGAAGCTAGCCTATGGTATGATTGTTGTTCTGTATGTTGTCCTACGGACTAAAACCCTCCGGTTTATATAGACACCGGAGAGGGTTAGGGTTACACAAAGTCGGTTACAATGGTAGGAGATCTACATATCCGTATCGCCAAGCTTGCCTTCCATGCCAAGGAAAGTCTCTTTCGGACATGGGACGAAGTCTTCAATCTTGTATCTTCATAGTCCAGGAGTCCGGCTGAAGGTATAGTCCGGCCATCCGGACACCCCCTAATCCAGGACCCCCTCAGTAGGTATGGTGGCTGTTCCGAGGAAGATATAATAAGGCTTATGTGTGATAGAGCGTATCATATCACGGGGTTTGGATGCACCTGCCAAGTTTGCACCACGTCTCGATGTGAGAAAGGGCAATGCAAGGTACCATAGAGGCTAGCAAATTGTCGAAAGGTAAGAGTGAGTGTAATCCATGGATTCACATTAGTCATAAAGAACTCATATACTTATTGCAAATGTTTATTAGCCCTCGAAGCAAAGTACTACTACGACATCCCCTAGGGGGATTGATTGGTAGGAAAAGACCATCGCTCGTCCCCGACCGCCACTCATAAGGAAGACAATCAATAATAAATCATGCTCCAACATCATAGCATAATGAGAGACTATACGTGCATGCTTCAGGAATCACAAACCTTAACACAAATATTGTTACTAAACACAACCATTTACTAGTACCTCCCACATATTCCATCTCCATATCGCAAAAACTATTGCAAGGAATCAAACATATCATATTCAGTGATCCACAAGTTCTATGTAGGATTTTATGACTAACCATGCAATTGACCAATTCCTGTTGACTCTCTAAATAGATATAAGTGAAGCATGAGAGTTTAATTCTTTCTACAAAATATCATGGTCTAATAAATATAAGTGAAGCAAAAGAGCATTCTTCAAACAACAGTTTCCTATGTGAAGATAAATAGGCAATCCAAACTTCAAATTATATAAGTGAAGCACATGAAGCATTCTATAAAGCCACACTCAAAAGATATAAGTGAAGTGCAATGAGCATTCTATAAATCAACCATGGACTATCGCATACCAGCATGGTGCATAAAATAAAAAAAATGAAAACTAAAAGCAAAAGACGCTCCAAGATTTGCACATATCACATGAACGAAATGAAACCGAAAACATACCGATACTTGTTGAAGAAAGATGGGATGCCTTCTGGGGAATCCCCAAGCTTAGACGCTTGAGTCTCCTTGAATATTTACTTGGGGTTCCTTGGGCATCCCCAAGCTTGAGCTCTTTCCTCTGCCCCTTCTCCTCACATCAAGAACTCCTCGATCTTTGATCACTTCATCCACACAAAACTCAACAGAAAGTTCAGTAAGATCCATTAGTATAATAAAGCAAATCACTACTCTAAGTACTGTTGCAAACCAATTCATATTATTTTTCAATGTAGCTACTATAATATAACTTTTCCATGGCTTGATCCACTGATGGAATCGATAGTTTCATCAAAACAAGAAAAACAATGTATCAAAAACAGAATCTGTCTTAAACAGGACAATCTGTAATACTCTAAGCATTCACCATACCTCTAGTACTCCACAAATTCTGAAAAAATAGGGAAAATAAAAATTTTGTATAGAAAGACAGTGCAAAAAGTTTCAGAACCGTTTGACTTTCCAGTAAAAAAATGTAAAATCGCGCACTACTCCCGAAGTTTTTGTTTTGCACTGCACAAACCAACAAGCAATCTAAACATCCTAAAGGCAAACCTCGCACATTATTTTTATGATACAATGGAATTGTACAAGGGGATAATTATTTTTGTTGAAAAGTTTCTGTAATTAAGATTCACAAAGTTTCCGTGAGCATGAACAAAGTTCAAGGAGCTCCCCCACTTCAACAATGCTTGTCTCTTTCACTTTCACTTTCCTTTTTGAAAATTTTTGTGTTCCCCTATATTTTTTTTTGTTTTTAAACTTTATAAAAGCACTCAACATAAATAAATGACTCTCTAAATCTTTTGGGTTGTCTCCCTGGCAGCACTTTCTTTAAAGCCATTAAGCTAGGCATAAAGTGCTCAAGTAATGGATCCACCCGGATCCCAAGGTATATCGAAGCCAATTTTAATTAGCAATGACTTGGCATTTAGTAGTGAGCACAAAGCAACATATATCAAGCAATTACGAATTCTAACTCTCTTCCTATGCATCAGCATGTCATACAAGAACAATTCATGCACATCAAGTAAAGGCCAATACATAGCATAAGCAGTTTCTTTCAATTTTATCGTGTTGGAAACATAGAGAGGTGGAGATATAGTTCCACTCTCATAATAATTGTAAGTAGGAGCAGGAAGCACATGCATATTATATTCATCAAAATCATCATGAGTAATGGTAGAATGCAATCCATCAACGTAATCCTTAATAAGTGCAAACTTCTCTGATATAGTGTAGTCGGGAGAATTCAAAAAGATAATAGGACTATCATGTGTGGGTGCAATAGCAACAATGTCATTATTAACATAAGGAACTATAGCAAGTTCATCTCCATAAGCATAATTCATATTGGCATCTTGTCCACAAGCATAACAAGCATCAAGTTCATCAAAAAGGGATATTTCAAATGAATCAACGGGATCATAACAATTATCATGGCATTCATCCTTCGGTAAGAATGAAGGGACATTAAACAATGTATGAGCTGGAGGGTTACTCTCATTAGAAGGTGGGCACAGGTGATCAATCCGTTCTTCCTTCGCTTGTTCTTCGCTCTCCTCGTCATCTTTTTCATCCAATGAGCTCGTAGTTTCATCAATTTCTTCTTCCATAGACTCCTGCAAAATATTAGTCTCTTCTTGGACAGCGGAGACTTTCTCAATAAATTCATCAATATCGGAATTGTATTTATGATTATCATAGCAAGATTTAAGGATAGCAAGATTTTCAGGTCTATAAACTGAATCATCAAAATCTTCAAACTTTTTAAACAAAGATTCAATTTCACATGCATCCTTAAAAGCAATAAATTCTTCTATTCGTTCCACATCACAGTAATCATATACACCTCTAGCATAAGAAGCCAAGGTTTCATTATCATTAAATTCACATGAAAAGGGAAGATGTGGAGTATTCATCCTAGAGCAACAAGTATAATCATATCTCTGGCATAAATCCCAAGCATACCATTGCAACATTTCAATTTAATCCCATAAAAGTTTTCCCTTTTGAGTCAAGCAATAATCCTTGAAGTATTAACGTTGACCCAACGTTACTCCCATTATCAAGTTGAATGGGGTTTTCTCAGGATTATCAAAGTAGTGTATACTATTTTTCACATAACGAGCATCGAGGATTTTAGGAGGTTCCCCATCTCCATGAGTAGCAAGTACCACTAATTTTTTGGTGTTTCGTGTTCCATATACATAACTAAAGATAGAGAACAACTTAGAGCAGAAAATAAAAACTACTTAGTGATAAAGCAAACAAGCACACACGAGAATATTCAATCCACGCTATTGCTCCCTGGCAACGGCGCCAGAAAAAGGTCTTGATAACCCACAAGTATAGGGGATCGTTTGTAGCCTTTTTTGATAAATAAGAGTGTCGAACCCAATGAGGAGCTAAAGGTAGAACAAATATTCCCTCAAGTTCTATCGACCACCGATACAACTCTATGCACGCTTGACGTTCGCATTACCGGAAACAAGTATGAAACTATTTTGTAGGTGTGATGCTAGAACTGCTTTGCAAGAATAAAACTACGAATAAATTGCAAGGTAATAAAAGTAAATAGCTTTTGTCAACAAGAAAGTTATTTGTCCCTAGGCAATCGATAACAAGTACCGGTAATCATTCTTGTAATTTTATATGAGGGAGAGGCATGAGCTAACATACTTAATCTACTTGGATCATATGCACTTATGATTGGAACTGTAGCAAGCATCCGCAACTACTAAAGATCATTAAGGTTGTGAAACCCAACCATAGCATTAAGTATTGAGTCCTCTTTATTCCCATACATCATACCCCACCTACCCGGGTTTAAGTTTCTGTCACTCTCGCAACCCACCATAAGCGAACCATGAACATATTACAACACCCTATAGCGGGGGCCCCTCATGTTTGCGCGAGAACGGAGGGCACGGTAGGACAGCACCATAAATAAAATATACAATCATACCAACCAAGATCATGATTAACCCACAGGACAAAACAGATCTACTCAAACATCATAGGATAACCATAGGTCATTGGGAAATAATATATGGAGTTGAGCACCATGTTTAAGTAGAGATTACAGCGGGGGGGGGGGGGAGAGGTGTTACACCGCTGCATAGAGGGGGAGAGAGTTGGTGTTGACGGTAGCAATATTGTTGATGTAGATCGTCGTCTCGATCATTGCCCTGGTGGCACTCCGACGCCACCGGAAGCGAGGGGGAGAGAGCCCCCCTACTACTTCTTCATCCTTGGCCTCCCCCCAGATGGGGAGGAGAGTTCCCCCTCTGGTCCTTGGTCTCCATTGTCATGGTTCTAAGTTTGACAGTAGAATAGGGAGTACGTAGGAGGAGGCAAGATCCTAGCTACGATGAGGTTGTGCACGCAAGATTTACGAGTTCAGGTCCTTCTTGGAGGAAATAAAAGCCCTACGTCTCGGTGCCTGGAGGCGGTTAACTGGATTATGCATGAAGTTACAGGGGGTGCGAACCCTTGTCTTAGTGGAGGGGGTGGCTTATATAGAGTGTGCCAGGACCCCAGCCAGCCCACGTTACAAGGAGTTCAATGTACATTAAGGTGAGACGTTACTGGTAACGCCAACAATAAAGACATATAAATGATCATTAATGCTATGGAGTGAACGGCTGACCGTTGCCATCCTGAGTGACTTTAGATCTTCTGTACTCAGAGTGGTTTCTTGTACGGTCAAATGATGATATACTGGTCGAATGGAATTGTGTTATCCGAGTGGAGTTGTTGGTCGAGTGGGTTGCACTCTGAGGTGATTCCAGACGGTGGTTGCTGTTATGCTTTGAATGCCGTTGATCTTAAGGCAGTGTCCTTGGGAAGGGCATCTAGGTCAGGCCTATTACCCTACCCTAGGTACATGTCATCGTCATCAGCCCCTGAATGGGTCGAGGTCTGAGGGGAGAAGAGGTTGAAGATGGTTCCGACCCAATTCTTATGCTTCGCGGGCATCTTACATGGCTCGGCGAACCACGTTGGAACTTCAACTTTATTTTCAGTCACCTTGATCCATTCAGAGTTGAGTGAAATTATTCTGATATGTTTCGAGTGTTAGAGTGGTATTAAATCTTGGGTGTGATTGGTTGCACTGCCTTTCCTGGACCTCACGGGATTCGAAATTTGGGGAAGCGCGTGGGACAGAGAGCGCCGCAGTAAACGGGACAGATTAGGCAGGGGTGCCTCGATCTCCGTGCCGCCTTTTTCACCATGTACCGAGCGTGCGGCTGTTGCGGGATTTTATAGGATCTCTCGGGCCCGCATGTCAGCCACTCGGAAGTGGGCTAATAAAAGGTGCCGTGGCCGGTGTGTTTGCACAGCGCATCCCATTCTTCTCCTTCTTCCTATGCTTCTCCACCTTGCCCTCCGCCGCTCTCGACGCCCCCACTCCACCCGTGAGCAGCCCGCGGTGATGGGAAAGAACAAGATAGCGGCCCTGGAGCGTGCCAAGAAGGCAATGACGATGGCGACAGCGAAGCCGAAGGGCAAGAAGACGAGTCGGGGAGGATCTTCTCCGAGGTCCGGCCTGCCACCCGGCTGGATCTAGGGCGACTGGATTCAGTCCATGATTTAGTAGGAGGATCTGGTCGAAGGGGGCTTGATTGCCCATGAATCTTGGAGGCTGCCGGGCAGCGAGACCGAGCCACAGCCGCAGGAGGGTGAGTGCTTCCTCCTCGCGACTCACGTTGACCGTGGTTTCTCTCTGTCCCCTCATCCTTTCTTCCAGGGTTTTCTAAACTTTTTTGGAGCCCAACTTCATCACTTTACCCCAACACCATCATGTACCTCGCTGCATTTGTTCCCATGCACTGGTGCGTGTCGGTCCAAAACAAACGGTTTTTAACCCCTTTCCGTGACGGCATTTGGAACCGTCGCCAAGTGAGTGTGGGTGATATGGGGGTCCTTCCCACACGACCGAGAAACCGTCGGGGATATGCCCTCCTGGCACGCAAGCTCGGCAAAATGAGAACGTGTGCGACCGACGAGGGCTCAAATACAGAAATACGTACAGTAGAGCTAAAAAATACAATTATATGGTGAAATTGTTTCCGGTTGCAAGTACATCCCACACAGTCAGTTCCCGCTAAACGTTTCCATTCATATGTACATCCCACACAATCACTCCAAGGAAAATGTTTCCGTTCACAGGTACATCACACACAATTTTTCCCGTTAAATCATTTGTGTTATTGAATGTATCACACATGGTGCATAGAAGAAACTGTGTGGCAAAGGTTGTCCATCACACACACTTTTTATGTGGTAAACGTTTGCGCAAGGTGGCCTAACGCAAACAGTTTTCAAGAGAAAGTTGTGTGTGATTGTTCATTGATCCAACACGGTTTATTCCTTGAAACTGTGTGTGTTTCCTGAGGTCATCACCCATGGTATTTTATCAACAACCGTTTAGAATAGCAAAACCCAATTAGCAGGCTAATTCACCATTAGCAGGCTAATTATTTGATTATTCATAATCCATTTATTAATCTAATTGACATTTCATATTAAGCACACAATATATTTCATTTCCATATTAAGGAAGCAGAATTTCATAATTGAAATACATCAGAGTACAACATGACATAGCTTTAGCACTCAGCTACCCCATTACACAACTGCACCAGCAGCAAGTTCCACATGCAACATGTAGAACCTTTCAAAATTAGCATCATAGACGGTATATAGACAAATGCATCTCATCTAGAAAACTGCTGAAGCGGAAGGAGAATATTGAGCCTTCATTCATGTTGAAGGTCTTTGCAACTTTAGGCCAGTGCCTGTGGATGATTGACCGTCCGTCCTTCGCCCTCTTCAGGAACACTTCAATATTGAACCGTGGGTGTTGTATGAATACCTTCCTCGCCTCCTGACCATAGAGGTGGTTTGAGAGGTAATCATGAGTGAATTGCTTTGGAAAGGCCTGAAAACAAGGATGTGCATAAGTATCTTCTCTATATTGGAAATGGGGCAAAGGAATAAAAAAAGGCAAGGTATAATAGTTAGTACCATCTTGTAGTGAACCGATGCCTTCTTCATTGTGCAGACAAAGACCTTGTTGTTTTTTGTCGCTAATTTGTTTATCCTAACAATCTTTCTGAGTTTCTCGATTTGATTGATATTCATGGACAATTCATTTCCCCATATGCAAAAAGGGTCGAACAGTGGGTCAAAACCTCTGAGAGCAGGACCTACATGTGCAAGACCAAATTGTAAAAACCATAATATTAGAATGGTTCCTCCAATTGCACAATAATGTGCTATTAGAGAATGGACCATGCACGTGCTAACCTCGATTGTAAACCTCACTGCTTCCCATTGTTTCCCGGGAACACATATAAGGTAGTTAGTCATCAGGTTATGTAAGCGTTCGCATGTGATACGTCTCCAACGTATCTATAATTTTTGATTGCTCCATGCTATGTTATCTACTGTTTTGGGCAATATTGGGCTTTATTATCCACTTTTATATTATTTTTGGGACTAACCTATTAACCGGAGGCCCATCCCAGATTTGCTGTTTTTGCCTATTTCAGTGTTTCGAAGAAAAGGAATATCAAACGGAGTCGAAATGGAACGAAATCAACTGGAGAAGTTATTTTTGGAAGGAAAGCCACCGGAAAAGCTTGGAGTGCACGTCAGGAAAGAAGGGAGGTGCTCAAGAGGGTGGGGGGCGCGCCCACCCCCCTAGGGCGTGCCCCCTGCCTCGTGGCCCCCCCTTCGGTCCCCTGACGTATCTCTTCCGCCTATATATCTCCATATACCCTAAAAACATCGGGGAGCACAATAAATCGGGAGTTCCACCGCCAAAAGCCTCTGTAGCCACCAAAATCCAATCTAGACCCATTCTGGCACCCTGCCGGAGGGGGCAATCCTTCTCCGGTGGCCATCTTCATCATCCCGGTGCTCTCCATGATGAGGAGGGAGTAGTTCCCCCTCGGGGCTGAGGGTATGTACCAGTAGCTATGTATTTGATCTCTCTCTCTCTCTCTCTCTCATGTTCTTGAGATGGTACGATCTTGATGTATCGCGAGCTTTGCTATTATATTTGGATCCTATGATGTTTCTTCCCCCCTCTACTCTCTTGTAATGAATTGAGTTTCCCCTTTGAAGTTATCTTATCGGATTGAGTCTTTAAAGATTTGAGAACACTTGATGTATGTCTTGCCGTGGATATCTGTGGTGACAATGGGATATCACGTGATTCACTTGATGTATGTTTTGGTGATCAACTTGCGGGTTTCGCCCATGAACCTATGCATAGGGGTTGGCACACGTTTTCGTCGTGATTCTCCGATAGGAACTTTGGGGCACTCTTTGAGGTCCTTTGTGTTGGTTGAATAGATGAATATGAGATTGTGTGATGCATATCATATAACCATACCCACGGATACTTGCGGTGACATTGGAGTATCTAGGTGACATTAGGGTTTTGGTTGATTTGTGTCTTAAGGTGTTATTCTAGTACGAACTCTAGGGCTGTTTGTGACACTTATAGGAATAGCCCAACGGATTGATTGGAAAGTATAACTTTGAGGTGGTTTCGTACCCTACCATAATCTCTTCATTTGTTCTCCGCTATTAGTGACTTTAGAGTGACTCTTTTTTGCATGTTGAGGGATAGTTATGTGATCCAATTAAGTTAGTATTGTTGAGGGAACTTGCACTAGCGAAAGTATGAACCCTGGGCCTTATTTCCACGCATTGCAATACCGTTTACGCTCACTTTTATCACTTGCTACCTTGCTGTTTTTATAATTTCAGATTACAAATACCTTTATCTATTATCCATATACCACTTGTTTCACCATCTCTTCGTCGAACTAGTGCACCTATACAATTTACCATTGTATTGGGTGTGTTGGGGACACAAGAGACTCTTTGTTATTTGGTTGCAGGGTTGCTTGAGAGATACCATCTTCATCCTACGCCTCCTACGGATTGATAAACCTTAGGTCATCCACTTGAGGGAAATTTGCTACTTTCCTACAAACCTCTGCACTTGGAGGCCAACAACGTCTACAAGAAGAAGATTGTGTAGTAGACATCAAGCTCTTTTGCCGGGGAGGTGAGCGCTTGAAGGTATATCTTTAGATCTTGCAATCGAGTCTTTTAGTTTCTTGTTTCATCACTAGTTTAGTCTATAAAAGAAAATTACAAAAAAATGGAATTAAGTTTGTCTCATACGCTTCACCTTTTTAATATCTTTCGTGAGTATGATGGAAAGGATAATTGTGCTCAAGTGCTAGAAGAAGAAATCTATAAAATGTTTGGCACTAAATATTTGAATGATGAGCATGATTGCAATGTTGTTAATATGAATTCCTTGAATATCCATGATGCTAATGATATGCAAGGCCACAATCTTGGGGAAGCTATGTTTGATGAAGATGATATTTTTCGTCCCCCAAGTTTTGATGAGCAAATTTATTATGATGGAAGCATGCCTCCTATCTATGATGATTATTGTGATGACACGTATGCTTTAAAGAATAATGATAACCATGAAACTTGTCATCTTGATCTTAATTTCCAATCACATGATAGTTATTTTGTTGAGTTTGCTCCCACTATTATTCATGAGAAGAATTTTGCTTATGTGGTGAGTAGTGAATTTTTTATGCTTGTAGATCATGAAAAGAATGCTTTAGGTGCTGGTTATATTGTTTAATCATTCATGATGCTACTGAAAATTATTATGAGGGAGGAATATATGCTTGTAGGAATTGCAATAATATCAAGTTTCCTCCCTGTGTGCTTAAAATTTTGAAGTTATGCTTGTCTTACCTTCCTATGCAAGTTGATTCTTGTCCCCATAAGTTGTTTTCTCACAAAATCCCTATGCATAGGAAGTGGGTTAGACTTAAATGTGCTAGTCATATTCTTCATGATGCTCTCTTTATTTTACAATTCATATCCTTTATGTGAGCATCATTGAAATCATCATGCCTAGCTAGGGGCGTTAAACAATAGCACTTGTTGGGAGGCAACCCAATTTTATTTTTATTCCATGATTTTTGTTCCTATTTAGTAATAAATAATTCATCTAGCCTCTGTTTAGATGTGGTTTTATGCTTTTTATTAGTGTTTGTGCCAAGTAGAACCTTTGGAAGACTTGGGGAAAGTCTTTGCGATCATGCTGTAAAAAACAGAAACTTTAGCGCTCACGAGAATTGCTGCCATTTTTATTTGGAGAGTGATATTTAGTTAATTCTTTTTGAAGATGATTCGTAGACAAATTCCTCAGGTCAAAAAAGTTATTTGAGAATTTTATGAGTTCCAGAAGTATACGTTTGATCCAGATTACTACAGACTGTTCTGTTTTTGACAGATTCTGTTTTCATTGTGTTGTTTACTTATTTTGATGAATCTATGGCTAGTAAAAGAATTTATAAACCATAGAGAAGTTGGAATACAGTAGGTTTAACACCAATATAAATAAATAATGAGTTCATTACAGTACCTTGAAGTGGTGATTTATTTTTTTATACTAGCGGAGCTTACGAGTTTTCTGTTAAGTTTTGTGTTGTGAAGTTTTCAAGTTTTGGGTAAGGATTCGATGGACTATGGAATAAGGAGTGGCAAGAGCCTAAGCTTGCGGATGCCCAAGGCACCCCAAGGTAATATTCAAGGATAGCCAAGAGCCAAAGCTTAGGGATGCCCCGGAAGGCATCCCCTCTTTCGTCTTCGTTCATCGGTAACTTTACTTGGAGCTGGGCGTGGGAGGCCTCTACATGGTCGTGGGCGGCCTCCATCAGGGCTAAGGCTACCGCTGCAGAACAGACAGCTGTTGTGCCGCTCTCGCCAGTTGCTACCCCCGAGGCAGATGTTGCTGCTGCCACCTGAGAAGCAACAGCGGCCGCTTGGGCTGCCTTTTCCGCCCGGTCACAGATTGCGGCCGCGCTCATGCACCTTGTTAGCACGCGGATGGCAGCTGCGGCCGCGCTCTCGCCGGAGTGGGCTACTGAAGTTACCCTCATGATGCGGGTCCACGTGCCCATCTTTCACCGATGACGATTGAACAGTGAAATAATATTTGGGGAGCGAGCTAGTGTGATTGAGACGCCGGCTGTGGACTGTAGCCGACACACCTTCTCGCGTAAGCCATTTATCTGGAGTGAACATGCAACTATATGTGTGTCGTAAAAGAATTGGAATTATTCAGGGTTCATTTGAACATTTTATACATTAAATTGGTTTTCTATCCATTTTAGGTTCATAATTCAAATTTGAACTACATGCACATGCTCCAATGCATATAAATTGGTTGAAAAATCAAATATGTGTCCTTTGGTGCATGCTTAGGTCCCATGCTAGAAATGGGAATGAATTTCAAACACCAGGGCATCATTGATTGCCGGCAAAAGATTGAAATGCCTAGTTTTTAAATTCTAGTAAATCCAAAACCCGTCTGAAATTCATGAAACTTGGCATGCTATCATGGAGCGGCATCAACATGTCGTGGTAAAATTTTTGTCCCATTTGGGGCAGGTTTGGGTATATGCTTCTCACAAACCGGAGCTTCTCACAACAAGCATGATGGTTTTCGGTAGGGAACGTCCCACCTTTGGGGATGAAACGATATCCATTGCCTCTTATTGCTTTCAATTTTTTCTCATGACAACATAGAACAACAGGAGTGTTGTGTGATTTTTGGGGTTCGTTTGGACATTTTTATGCATTAACTGAGTTTTCAATGCATTTATGTGCATAATTCAAATTTGAACTACATGCACATGCTCTAGTGCATATAAATTGGTTGAAAAATCAAATCTGTGTCCTTGGGTGCATGCTTAGGTCCCATGCAAGAAATGTAAATGAATTTCAAACACCAGGGCACCATTGATTGTCGGCAAAACGTTGAGATGCATGGATTTTAAATTCTAGTAAACCCAAAACCCATCTAAAATTCATGAAACTTGGCATGCTATCATGGAGCGGCATCAACATGGCGTGGTAAAAAATTTGTCCCGTTTGGGGCAGGTTTGGGTATATGCTTCTCACAAACCGGAGCTTCTCACAACAAGCATGATGGTTTTCGATAGGGAACGTCCCACCTTTGGGGACGAAATGATATCCATTACCTCTTATTGCTTCCAAATTTTTTCTTGTGTTAACATAGAACAACAGGAGTGTTGTGTGATTTTTTGTGATTTTTGGGGTTCGTTTGGACATTTTTATGCATTAACTGAGTTTTCAATGCATTTATGTGCATAATTAAAATTTGAACTACATGCACATGCTCCAGTGCATATAAATTGGTTGAAAAATCAAATTTGCGTCCTTGGATGCATGCTTAGGTCCCATGCAAGAAATGTGAATAAATTTCAAACACCAGGGCACCGTTGATTGCCGGTAAAACATTGAGATGCCTCGTTTTTAAATTCTAGTAAATCCAAAACTCATCTGAAAATCATGAAACTTGGCATGCTTTCATGGAGCGGCATCAACATGCTGTGGTAAAATTTTTGTCCCGTTTGGGGCAGGTTTGGGTATATGCTTCTCACAAATCAGAGCTTCTCACAACAAGCATCATGGTTTCGGTAGGGAACGTCCCACCTTTGGGGACGAAACGATATCCACTGCCTCTTATTGCTTCCAAAAAATTTCTCATGTCAACATAGAACAACAGGAGTGTTGTGTCAATTTTTGTGATTTGTCGGGGTTAGTTTGGACATGCATTAACTGAATTTTCAATGCATTTATGTGCATAATTCAAATTTGAACTACATGCACATGCTCCAGTGCATATAAATTGGTCGAAAAATCAAATTTGTGTCCTTGGGTGCATTATTAGGTCCCATGCAAGAAATGGGAATGAATTTCAAACACCAGGGCACCGTTGATTGCCGGCAAAACATTGAGATGCCTGGTTTTTAAATTCTAGTAAATCCAAAACTCATTTGAAATTCATGAAACTTGTCATGCTATCATGGAATGACAACCGACATGTTGTGGTATTTTTCGTGTCCATTTTGAGAGAAGGCGCACTCGAATAATGACAGCCAACAAAGGCATTTTGAAAAAATAGCTGCCACTTTAATATCTCAAACGTTTGTATAATTCAAACCGTGTGCGTTTTGTTAACCATTCACGTGACGCCACGTGTCTTTGTTTTAATGGTTGTAGGAGGTGTCGTGTGGACAGCCGCTTGACCTTGACTAAAAGGGAGGCGTGCGAGCGTCGTCCAGTGCGCAGGCTAATCGAGAGGCGTGCAAGCTGTCCTCGAATGCGCAGGCTCACCGGGAAGCGTGCGAGCTGTACGCTGCGCAGGCTCACTGGGAAGCGAGCCCTTTGACTTCCATGGCCGCCCACTTTGCTCGCATCCTCTCCATTAATGGCGCCCAAGCCACAGTTTAATTCGCTTTTTTAATATAAAACAATCATTGCAAACATTTTAGTTAGAACACCCGTATGCAAACCGACAGCTTCCCTAGGAAGCCAAATGAAAATGTGTCGAGCAGGATTTCTGCTACTCTTGATCGCAAACGTTTTAGATAGAACACCCGTACGCAAAGTGAGATCAGCGCAGGATTTGTGCATCCCTTCAACGCAAACGGTTGTTTTGGATGACCCGTGTGCAACCACGTACAAACAATTTGGTAAGATTTGTCAATCCTTATAACACTGCGATTTGTCAAAATATGAAGCTAAAAATCAGTAGCAGTATCTAATTTTTCAACTAAAATTCAGTAATTAAGCATATATTTCATTCATAGATTAAGCAGTCATTCTTAATTTATACAAACAGTTCAACTCGGCAGCTGAACCGACCAAACTTTTCCCCAATTGTTGCCAACCACGTACTGAAATAGCTAGTTCAACTATATATACTAGCTAATTTTAAGTACGTTGTACAGTTCCACCACATCTATAGTTAGATGAACTGGACAAAATAGCCCCTAAATACTACTACTACTACTGCGGAGGGGCTTTGTACTACTTCCGGCGGCCTCTCCTTTGTCGAGCGCGCTTAGTAAGAGGCGGAGGAGGAGGAGCCTACCGACGAGCTAGGCAACCGCAATACGGTGCCTGCCGCTGTTGCAGCTTCAACGACGCTCACCTCGAACGCCCTCTGCCGCTCCAGACGATCCGTCTCGAAGCGGTGGTTCTCCTCGTAGATCTCCTAATTCCTCGCCTCTGAGGCGGCGTGTGCCGCAGCCACGACGACAGTAAGGCTCTTTGCGTGCTCGATGAGGCGCTCCTCCTCCTCACACAGGAACTCGATGTAGCACACAAGGTCGCTGACGCACGTGCGGGCATCCACCTCCGCCTCCCGCCTTCGGGCGATGGTGGCGGAGCGGGTGATGACCCCGACGGTCGATGGTGGGCTGGCGGCCACGGCGGCCAACGACGGGGTGGCAGCCACGACCACCACCTCCCGCCTTCGGGCCGTGGTGTCGGAGCGGATGATGTCCATAGTGGCCGGCAGTGGGGTGGAGGCCACAACGGCCACCTCCCGCCTTCGGGCCGCGGCGGCGGAGTGCGGGATGGCCTTGGATTTCGACGGTGGTGTGGCGGCAACTGTGCCCGACAACAGCTGCCGACAGGCACCGGCGATGGAGCGTGTGGTGGGTATTCTGCGCGCACCCAATAAGGACGCCACGCGCACTACACTACGCTGGGGACTGCGCCACCGCCGGGGTGTAGCCTCGCAGCTGGAGCTGTCCTCTGATGACGGCGGAGTGGCTGAGCGATGATGACAGACCGGTGCCATTGGCGATTCTGGGAGAAGCAGACGAGATGAGCTACAGGGAGGGAGGGGAAAATGCGACGCGGGACTCGTCGGCCGTGAGGGTTTATATTGCAGGCTGGTAAGCATTGGGATTTGGGGGGATTTCACCGAGTCGGGCGGGAAGCTTGTGCAGGAACGGGCTCACCGACGATTCATTGGCGCCATAGTTTAGCCAAAAGAATGCCCCCGCGCGCTGCGCAAGCTTGCGCTGTAAGCCGTCTGCGGCAGCGCGGTGACAAGACGTGCGAGAGGAGGACGAAAGGCCACGTACACATACGGTTAATAAAAAATGTTTGCGATTTAATTACCTACTATACCACCGTTCTGGTTTATAAGTATGATTTAACTAATAAAATATGAATGCATGTCGCCAAAGATTATATAGTTGGATTTGTATTTGAACATAGTTTCTAATTATATAATTTTTAAAACATGCATTAACATTTTTTTGGTTAAATTTGAGGGCAAAGTATGGCACGGAATATAAAGGAGACTATAGACTAGACAGAGGTGGTAGCACACGGCCGCTCTCTACGCAGCGACACAACTGTCGTCCGGCTTGTAGGCGACCATTTCCTGCTTGTTCAACTACTCTATGTGTGCGGTTGCTTGCGGTTCAGGCGGCTGTGGCGCGCTCTGCTCGCATCCCACCGCACGCGCTCTACTCTCCTGGCCCTCCAGGTGCTCTGCCCTCATCCCTACATGCGCGCTGCCAGTGTTTGGGGCCGGTGCATGATCACGCACGTTCATGTGCAAGCGGTTGTGCCGGGCGCGGTGCGACAATGCAGTTACCCGCTGCAAAAACTGCCATGCAGACGCGCCGAGAATCCACGCCGCTCGGCCCCCTTTTATTCCTGCGGCCATTTACCTTCATCTCTCGTCTCACACGACACAATAGCACACCCACGAGGACACATACAGAGAGGACATCCAGCGGTTCCAATGGCCCTCCTCGTGGCTCCAATGGCGCTCCTAGCGGCCGACGACAACAACGGCGGGCAGTTCACCACGCATCACATAGTGGACACCCACGTGAGGGGGAAGGCCCTCTGGTGGTGTACATGAACGATCCGGTCTCGATGAAGAGCTCCATCCAAACAATGGAGCAGTTCCTTGCCAAGGACAAGTACCGAGTGGTCGGCTTCGACCTCGAGTACACCAGTGGTCGTGTCGGGCATGATCAGAAGGTTGTCGTCGCCCAGTTGTGCATGCGACATGACATCCTCATCTACCACTACCACCTTGCCACAAGGCCTTGCGAGCATTTCTCCAGGTTTATCAACAACTCTGACTACAGTTTCACTACGGTGGACACCACCAATGATCTAAAAGCGCTCAAGGTTTCGGACTTGAAATGCCCGAATGTTGTCAACATTCAAAGCCACTACAAGGTCGGGGGCAGCGACAAAAACAAACTGAACGCCCTGGTTGACCTCGCCTCGGCCATCATTTACCCCTACTACATGAAGATGAAGAATGAGAGCAATAAGGACAGGAACGCCTGGCACAGTGTGTGGCATAAGAGACTGGATGAACAACATGTCAAGTACGCGTCCATGGACGCGCACACAAGCTATGGAATGTACAGGCGGATCGTTGACATGAGAAACTGTCTTCTTCCTGACCCAGACGACGGATCGAGCCACATAGCAGTGGCAGGAGCGTCACAAGAAGTAGATGACTAGACGATTGTTTCTCCTACTTTAGAATGCACGCAATTGCTTATTGAGGTATGTGTGAATGATCTGTATAGTCACTTATGTAATTGGATGTTTATTTCAGTTATATATATACATGTTATTCTACTGTATACAGAGCAAATCACACGGCTTATTAGCAGCAATCGTCTCTGTTATTATTGGTCTTTGCACACATTTTTTATTACGGACCTGTTTGCTGCGTATCACACACACCTTGATCTGGCTGACTGTTTCTTTTATGTTGCCTAATCACAAACAGTTCATCCGAGTGAACCATATGCTCTATATCGCACACGCCTTCATCAGGTTGCCCGTTTCTTTTGTTCCTCCTCATCGCAAATAGTTCATTGAGCTGAACTGTATGCCCTGCATCATGCATGCAACATATTTATAGAGATGAAGATGATGCGGAAATGGAAGATGCGGCCACCTCCAAAGCGGGTATGACTCTGCCATCTTGCCTCCATTTTGTCAATTAATTTGCAGGTCGACTGATATCTTACGGTCGAATCTTTTGCAGCGCCGAAACATGTGATTGAACTTCCAAACGACGATGAAGATATGCCCAGAGGCCTACGGGAAGGAGAGGCAGGAGCTCGGGCAGGAGGGCGCCGGTCGGCAAAACAGCTCAAACGACATTAGTGCTCGAACAGGTGATCCAGCAGACTGGAGACCTCAATCGGGCCTCTGTCACTTTTGTCGATCCTGTGTCGACTGCTCAAGATCTTGCTTCATCTATACCACTCCATACTTTAGACCCTCAAACTGTTGCGACTGTTCCACTGTCTTCGCTATTCGTCACCCATCATGTCCCGTAGGATCAGGCGAGCGCTGCTAAAGAAGCTATACGCCAAGCATGCCTTATGATGGAGCGGATGAAGACAGTGCGTGAGGCCAGTCAAGCTGCCTATGACGCGAGTGCAACTCTCCAAACCAACATCCAGGTTAGTTGATTTTCGACTGATCTTCTAGCTTGACACTTGAAAACTGTTGCTTTGTTATTCGTAAGATGTCTGTGGATGAGTGTTTTCAAACCTTTTCAAACTTCATGTGCATCTGTCATGAGTTTGCATCTGTTCACCACTGGGTGCCTTCTTTTACTTTGCACTTAGATCTTGTTTATAATATATCCACTCGGTCTTGAACGGATCCCGTCGAGTGAACTCTTAAACCAGTGGGGGCACGCCAAGTGCACCTACTGGGTGTAGTCCCTGAGACCGCGATCGACTGCGTGCAATCGGCGGTGGTCTGAGAATCAATGTTGCAGTTGCCCCTTTTTTGGGGCGACTGGGCTGACCAAGTCGAGTACCGAACCGAATCAGTGGGGGCACACCAAGTGCACCCACTGGATGTAGTCCCCGAAACTACTGTTGGATGTTTGATTCTGCAGTAGTCTTAGAACTCTTTTTGTCGTAATATCTTGAACTTGTATTTCATCACTCGGGAGCAAGTAATCTTCATTTCCGTCGACTGACATATCTTATTCGCTGACTTCAAAAATCCCGTGAGCTCATATCCCAATTTGCTGAATTCGAGAGGAAGTAGATCCAGCTCAATCTTGATCTGGACTTGGCCAAGCAGAAGGCTAAGGATGAAACAACTGGTATGGAAGGTAAAAGCTTGTCGACTGTGAGATTGGACTGTCTCATGAGTCATCTTTCCTTTTTTCTTTCTGAACCGAGTGTTGTTATTTCTTTTTTAGAAAAAAATGAGGCAGGCTCTAGCATAGAAGGACCTTGATCTTGCAGCAGCACAGAAAGAAGCGCAAGAGAAAATAGCACTCGCCGATAAGAAGCTGGCTTTAATTGGGAAGTTAGAAGAAGATAACGCCAAGCTGAAGACTGCTCTAGTCGAAGCCAACAAGGAAGTGACATGTCTGAAGAAGGACAAAGTAGCCCTGAACAAGAAACAAACTGGAGGTTTATCTGGGGGAACTTGCCAAGAAGCTGTTCCTTATGCTTGAAGGTATTTTCTCCTGCTCGACTGGTTTCTCTTAACAATTGTTGATTCTTCACACAGCTCGTTAACTCATTATTTTGTTGTGTTGTGCAGAATTTTGCCAAAACTTCGAAGAAGAGACTAGACGTATTGAAACAAGCTTGGACCCCATCAATTCTCCTGTTAAGGATGAAGCTTCCATGAACGTACTCTGACTAGAATCTCGCCTTGCCAACGTCATGGATTATCTGGCTCGACGTGACGGTTTCCCGAGTCGACACGGAGCTCTGGCCGAAGGAGAGATTCCAGAATGACCTCGAGTCTCTGATGACTCGACTCAACGAGATCCCCGGTCGAGTGCAGGCATGGAAGAAGTCATCCGCCCGATGTGGTGCTGATGTGGCTCTGTCTCTGGTTCGCATCCATTGCAAAGAGGCCAAGGAAGAGAAGCTAGCAGCGCTCAAGGTCGCCAACACCAAGCATCGCCAGTTCCAGTCCTTCATGGAGACCTTCATTGAAGCAGGCACTCGCATTGCGGACGGAATTGACCTGGATGAATTCGTGGAGCCCGCCAGCCCTCCTCCAGTGGAGTGACCAAACTTTATGCCTTAATTAAATTTGCCTCAAAATGCTGAGTGATTTTGTAACCGTTAAACACTCCTTCGGGCCTGATGCCCAAGCACTTTTATCTACAGTTCTGAACCTTGTGATATTTATCTGGACTTAGCTTTTTTGTGAATATGTTTGTCTTCACCTTTGCTGCTTTTGAATCCTCTGACTCCGAGTGAAACTTGATTCTTCACTCGGATCTGCCATTGAATTTGTGATGCGGTTCCGACAAGTGCGTCATGGACAAGAGCATTAGGTGCCGCGCAAGACCTGCACTTCATCGTCCTTGCGAATCGGGATGGAGTGCACATTGTACTTGCAGCGCAGCTTCGTCGAGTGGGTCATGGACAAGAGCACTAGGTGCTATGCACAACCTGCACTTCATCGTCCTTGCGGATTGGTATGGAGCGCACATTGTACTTGCGATGCAGCTTCGTCGAGTGGGTCATGGACAAGAGCACTAGGTGTTGTGCACGACCTGCACTTCGTCGTCCTTGCAAATCGGGATGGAGCATACATTGTACTTGTGGCACAGCTCCGTCGAGTGGGTCATGGACAAGAGCACTAGGTGATGTGCACGACCTGCACTTCGTCATCCTTGCGGATCGGGATGGAGCGTACATTGTACTTGTGGCACAGCTCCATCGAGTGGGTCATGAACAAGAGCACTAGGTGATGTGCACGACCTGCACTACGTCATCCTTGCGGATTGTGATGGAGCGTACATTGTACTTGTGGCGCAGCTCCATCGAGTGGGTCATGGACAAGAGCACTAGGTGTTGTGCACGACCTGCACTTCGTCGTCCTTGCGGATAGGGATGGAGCACATGTTGTACTTGTGACTCAGCCATTAGGAGTGGTTTTTAACTTAGGCGAGTACGAGACTGCAGCTAAGCCTTCGAGTGAGAGGATTGCTCTTCACTCAATAGGATTTTTAAAACTTAGGCGAGTACTGGACTGCAGCTAAGCCCCCGAGTGGGAGGATTCCTCTTCACTCAGTAGGATTTTTAAAACTTAGGCGAGTACGGGACTGCAGCTAAGCCCCCAAGTGGGAGGATTGCTCTTCACTCGGTAGGATTTTTAAAACTTAGGCAAGTACGGGACTACAGCTAATCCCTCGAGTGGGAGGATTGCTCTTCACTCGGTAGGATTTTTAAAACTTAGGCGAGTACGGGACTGCAGCTAAGCCCCGAGTGGGAGGATTGCTCTTCACTCGGTAGGATTTTTAAAACTTAGGCAAGTACGAGACTGCAGCTAAGCCCCTGAGTGGGAGGATTGCTCTTCACTCGGTAGGATTTTAAAACTTAGGCGAGTACGGGACTGCAGCTAAGCCCCCGAGTGGGAGGATTGCTCTTCACTCGGTAGGATTTTTAAAACTTAGGCGAGTATGGGACTGCAGCTAAGCCCCCGACTGGGAGGATTGCTCTCCACTCGGTAGGATTTTAGAAGGCGAATCAGGTTTGCGGCTAAGCCCCTGAGTGGGAGGACTGCTCACCACTCGAAGTATTTTAGAAACTTAGGTGAATCAGGTTCGCGGCTAAGCCCCTGAGTGGGAGGACTGCTCACCACTCGGAGTAGTTTTGAAACTTAGGAGAATAAGGTTCGCGACTAAGCCACCCACTGGGGGATTTGATCATACAACTTGACAGGATAACAATTATTAAGGTACTATAAAAATCTTGTCTTTGATAATCAAACTGAATGATTCTTATTACAACTCGTTGACTCGAGTGTTTAACTGTAAAAATGGCAGAGCAGATCCACGTTCCAAGTGTGTGGCTCGTCTTTCTTGTGTTCCACATTGTAAAGGTGATACGCTCCGTGTGGAGCACCTTGGTGAAGATGAAAGGACCTTCCCAAGCAGGAGGAAGCTTGTGAGGCTGTTGCTGATCCACTCGGAGCACCAGGTATCCTTCCTGAAATGCTCGACCTCTCATGTTTCTGGCATGGAATCGACAGAGGTCTTGCTAATAAATGGTCGATCTAATCAGGGCCACCTCCCTTTCTTCTTCTAGAAGGTCAACAACATCTTTGCCGATCTTGTTCTGCTTCAGCTTCTGAGAAAAGTTATACTCGAGGTGCGTTGTGAAGCAAATCACTCGGCAACACGGCTTCAGCCCCATAGACCATGAAAAAAGGAGTCGACCAGTCGACTGATTTGGTGTTGTTCTCAATCCCCAAAGGACTAATGGTAACTCATCAACCCAAGCTCCTGTTGCATGCTTGAGGTCACGCATCAGCCGAGGTTTTAGACCTTGGAGGATCAAACCATTTGCTCTCTGATACGTCTCCAACGTATCTATAATTTTTTATTGTTCCATGCTATTATATTATCAACCTTGGATGTTTTATATGCACTTATATGCTATTTTATATGATTTTTGGGACTAACCTATTAACCTAGAGCCCAGTGCCAGTTTCTGTTTTTTTCGTTGTTTTTTAGTATCGCAGAAAAGGAAAACCAAACAGAGTCCAATTGACCTGAAACTTCACGGAGATCATTTTTGGACCAGAAGAAGCCCACGGAGTACCGGAGCAGGGCCAGAAGAGTCCCGAGGCCACCAAGAGGGTGGAGGCGCGCCCCCCTACCTTGTGGGCCCCTTGTGGCTCCCCTAGCCGACTTCTTTTGCCTATATATATCCATATACCCTAAAAACTTCGGGGATCAGAATAGATCGGGAGTTCCGCCGCCAGAAGCCTCTGTAGCCACCGAAAACCAATCTAGACCCGTTCTGGCACCCTGCCGGAGGGGGGAATCCCTCTCCGGTGGCCATCTTCATCATCCCGGTGTTCTCCATGACGAGGAGGGAGTAGTTCACCCTCGGGGTTGAGGGTATGTACTAGTAGCTATGTGTTTGATCTCTCTCTCTCTCTCTCTCTCGTGTTCTTGAGGTCGTACGATCTTGATGTATCGCGAGCTTTGCTATTATAGTTGGATCTTATGATGTTTCTCCCCCTCTACTCTTTTGTGATGAATTGAGTTTTCCCTTTGAAGTTATCTTATCATATTGAGTCTTTAAGGATTTGAGAACACTTGATGTATGTCTTGCATGTGTTTATCTGTGGTGACAATGGGATATCACGTGATCCACTTGATGTATGTTTTGGTGATCAACTTGCGAGTTCCTTGTGAACTTATGCATAGGGGTTGGCACACGTTTTCGTCCTGACTCTCCGGTAGGAACTTTGGGGCACTCTTTGAAGTACTTTGTGTTAGTTGAATAGATGAATCTAAGATTGTGTGATGCATATCATATAATCATACCCACGGATACTTGAGGTGACATTGGAGTATCTAGGTGACATTAGGGTTTTGGTTGATTTGTGTCTTAAGGTGTTATTCTAGTACGAACTCTATGATAGATTGAACGAAAAGAATAGCTTCGTGTTATTTTACTACGGACTCTTGAATAGATCGATCAGAAAGGATAACTTTGAGGTGGTTTCGTACCCTACCATAATCTCTTCGTTTGTTCTCCGCTATTAGTGACTTTGGAGTGACTCTTTGTTGCATCTTGAGGGATAGTTATATGATCTAATTATGTTATTATTGTGGAGAGAACTTGCACTAGTGAAAGTATGAACCCTAGGCCTTGTTCCTAGCATTGCAATACCATTTTCGCTCACTTTTATCATTAGTTACCTTGCTGTTTTTATATTTTCAGATTACAAAAACCTATATCTACCATCCATATTTCACGTGTATCACCATCTCTTCGCTGAACTAGTGCACCTGTACAATTTACCATTGTATTGGGTGTGTTGGGGACACAAGAGACTCTTTGTTATTTGGTTGCAGGGTTGTTTGAGAGAGACCATCTTCATCCTACGCCTCCCATAGATTGGTAAACCTTAGGTCACCCACAGATTGAATGGAAAGAATAGCTTCATGTTATTTTACTATGGACTCTTGAATAGATCGATCAGAAAGAATAACCTCGAGGTGGTTTCGTACCCTAACATAATCTCTTCATTTGTTCTCCGCTATTCGTGACTTTGGAGTGACTCTTTGTTGCATGTTGAGGGATAGTTATATGATCCAATTATGTTATTATTGTTGAGAGGACTTGCACTAGTGAAAGTATGAACCCTAGGCCTTGTTTCAAAGCATTGCAATACCGTTTGTGCTCACTTTTATCATTAGTTACCTTGCTGTTTTTATATTTTGAGATTACAAAAAACCTATATCTACCATCCATATTGCACTTGTATCACTATCTTTTCGCCGAACTACTGCACCTATACAATTTACCGTTGTATTGGGTGTGTTGGGGACACAAGAGACTCTTTGCTATTTGGTTGCAGGGTTGTTTGAGAGAGACCATATTCATCCTACGCCTCCCACAGATTGGTAAACCTTAGGTCATCCACTTGAGGGAAATTTGCTACTGTTCTACAAACCTCTGCACTTGGAGGCCCAACAACGTCTACAAGAAGAAGGTTGTGTAGTAGACATCAAGCTCTTTTCTGGCGCCGTTGCCGGGAAGGTTAGCGCTTGAAGGTATATCTTTAGATCTTGCAATCGAATCTTTTTGTTTCTTGTTTTATCACTAGTTTAGTTTATAAAAGAAAACAACAAAAAAATGGAATTGAGTTTGTCTCATACGCTTCATATTTTTAATATCTTTTGTGAGAATGATTGAAAGGAAAATTGTGCTCAAGTGCTAGGAGAAGAAGTCTATAAAATGTTTGGCACTAAATCTTTGAATGATGAGCATGATTGTAATGTTATTAGTATGAACTCTTTGAATATCCATAGTACTAATAATGATTGCACTAGTCATGATGAAAATATCTCTTATAAGCATGTCGAGTTTTGTGGAGTGCATAGAGTTTGCAATTACATAGCAAACATGGAAGATAGATTTTGCAAGAGGCATAAGTATTTGGAAACTAAATGGTTGCAAGAAAGGCTAGATGTTTATGCTGAAAATTTTAACTTTCTTGGCCCTACTTGTGAACTTTGCAATGAATGTGATCATTTCAGTACCCAATGCAAATTGTTTCATGATCGTATCGTGTCCAAAAATTGTGATGACTTGATTTCCCTTGTACATCATAATGAACTTAGTTTGCTCTTGGGTTATGAAGAAATGAAACGTATATCTAAGGTTATTCCAGAATTTGCCCTTCATAGAGTTCTTAATTTTGATTTAGAGGAAATTTATATGTATTGTGCGGTGAATTGCATTGAAAATCCTTATATTGTCAATTACATAAAGAAAATAAAACCAATAGAGGATGAAGAGAATACTAATGAAAGGGAAGAGACTTCCCAATATCCTCCTATTATTTCTTATGATGAATTAGGAAACGAGGAGGAGATTAAACCCACACATGATGTGAAGAAGAAAAAGGAAAGACGGAGAAGCAAAGGTAAAAAGGTATCCCTCCCAAATGATGTTGCTCCTATTACTCCTTGTGATGATGATAATTGCTATACTATTGGTGCTGTCCATACTATTAATGATGAGAGTGATTATGCTTATGATATGAAAAGGCCCAAGCTTGGGGATGCTATGTTTGATGAAGATGATGTTTTTGAGAATATATTTGCTGCAATTAATGTTTGTCCCAAGCTTGGGGATTCTACGTTTAATGAAGATGATATTTTTAGTCTCCCAAGTTTTGATATGCAAATTTATAATGATGATAGCATGCCTCCTACTTATGATGATTATATTGATGAAAGTGGGTTTGGAAGAGTGTCAACTTTAGGAAGTAATGATCCCACTATTTTGGAGGATGTTGAATCTTATTATGATAATTATGAGTGTGGATTTGGAGAGGTCATGACTTTATTTAGTGATGATTCCACTATCTTGGAAGAGGTTTCAATCGATTATGATGAGAACAAAGTTGCTACTTATAATAATTATTGTGATGATACATATGCTATAAAAAGTTGTGATGATTATATTTATAAAACTTGTCATGATTATGATTACCCTTTTTCTGAACATTACTCTTTTAATGTGGAAACAATTTATAGTATTCGAGTTTCTTATGATACTCCCACTATTCCGAATGAGAAGAATTTTGCTTATGTGGAGAGTAATAAAATTTCTATGCTGGTAGATCATAAAAAGAATGCTTTGTGTGATGCTTATATTGTTGAGTTTATTCATGATGCTACTGAAAATTATTATGAGGGAGGAACATATGCTTGTAGGAATTTCAATAATATCAAGTTTCCTCTCTATGTGCTTAAAGTTTTGAAGTTATGCTTGTTCTGCCCTCCTATGCTAGTTGATTATTGTTCCCATAAGTTGTTTGCTCACAAAATCCCTATGCATAGGAAGAGGGTTAGACTTAAATGTGCTAGTCATATTCTTCATGATGCTCCCTTTATGTTTCAATTCTTATCCTTTATGTGAGCATCATTGAAATCATCATGCCTAGCTAGGGGCGTTAAACGATAGCGCTTGTTGGGAGGCAACCCAATTTTATTTTTAGTTCCTTGCTTTTTGTTCCTATTTAGTAATAAATAATTCATCTAGCCTCTTATTAGATTTTGTTTTATGTTTTAATTAGTGTTTGTGCCAAGTAAAGCCTTTAGGACCTTCTTGGGTGATTGTTATTTGATGCTGTAAAAAAACAGAAAGTATGCGCTCACGAGAATATTTTTCATTTCTTACCAGATAGCGATAAAATACCAATTCCACTTGCAGTAGATTAATAAACAAATTTCCTAGGACTTCCTAATTTCTAAGGATTTTTGGAGTTACAGAAGTATTCGAAACCTACAGATTACTACAGACTATTCTGTTTTTGACAGATTCTGTTCTCTATGTGTTGTTTGCTTATTTTGATGAATCTATGAGTATTATCGGAGGGTATGAACCATAGGGAAGTTGGAATACAGTAGATATTGCACCAATATGAATTTAGAATGAGTTCACAACAGTACCTAAGTGGTGATTTATTTTCTTATACTAATGGAGCTTACGAGTTTTCTGTTAAGTTTTGTGTTGTGAAGTTTTCAAGTTTTGGGTAAAGATTCGATGGACTATGGAATAAGGAGTGCAAGATCCTAAGCTTGTGGATGCCCAAGGCACCCCAAGGTAATATTCAAGGAAAACCAAGAGCCTAAGCCTGGGGATGCCCCGGATTGCATCCCCTCTTTCGTCTTCATTCACGGGTAACTTTACTTGGAGCTATATTTTTATTTACCACATGATATGTGTTTTGCTTGGAGCGTCATTTTATTTTTATTTAGTTTTGCTTGATGTTTGAATAAAATACCAAGATATGAAATTCTTAAATGTTAGAGAGTCTTCACATAGTTGCATAATTATTCGACTACTCATTGAGCTTCACTTATATTTTTCGGAGTAGTTTGTCATTTGCTCTAGTGCTTCACTTATATCCTTTTAGAGCATGGCGGTGGTTTTATTTTGAAGAAATAGATGAACTCTCATGCTTCATTTATATTATTTTGAGAGTCTTTTAAAACAGCATGGTAATTTTCTTTGGTTATGAATTTAGTCCTAATATGATGGGCATCCAAGAGGGATATAATAAAAACTTTCATATAAAGTGCATTGAATACTATGAGAAGTTTGATACTTGATGATTGTTTTGAGATATGAGGATGGTAATATTAGAGTCATGCTAGTTGAGTAGTTTTGAATTTGAGAGATACTTGTGTTAAAGTTTGTGATTCCCGTAGCATGCACGTATGGTGAACCGTTATGTGATGAAGTCAGAGCATGATTTATTTATTGATTGTCTTCCTTATGAGTGGTGGTCGGGGATGAGCGATGGTCTTTTCCTACCAATCTATCCCCCTAGGAGCATGCGTGTAGTACTTTGTTACAATAACTAATAGATTTTTGCAATAAGTATGTGAGTTCTTCATGACTAATGTGAGTCCATGGATTATACGCACTCTCACTCTTCTACCATTGCTAGCCTCTCAAGTACCGCGCAACTTTCACCGGTACCATAAACACACCATATACCTTCCTCAAAAGAGCCACCATACCTACGTATTATGGCATTCCCATAGTCATTCCGAGATATATTGCCATGCAACTTTCCACCGTTCTGTTTATTATGACACGCTTCATCATTGTCATATTGCTTTGCATGATCATGTAGTTGACATCGTATTTGTGGCAAAGCCACCGATCATAATTCTTTCATACATGTCACTCAATATTGAGTTGTAATTCTTGAGTTGTAAGTAAATAAAAGTGTGATGGTCATCATTATTAGAGCATTATCCCATGTGAGGAAAGGATGATGGAGACTATGATTCCCCCACAAGTCGCAATGAGACTCCGGACGAAAAATAAAAAAAAAGAAAAAAGAGAAAAAAGAGGTCATAAAAAAAGAAAAGGCCCAAATAAAAATAAATAAATAAATAAATGATAGAAAAAGAGAGAAGGGGCAATGCCACTATTCTTTTACCACACTTGTGCTTCAAAGTAGCACCATGATCTTCATGATATAGAGTCTCCTATGTTGTCACTTTCATACACTAGTAACCATGCACGTGCACGCACGTGTCCCTCATCAAATACAAATGTGAATATGCTCAAAGTACCCAAAATTTAAAATCCATGTCCTAGTATAATTTTTTAAAAAAGTTCATAAATGGGAATCTATATATAAGTATTCTAGAATGAGCTTTCAGAGATAAATTATAGTTGAACATAAGAATCTTAACATTCCTTTCAAAAACCAATAAATACATTCAGTAAACACCATGCTAGGTGTATGCCAACTGCACTTCGGAGAGTTTTACACTGAACAAATACTATGCTGAGTACATATCTGCCTTTGCAGGGTGCTCAGCATAGAATGTTTTTTCTGTAGTGTATTTGCCCAAAGAAAAATTTCAACATCACAAACTGCAGGCTCCTCATAAAGAAAGATCCTTTTGATATACTGAAGAGGCATTTAATATTAATGTGAAAATAAATGAGGTTACATCTATTGTTAACATGGTATATAGATACAATCCACCAAATACAAATAGGGCTATTCAAACAAGACTTCAGATCATAATCTGGAAATAAGGAGGTGCACTTAACTTTGGTGGCAAACAGAGCACATAACAAATCTGACGTGAATTATCATATGCATGTGTGCAAATGCACATACAAAGTAATGCACAATTTTTTTTCAATATTCAAGATTGTACTATGTACAAATAACCAAGTCAAAAAATATTGCAGTACAATTGAATATTGGAAATCAACTACATATGTTCAGATTTTTAGTGTAAAAACAGGGCAATGAAGCAGGAATACAACGACGCTGGATGTCTCCAAGCAGCTCAAAGCAAAATCCTGTCAGGCAATGACCTCACTATGTGTGTCGCTGCTGTTGATGGCGTCTTTGTCTTCTATGCATGACAGAAGCAACTTATATGGGGCATGAAGATGACAATAACTGTTGCACGGGCATGGTTCCAAGCTAAGCTATGCTCGCCTGAATTAGAATTTGGCGAAGAGCATTGTTGTATCATCACTTGTGTCTAAATTAGAATATATGATAACCGTGTTGCAAACAGAATATTCAGTTTCGCTATTTCTATAAGTAAAATAAAAACCACAATCCATCAGTGTGTAATTCCATCTATCAACAGAAGGCCATATATTTTATTTAAATTTGAATACAGATTGGCCTATTTCTTAGCAAAAGAGTCCATATCTGGAAAAAGAAATTTTATATTGGAAAATGCATTTAGGAAATTTGTATTGGAAAATGCATTTAGGAAATTTCAAACCAGAATCACTACGTCTTAAGCTCAACTTAACTGGAAGAACCACTATGAAGTTTTCAATACAAAATAGTCAGATTGTTACACAAAAAAACATTGAGAGTAGCATTACTACATGTGGAAATCATCATAATAATTAGAAGAGCATACCCTGCCCAGATGGATAGGGGAGCCGATACATATAAACCAATGTGCAACACATGTAATCAACAAATATAAGGTGAGATTCTACTCACCATATTTGGGTCGCAAAATCAATTTCAACAGTACAATCTAATAGTAGAAAAATGTTTACCTCTTGTCTGATGTCTTTGTTGACGCCATTGACATTTCCAAAATCGTCCTGCAACCTTCCATTTATGTGATTGTTATAAATACACCTCAAATCTGATGTGATCACAAACTGTAAAAAATAAAATGAGCAGATAAGCATCACATTCCAACCATAATCCATCAAACTTTAATAAGTAGTACCAAGGAGACAAGTTGTCTACACAATCTTAGAATATACCTGCATAGATAAGCTATAAAAACTATTTTCTTAATTCAGTGAAAGCACAAAAGAAATATTACTGGATGAGGTAATGAAGAATAGCTAAATGGTGCAACAATGGGAACATATTCAGATTTCAGAATACAATAAGTTTGAGGCTCGTATTAAAAAGGAACTTCAATGCCCTTAATTTGCTTTTGCTGGAGAATGTTTCAAGGGATTTTTGAAGAACTTTGTCGTTTCTAACTAAATTGCAAGGTTAGTTTGGAAAGCCAAATATCAAATTAGCATTGAAAAGAATACATATAGATTACACGTTTGCACTTAGTTTATGTACATACCCAACAACGGGGTGTACCTTCATGTGATTGAAGGCTGATGTAGAGAGCTAAGAGTTACGCAACAATACACATGTTGTGGAGCATCTATATCTCGTATACTAACTTCACACCTCAATATTTCTCTGAAATACAACCATAAAAAATATTAAGCCAAAGTGCCTTGTCAAATCTGAAATTTACAGCATGAAAATAGTACTAAGATAGCAATAAAAAAATTAAGCGGAAGTGTCTTGTCAAATCTGCAATTTACGGCATGAAAATACCACTAATATCACACTATCGTTTCAGAGTGGCACACTATCGTTTTCCTCTGCTAACGTACACAAATACATAAATTCAAAAGGAGATACACCTTTCACTTTACCACTCCCTGCCTTCCCCTTTGCCATTGCCGGCACCATATTCTTCATGTTCATCTTCTAGGTAGCCCACTTGCAACAGCAGCAAGCCACCGGCCATGTCGCTACACTGCCATGTGCCCTTGCCTACAGTCTGCTGCCTGCAGATGTGCCTCATATCTGCCCCGGCAAAACAATCACCTGTCTGCTCCAGGCCTCCCCCTACACACCACTATGCTAGCAGCTTGTGTTTCCACAAAATTCAGAAGGTTCCAACATAATTGTAATGCTATGCTAAATTTTACTCCATGCGGAACAGGGCAAATATGCATTGCTATATATATTTAACATTGCCCAGGATAGTTCTTGACCCTCGCCAGAACATTTCACTTAAGATAAGATAGCTTAATTAAAATACATTAACAAGAAAATAATGTGGTAGGTTGAACTTCTTTGCAGTGGTGCTGAAGCTTTCTTGGCAGATTTGACAATTAGCCTCACCAATCAGGTTCTTCGTATCACTGAAGAAAAATGAAGGCCAGTCACAATTTTGAATGGATAGATAACCATCTAGTATCAACCAACTAATAGTAAAAATACGTGAAGATGGTACTATCATCCGACATTCAGCGCTGCTCCCATGATTGCAGAATGGGCAGGAAAAGACCATATCGAGTTTGTCCATCGACTTCCTAGGGGGTGGCCTAGCGGCCGCTTTTCTCTTCCCAATGGTTCAACTTCTCTCCTTCATTCAAAATCTACAAAGAGCAGCGGTTTTATAATCTATCTATCAAAATGACGAATTGATGATAACACATATAGAGTCTGTCTAGGACTTATCTAGATGTGACATCCTTATGTCACATCTAAGTTGAAATCATCATCTGTTTTTTTGTTTTTTTGTTGTTTTTCCTTTTTGTTATTGTATCGACTGGGGCTTGTCTTTTCCTTTTTGTGTGAACAACGTGCCCATGGCACCTCGCATAGGCAAGGCCCAGCGTGCCTCACACCTGTCACACGCTTGCTCACTCTACGGCCTGTAGCTGATCGTACGTAGTAACGATTTGTGTTTTGTATTCCTTTTGTTTCTTTTATTTTCTATTTTTCTATTTTTTCTTTTAGGTGCAATTTTTTGTCAGTTCTAATATATGTTAAAAAATTAAAATACACACTGATTTTTTTTCATATACGGTCACCATTGTATGCAATACACACTGCACAAATTCTAAAATTATGGTGAACATTTTTATAATACACATTGAACAAATATTTAGTATATAATGACCTTTTTCTAATATACATTGAACTTATTTTCTATGTATTGTGTATGTTTTTTAACATATATACGATGAACCTTTTACAAAATACTCAATGAAAAAATTTAAAATGTACGCTGTCTTCTAATAATAAATAAAACAATAGAAGAGGAAAATAAAAAACCGGTCAAAAAACTAGAACAATGTTCACATTTTAAAAAATGTACTGGATTTGAAACAATCATGAATATGAACATTGTTCGTAAATTCGAAACATGTTATTTTAAAATGAACCCTAGTTGTGTATCATGGGTGGAGGTGCAACTAAGAAAAATATTAATTGGGCCTCCAATTGCATATCGAGGGTGGAGTTTAATAATAATAGGTACTTCAGAACATTGTTACAAGAGTAAATCACCTCTACAACTACAAAACATTTTTGCAACTGGGGATCCTCGACAAACACACACCCCTAGTTGTGAGTCGATGCTCGGCATGCAACTGGGGACCCTCGACAAACACACACACACACACCCTTAGTTGCGAGTAGTTGTGAGTCAATGCTCATCATGCAACTAGGGGCACACACACGCACGCACGTGCACACACACACACATAGTTGCGAGTCGATCGTTGACAAGCAACTGGAGACCCTCGACAAACACACACACCCCTAGTTGTGAGTCGATGGTTGACATGCAACCGGGGACCCTCGACAAACACCCCTAGTTGCGAGTCAATGGCCGGCATGCAACTGGTGGCCCCGACAAATACACACACCACCTATTTGTGAGTCGATGTTTGACATGCAACTGGGGACCCTCGACAAACACCGTTAGTTGCGAGTCGATGGTCGTCTTGCAACTAGGGGCCACCATAAAACACCCTTCCTAGTTGTGAGTCGATTATCAACATGCAACTAGGGATCCTCGACAAACACACACACACACACACACACACACACACCTAGTTGTGAGTCGATGTTGGACATGCAACTGAGGACCCTCGACAAACACACACACCCTAGTTGCGAGTCGATGGTCCTCATGCAACTGAGGACCCTCAACGAACACACACACACCCCTAGTTGCGAGTCCATGCTCGTCATGCAACTGGGGACCCTCGACAAACACACATACCCCTAGTTGCGAGTCAACGGTCGGATTGCAACTAGGGACCCTCGACAAACACACACACCCCTATTTGCGAGTCGATGTTCGACATGCAACTGGAGACCCTCGACGACAGCCCCTAGTTGCGAGTCGATGGTTGACATGTAATTGGGGACCCTCGACAAACACACACACCCTTAGTTGCGAGTCGATGGTCGACATGCAACTGGGAGCCTCGACAGACACAGATTCACCTAGTTGCGAGTCGGTGATCTTCTTGCAACTGGGGAACCTCGACAAACACACACACCCCTAGTTGCGAGTCGATAGTCTGCTTGCAACTGGAGACCCTTGACAAACACACACACACCCTTAGTTGCGAGTCGATGGTCGGCTTGCAACTGGGGACCCTCGACACACACACACACACACACACACCCCTATTTGCGAGTCGATGTTCGACATGCAACTGGGGACCCTCGACAAACACACACACACACACACACACACACACACACTCCTAGATGTGGGTCCATGGTTGTCATGCAATTGGGGACCCTCGACAAGCACAAACACCTCCTAGTTGCGAGTTAATGGTCGGCTTGCAACTGAGGACCCTCAACAAACAAACACACGCACATGCCCTTAGTTGCGAGTTGACGGTCGACATGCAACTGAGGACCCACGACAATACACACACACCCCTAATTGCGAGTCAATGGTCGTCATGCAAATGAGGACCCTCGACAAACACCGTTAGTTGTGAGTCGATGGTTGGCTGGCAACTAGGGGCCACGATAAAACACACCCCCTAGTTGCAAGTCGATGCTCAACATGCAACTAGGGACCCTCGACACACACACACACACACCCTAGTTGCGAGCCGATGGGCGACATGCAACTAGGGACCGCGATGAACACACACAGACACCGCCCCAGTTGTGAGTCGATGCCCGCATGCAACTAGGGACCCTCGGCAAACACACACACACACCTAGTTACGAGTCGACGGTTGACATGCAACTAGGTCCCTCAAGAAACAAACATACACCCCCTAGTTGCGAGTCGATGGTTACCATGAAACTAGGGACCCTCGACATTCACACACTCCCTAGTTGCGAGTCGATGCTTGGCATGCAACTGGGGACCCTCGACACACACACACACCTAGTTGCGATTCGATGGTTGACAAGCAACTGGGGACCCTCGACAAACACACACACCCCAAGTTGATTCGATGGTTGACATGCAACTGGGGGCCACCATAGAAACACATACACACACACACACACACACACTTAGTTGTGAATTGATGGTTGACATGCAACTGGGGACCACGACAAACACACAAAAGCACCCTTAGTTGCGGGTTGATGGTTGGCTTGCAGCTAGGGGGGCCAACACACACACACACACCCTTAGTTGTGAGGCGATGGTTGACATGCAACTGTTGACCCTCAAAACACACACACACACACACACACACACACACCTAGTTGCGAGTCGATGGTTGACATGCAACTAGACCCGTAGAAACACACTTTCCTCCTCCTCCCCCTTCACAAGTTCCGAGTCAATGTTTGGCTTGCAACTGGAAGCCCTCGACAAACACACATTGAGAACGCCCCCTCCCCCCAGTTGCGAGTCGATGGTTGACCTACAACTGGGGGCTCTCGACAAACACACACAACCTTAGTCGCGAGTCGATGGGTGACATGCAACTAGGGATCACGACAAACACACACAGACACCGCCCCCCCAGTTGTGGGTTGATGGTACACCTTCAGTTGCGAGTCGATTGTAGACTTGTAACTAGGGCCATTGACAAACACACATACACCACGCCCTCCTTCTCTAGTTGCGAGTCGATGTACTTCTTTAGATTTCGAAACAAAAACAAACAGAATAATGGAAGAACATGGGAGGGGAACAGGACAACACGGGGAGGGGAACATGCGAAAGGAGAGTGACAAACTCGATGTAGGCTGCCATATCAATCTAATGTACTCTGGGGCTAGACTCTTCATATTCTAAAAAAGGCCCATATCAAACCAAGGCGATGGAGGCCCAACAAAAAAACAAAAATAGTCGCGCTCCGTTGTAGGCCTCCCAGCCTGACAAGACGATATGACGGGACACTGATTGATCGCGACACGTGCGATCGCTCGAGCGTGAAAATCAAAGCACAAATAGATCGGACGGCTGGACAGAAAATTGATGTCGCCAAAAATAATAAAATTTTAAAAATCATAAATTACAAACAAAAAAATTTAATAGATAAAGGAGAAAAAAGAAAGCAAAAATAACGCAGCCCAGCTCATTCAATTCTGCCCGTACAAAAAGGCCTAGGTTCAGACAAAAAAAGAAACAAAAATGACAGAGCGCACCAGCATATATAATATAACAAAAAATAAAAGCCCACATACTGAGATTCCGTACAGGAAAAGGGAAAGGCCAATCGGGCAAACAGCCCAAGGACACTAGTGTGACACGGGCCTTAGCGATGACAAAAAGCAACAATTCACGTCAAAGAAAACAACAACAATTTGCACAAATCTGAATCTTAAAGCCAATAATCATGTGGTGGACAACTTAGATGTGACATCCTTAAAAAACATCTAGATGTGAATTAGTCATTCTGATACATATAACACATCAATGGAGTTGCTAATCAGGAGGAAATCAATAGTTGATATTTTTCTGAAACATACAACAATTGTACGCATGAGGGTATTCAGATGCATAGTAGTAATTATTAGTATTACCATAATAAAAAGCACCAAGCTATCACGCATCATCCATTGTAAAAGATCCCTGAAATTTGCAACCACGCAAGATAAGACAGCGAACCAATCATACACATATCATCCAGAAGATGGAATCAAGAAACACAACAACATGCATAATCCTACCATGGACAATACACCCAGGGGCGGATCTGGCATAGAAATCGTGTGAAGGCCCCATCCCTACCCTACTGGAATTGATCGATTTGATTTAACGAGAAAGAGAATTGAGGCCGAAGTGGATGAGAAGAATCAACCCATCTAGCTGCTCATGCATACCTCAAAGGGAGGGAGGAGATAAGAAGGCCGGACGAAGACTGGACGGGGTGGAGACAGGAGCAGGATGTCCCCAGGCCAGAGGAAGATTCAGAGAGGCGACGACGAGGGGGTGGAGAAAGCAGCATGATGTTCGCCTCAATGCCCTTGTGTTGCACCTGGGTGCACTCGCGGCAGTCTTGCTCCTCGTCAGTGAGCGCCCGGTCGAGCACCAAGAGCAGCCTACTCCCCGCGCCCACTCCGGGCCCGGAGACGGTTGAGGCAGCTGCGTCCTTCGAGGCGAGCGTTGGAAGCGTGAGGCCTGCCGGGGGTGGGGGAGAAGGGGCGGCGGAGTGAGTCAGAGCGGGGCGAGGAAGAGGAGAGAGATGGTGGTCGCCATTTTCGTCCTCTACTGCCCGCTTATCGTGTGCGATGGTGAAGAGGGAGAGGAGGGGAACTTGGGAGGAGATCCCCGCCTGCGTCGCGTGGGGCCGGCGGTGGACACGACGCGGCCGTGGGGAGAGGTGAACGGGCGAGGGGAGGGAGCAGTTATTTTTGGCAGACAGAAGTGGAGAGAAACAAGAAAAATCTTTGGTTGTTTCCGTAATTAAGGGAATCATGCGAGCGAGGGAGATCACACACTAATTTTGTTCTGTAAATCAGGCAGGGTGGGCCGCGGGATCGAGGGATGCGGGGCACGGAGAATTGGCAGACGATAGCGTCTGCTTGGCAGAACATCTAATCTGAGACGTTGATCTATTTGGCTGACCATTGACATAATATGGACGGTAGGATATGTTTAAGTTAATTTAATCGGAAGGTCCTGATTATCTCGTGTACAGTTTGTTGTGTGGCTTTAGAGGAGTTTATGTTTGCTCTTTTAATAGTAGTATAGACTAGTGGGAATCTTTCATTATAGAACTTGGCTTGTATATTTCAATGATGGGCTTCCTCAAATTGCCCTAGGTCTTCGTGAGCAAGCGAGTTGCATGCACACCCACTTAGTTTCTTTTTGAGCTTTCATACACTTATAGCTCTAGTGCATCCATTACATGGCAATCCCTACTCACTAACATTGATATCTATTGATGGGCATCTCCATAGCCCGTTGATACGCCTAGTTGATGTGAGATTATCTTTTCCTTTTTGTCTTCTCCACAACCACCATTCTATTCCACCTATAGTGCTATGTCCATGGCTCACGCTCATGTATTGCGTGAAGATTGAAAAAGTTTGAGAGCATCAAAAGTATGAAATAATTGCTTGGCTTGTCATCGGGGTTGTGCATGATTTAAATATTTTGTGTGATGAAGATAGAGCATAGCCAGACTATATGAGTTTGTAGGGATAGCTTTCTTTGGCCATGTTATTTTGATGAGACATGATTGCTTTGTTAGTATGCTTGAAGTGTTATTATTTTTATGTCAATATTAAACTTTTGCCTTGAATCTTATGGATCTGAATATTCTTGCCACAATAAAGAAAATTACATTGATAAATATGCTAGGTAGCATTCCACATCAAAAATTCTGTTTTTATCATTTACCTACTCGAGGACGAGCAGGAATTAAGCTTGGGGATGCTTGATACGTCTCCAACGTATCTATAATTTTTGATTGTTCCATGCTATTATATTATCAACCTTCGATGTTTTATATGCATTTATATGCTATTTTATATGATTTTTGGGACTAACCTATTAACCTAGAGCCCAGTGCCCGTTTCTGTTTTTTCGTTGTTTTTGAGTATCGCAGAAAAGGAAAACCAAACGGAGTCCAATTGACCTAAAACTTCACGGAGATCATTTTTGGACCAGAAGAAGCCCACGGAGTACCGGAGCTGGGCCAGAAGAGTCCTGAGGCCACCACGAGGGTGGGGGGCATGCCCTACCCCCCTGGGCGCTCCCTCCTACCTTGTGGGCCCCTCGTGGCTCCCCTGACCGACTTCTTTCGCCTATATCCATATACCCTAAAAACTTCAGGGAGAAGAATAGATCGGGAGTTCCACCGCCATAAGCCTCTGTAGCCACCGAAAACCAATCTAGATCCGTTCCGGCACCCTGCCGGAGGGGGGTATCCCTCTCCAGTGGCCATCTTCATCATCGCAGTGATGTCCATGATGAGGAGGGAGTAGTTCACCCTCGGGGCTGAGGGTATGTACCAGTAGCTATGTGTTTGATCTCTCTCTCTCTCTCGTGTTCTTGAGGTCGTACGATCTTGATGTATCGCGAGCTTTGCTATTATAGTTGGACCTTATGATGTTTCTCCCCCTCTACTCTCTTGTGATGAATTGAGTTTTCCCTTTGAAGCTATCTTATCGGATTGAGTCTTTAAGGATTTGAGAACACTTGATGTATGTCTTGCATGTGTTTATCTGTGGTGACAATGGGATATCACGTGATCCACTTGATGTATGTTTTGGTGATCAACTTGCGAGTTCCTCGTGAACTTATGCATAGGGGTTGGCACACGTTTTCGTCTTGACTCTCCGGTAGAAACTCTGGGGCACTCTTTGAAGTACTTTGTGTTGGTTGAATAGATGAATCTGAGATTGTGTGATGCATATCGTATAATCATACCCACGGATACTTGAGGTGACATTGGAGTATCTAGGTGACATTAGGGTTTTGGTTGATTTGTGTATTAAGGTGTTATTCTAGTACAAACTCTATGATAGATTGAACGGAAAGAATAGCTTTTTGTTATTTTACTACGGACTCTTGAATAGATTGATCAGAAAGGATAACTTTGAGGTGGTTTCGTACCCTACCATAATCTCTTCGTTTGTTCTCCGCTATTAGTGACTTTGGAGTGACCCTTTGTTGCATGTTGAGGGATAGGTATTTGATCCAATTATGTTATTATTGTTGAGAGAACATGCACTAGTGAAAGTATGAACCCTAGGCATTGTTTCCTAGCATTG
Organism: Triticum aestivum; assembly: GCF_018294505.1. Lineage (NCBI taxonomy): Eukaryota > Viridiplantae > Streptophyta > Magnoliopsida > Poales > Poaceae > Triticum > Triticum aestivum. Next base: position 493,552,946 of record NC_057806.1, read on the forward strand.
CAATACCATTTTCGCTCACTTTTATCATTAGTTACCTTGCTGATTTTATATTTTTAGATTACAAAAACCTATATCTACCGTCCATATTGCACTTGTATCACCATCTCTTCGCCGAACTAGTGCACCTATACAATTTACCATTGTATTGGGTGTGTTGGGGACACAAGAGACTCTTTGTTATTTGGTTGTAGGGTTGTTTGAGAGAGACCATCTTCATCCTACGCCTCCCACAGATTGATAAACCTTAGGTCATCCACTTGAGGGAAATTTGCTACTGTCCTACAAACCTCTGCACTTGGAGGCCAAACAACATCTACAAGAAGAAGGCTGTGTAGTAGACATCACTCTTTGTGCCTGCCCATTCAGCTGCGGATGCGTGACGGACACGTTGTCGACTCGAGTTCCTTGGGAGGCGCAGAATGCTCTGAACTCATCAGAATCAAAGTTGGAGCCGTTATCTGTGATAATACTGTGAGGGACTCCATATCTGAACGTCAGTTCTCTAATGAAACTGATGGCAGTGCTTGAGTCGAGATTCTTGATAGGCTTGGCTTCGATCCATTTAGTAAACTTGTTGACTGCTACAAGAAAATGTGTGAAACCACTTCTGCCGGTTCTCAGGGGTCCAACCATATCCAATCCCCAAACAGAAAATGGCCAGACGAGTGGAATGGTCTTCAAGGCTGATGCAGGCTTGTGGGTCATGTTGGAGTAGAACTGATAGCCTTCACACTTTTCAACTATTTCCTTTGCCATTTCATTTGCTCGCGGCCAGTAAAAACCCGCTCGGTATGCTTTGTCCACGATTGTCCGAGAGGATGCATGGTTATCACAAGTCCCCGAGTGGATATCATTGAGAATCATTCGACCTTCTTCTGGTGTGATGCATCGCTGAGAAACTCTAGTAACACTCTCTTTGTAAAGTCGTCCACCTATCACGGTGAAGACTTAGGATTGATGGACGATCTGACGGGCCTCATCCTCATCTTCCGGGAGCTCTTTTCTGAGTAGGTATGCAATATATGGCACCGTCCAATCAGGGGTGGTGACCAAAACCTCCATGACCAGGTTGACCATGGTTGGGATTTCAACTTCAGTCGGATCAGTGGAACTTTTCGGTTGTGGGGGCTTTTCTGTGAAAGGGTCCTCTTGAATTGATGGAGTGTGGGGATGCTCTAAGAACACATTGCTAGGAATAGGCTCGCGCTTGGAGCCTATCTTCGCCAGATCATCAATTGCTTGATTCTTGACTCAGGGTATGTGGTGGAGCTCTAACCCCTCAAACTTCTTTTCCAACTTCCTCACTGCATTGCAATAGCCGGTCATAGCTGGGCTCCTGATATCCCATTCCTTCATCACTTGATTGACCACTAAATCTGAGTCGCCGTAAACCATTAGGCGACGAACACCGAGTGAAATGGCCATACGCAACCCGTACAGAAGTGCCTCATATTCGGCTTCATTGTTGGAGGAATCAAAGTGAATCTGGAGAACATAACTGAGTTTGTCGCCTCGGCGGGGATACCAGGACTACCCCAGCACCATAACCATTCAGCATCTTGGACCCATCAAAGAACATAGTCCAATGTTCCGAGTGAATTTGAGTCGGTTGTTGTTGCTCACTCCACTCGGCGAGGAAATCTGCTATTTCTTGGGACTTGATTACTTTCTTTGCCTCAAACTTGATATCCAACGGAAGGAGTTCAATCGCCCACTTCGCCACTCGACCAGTTGCATCTCTGTTGTTTAGAATTTCTAATAACGGAGCATCACTGACGATTGAAACCGAGTGATCTGAGAAGTAGTGTGCAATTTTCTTTGTCGTCAAATAAATTACATAAATAAGCTTCTGATAATGCGGATATCTCTGCTTGGACGGAGTCAAGACTTCTGAAATATAGTACACTAGGCGCTAAACTTTGTAGGCTTTGCCTTCTTCTTCCCGCTCGACTGTGAGCACTGTACTGACAACTTGTCCAGTGGCTGCAATATAAAGCAGTAAAGGCTATTTGCTGATTGGGGCAGCAAGCACCGGCTGGGTGGAAAGCAGAGCTTTGAGCTCCACAAATGCCGCGTCAGCTTCAGGAGTCCACTCGAACTTGTCTGATTTCTTCATCAATCGGTAAGAGGCAATGCCTTTTCACCGAGACGAGAAATGAATTGGCTCAATGCTGCCAAACAACCAGTAAGCTTCTGATCATCATGCACACGCACGGGGCATTTCATTCGGATAGTGGCACCAACTTTCTCTGGGTTTGCATCACTCCCTCGTTCGGAAACGAGGAAACCGAGTAACTTTCAACCTGGGACTCTGAATGTGCACTTCGACGGTTTAAGCTTGATATCATATCTTCTTAGATTGGCAAAGGTTTTGGCAAGGTCAGTCAGTAGGTCGGAAACCTTTACGTGACTTGACCATGATGTCATCCATGTATGCTTCCACATTTCGACTGATTTGAGTGAGCAGGCACTTCTGAATCATGCGCATGAACATGGCACCAACATTCTTGATACCAAAGGGCATGGTAACATAGCAAAAACACACGAAAGGGGTGATGAAAGCTGTTTTTATTTCATGGGGTCCATACAGTCGATCTCATGGTACCCGGAATAAGCGTCCAGAAAGGACAAACGCTCGCATCCCGCAGTCGAGTCAACAACTTGATCGATGCGGGGCAGAGGGAAATGATCTTTTGGGCAGGCCCGATTGATATGCTTGAAATGGATGCACATGTGAAGTGAATCGTCTTTCTTAGGGACCATGACAACATTGGCGAGCCACTCAGAGTGGTATATCTCACGGATGAACTCAGCTGCCAGAAGCCGAGCCACCTCTTCACCAATTGTCTTCCTCTTCTCCACGGTGGACCGACGGAGATGCTCTTTTGATAGGTTTTGCTTTCGGATCGACTCGCAAACGGTGCTCAGCCAGTCCTCTGGGTACACCCGGCATGTCAGAAGGCTTCCATGCAAAGATGTCCTAGTTCTCACGGAGGAACTGGATGAGCGCTTCTTCCTATTTGTTGTCGAGTGTTGTTGAGATATGAGTCGGAGCAGCATTAGGATTGGTCGGGTGAATGTGAACTTGCTTTGTTTCACCAGACGACTGAAATGCAGATTCTGAAGCAGGCTTCTTGGCACATAGCAAATCACTCGGATCTGTGTTCTTTTGGTACTCTTGCATTTCCACTGCTGCCATCTATTCATCGGCAATCTTTGAGCCCTTCTGGAAACACTCCTCCGCTCTTTGCCGATTACTAGTGATCGTGATCACACCCTTGGTACCAGGCATCTTCAGCTTGAGGTATATGTAACAAGGTCGAGCCATGAAGCGGGCACATGCAGGCCTGCCCAGAATAGCATGATAAGCACTGTGAAAATCCACAACTTCAAATGTCAACTTTTCTTTGCGATAATTCTTTGAATCACCGAAAACCACATCAAGAGTGGTCTGGCCAAGTGAATCAGCTTTCTTCCCAGGGATGACACCGTGGAAGCGCATATTGCTTTCACTGAGCTTGGACACCAGGATGCCCATCTCTCGGAGAGTCTCATTGACGGTGTCCTGGACTAGGGGGTACTCACCACGTCATCTCCCGATCTATTAGATTGGGCCGAGGACCCCCGTGGCCGTATACTCATGGGCCAGTTCGGACGGCTGCCGCATACAAGGAAGATTCCACAAGACTTGGCGATCAAGACAAGGACTTCTCCTCACCGGCGTATTCGTCTAGGACTCTTGTTATCCTAGGCCTCCGGTGCATTATATAAACCGAGGCCAGGCTAGTCGATAGATATACAATATATACAACAATCATACCATAGGCTAGCTTCTAGGGTTTTAGCCTTTCCGATCTCGTGGTAGATCAACTCTTGTAATACTCATATCATCAAGAATAAATCAAGCAGGATGTAGGGTTTTACCTCCATCAAGAGGGCCCGAACCTGGGTAAAACATCGTGTCCCCTGCCTCCTGTTACCATCCTCCTTAGACGCATAGTTCGGGACCCCCTATCCGAGATCCGCCGGTTTTGACACCGACATTGGTGCTTTCATTGAGAGTTCCGCTGTGTGATCAACAAAAGGATCGATGGCTCGCCTGCAGATCAACTGCGACTTCGGCATCTTCGTCACCAGCTCGACTGGTCACCCTGGTTCGACCAAGAATTGCGCCCCGTGTTCGGATCACCATGTCCAGACGAGGGCCTTCATCAAACATCAACTCCGATCTCTATCAAGATCACGGAGAAATCATCTATGGAGCTCGGGGGCTCAACGTCAACATTGCCCTCAAGCGACCGTGTTGTTTTTCTGGACAGCGAACTCGTATCTGCCACCACCACCTCCTCGAGTATCGCTTTGACGATATCTTTGGTGGAATTGTGCGGAATTGAGTCTACAACAACCCTGGAAAATTTCGTCGAGTTCCGATGGAGGAATCTCTCGCAATCCACGATATACCGAAGCCCTGTCAAATCTGGACGGGAATTTGGATGAGTTTAGGGTGTGGTGTCCAGCTTCTAGCTCGGACGTCCTTTGGAAGATCCAACCTTTGATCGGCTGCGGAATTTCTATATCTACCACCTCTCAAAATTTTGACTCGATCCGACCGTCCAAACTCCGGGAACCTTCCGATTAGTGCATCACTTTTCGGATCTGTTTTCTGCGCGAAAACGAATCCGACCCAAGTTCATCTTTTTTATGAACAGGATTTCGGACATCCCTTTTGAAGGAAGTTTTGTATGGGGTATTGTGTTTTGTTCCTAAACACATCCCACTAACTGTAAGATCTTTTGAACATGATCTTCAACATCATACTGGTGTCAAATCAGTCCGGCAATATTACTCCATGGCTGCCGACCTGCGCTAGATACGGCGTCACTTTGTTGAGCCGAGCTCAACTTCTTCGGATCATCATCTCGGCAAGCCGAACAAGAGCCCGGCATCGCGAAGGATAAATCATCACCAACATCGCCGCCCCACGGATTACACGGAGCGGGCATACCGGCATCGCCGCACGGTCACTTCATCAAGCCGGCATCGACCACGTCACGACCTGCATCGACAGGGCCGCACTATTGCTTCTTCAAGCTGGCGTCCATCACGCCGACCTACTTCGACACCTCGGCTGGACCGGGGGCTTCGCCATCTCTTCATCAACCTACTCCGGACACTTCGACGTCACTAGCCAACCAACTCCGTCACGTTAGCTGAGTCGAGGGCTTTGCCTCGGCGAGCCAACCTTTACCAGCATTGCCATGCCGTCGTTTTATCGCCCATCAGGCAATGGGTGTGCCGAGCGAGTCCCAATTTTGGGAATCACCTTCCTTCGGATTGCTACAACAAATAAATCAGGTGCTATCAATCCCAGTTGTTTTTGCTTGTTTGGGTTCATTTTTCCCAAAGAATTATTACTCTGGTTTGTCCATCATATGTACACAGGTCTATCAAATGGTTGCCACATTAACGACAGTCGCATGGTGGTTCAGTCAGTTTCCGTACATAGTCCGGCGAACGCCGCATCCGGAGCTCGGACCGACCTGTGAATTCAGGCTTTGCCACGCCTTTACTACATCACGCCGACGCCCTGCATCGACATTGACTTCGGCGCCAGGCCATATTTCTTCTATTCCTCACTTTGCATAAATTATTTATTATGCAACATTTTTTTGTTTTTTTATTATCATTATTACTATTATCTCCGATTTGCACTATTTTTTGTGCACAGGAAAATGATCCGGGGACTTCAGCGTCACTCCGCCGGTCTGCATTGACCGTGCTATGTCACCACTTCGGCGTGTCGAGCTCTCCGCTCCGCCACCTCGGGACCAGCTTGAGGGATGGAACCTTGCCCCGCACCAAGCTCGGACCGCGTCATCAATACCGAACACATTAACCAGCTAAGTCGCTTTCATGCTCAAAGCTTTAATTTCTAACTTGCGTTCGGTTCGACCAAGCATTATACTTTTTTGGAAAAAAATTGCTTCTAAAAAATTTCCTTGTCCAAACTTTGTTTGTGACGCATAAATTCAAATGCCCCGTTTACTTGGGGGCTTCCTTTATGAAGCTTTTTCTGTTGCATATGATTATACTTGTACGGCTTCGTTCCTTGTTCGTGTATTACGCCACAATATGCACCACATTGACTTAAGCGATTTGCAAGCTGGGTTGCCTCGCTCCTGTGTTTACCCCTAAGTTCCCGATTGTTCGGCTAGGGAGTAAAGGGAGCACCTCTGCGATTGTCACGATCGGGTCACCCGAGCCGGACCTCAGACTGGGTGAAGCCGAAAGCTAGCGCTCTTATAGTTATTCAATGATGGTCTGCACACAACGGAACTCATGAGTACAAAAAATCTATTGCACAAGTCTCATAATAATAATGAGCACCGAAGAAAGGTATCGGTGGGGGTACTATTTTCTTCGAAGATGCTTCTTACGCTTCACGGTAATACATCATAAGTTCCCTGAGCGCGCTTTGTCTGTTACAGCCTTATGGCCTGATTGCCTGGTTATTGGAAACACCGTCGATATTCTCGATCGATGGAGTACATAACACTTTTTGGTCCTTGACCGAAAAGGGAGAAGCTGACGGTCGGTTAAGACGCGTTTAAAGTTCGGTTGAACATAGATATGATATAAGTACTTCGATACATGCAATCATTCTTCTACCCAAGTCACTTGGGGGCTCTTAAGTTTATTTGAGCCGTTTTATAATAAGTGTTCTTCTTCTCAGTCGTTGCAAAGTTCTATTATTATTATTTATCACTCCTTTTTTCGATGCGAGTGTGCGGTCACTAGCCGGGGAGCCTAATTTCTCTCTCAAAGCCGCTAGAGTTTAGTTTGCTAAACCGGCCTAATGAGAAGTACTCCGCCCTCGGGATAGGAGGTTGAAGCCATAGGCTGACCCGCTCGAAGTCTTGAGATAGGATGTGTCATGTTAAAGGACGACATAAGCACTTCTTTTTTCTAAGACCAATTTTCGGATTGGCACCGAACACTTGATCTTGTTCGGACGTCATGTTTTTACTGACGTTTCTTGGTTTTCCAAGCTTTTTAGCACTTTTAAACTATTTGTGCTTTTCCAGCATTAGTCTCGCAGTGCAACGCCGGACACCTTTAGGGATTCGGCAAAAACATTCTCAGATATTGCTATATATGCATCGGTTTCGAATTGTGTCTTCGGTCAATAGTTGGGTTGCCCGGCTCCTGCACTTGCTTCCTACGTTACGTTTTGTTCGGCTAGGCGTGCAAAGGAAGAACCACTGCGATTGTGCTTCCAGTTCACATGGTTAAGCACCTTAGTGGAGAAAGCCGAAAACTTACTGTCATAATAAGCGTAAACTGGTCAGCGATCTGATGACTATGATGGGCCATTCATAACATTGGCCGAAGTGTTTACAGCTTGACCTCGACTGTCGCCGAACACTACCGGGGGCTATTAACTGGCCTCCCAAACTAAATCCTCGATATTTTTCTCTTACATTAGAGCTGAGGTTTAATGATCATGCTTAGCATGACAACCCAAAGAAAGGAACCAATAGCGGGACTATTTTCTTTGGAAGACATTTCTTCTGTTAAATAGTGATATAACTCTCTGTGTACCTTTGTTTATAAAACTGTATGGCCAGATTGCCTTGTTTGTTGTAAATCTTTGCCCTCATAAAGGCTTTATAAAGTAGGACAAACACTCCTCGGCTACTGGCCGAGGAGGTGGAAGCCGATGGTCGATCAACAAAGTTTTGTACAATGCGGATCCGAGCATTAATGACGTAAAGTACTTGGATACATAAAGTCATTACACATAATTTGTGATTTTACTATGGATATTGATCCTTAATTCGGCCACCCGTGCCCGCATTAAGGCTCGGGGGCTACTGGGCTTCGGGCTTATTATTTACAAATATTAAAGGGGCACATTGATCCCCTGATCTAGTGTTGCCACCCGACCAGTGTCTCGGGGGCTACTGCATTGCTTGTCCAATGCAGAAAATTTTATGTGCAATATAGTTTTCGAGGATATTTTGATCCTCAGGTTGGTCGGCCGCACCCAACCTGAGTCTTGAGGACTGAGCACGCCGCTTTTGTGTCCCGAAGTATTCTGCCGAGCTAGGACTTGATCCTCAGGCCGATTTTGCAAATCAACCCGAGTCTCAGCGGCTACTGGGATCAGCGGTCTTATGTCATCCTTCATGTGCATCTCGGGTTTTAGACCGATACACACCTTGAGGGCTACTGGCTATATATCTCGGCAGAGAATAAATTGCACCAATAAAAAATATTGACAAAAAATCGGCCCATAGTTGGGGTGGTGCACGACCTCGGAAGCATGTCCGGCATAAAGCTTGGGCGCTAGTGGCTGGCTCCATAGAGGGCATTTCCGGCATTAAGCTCGGCTGAACTCCTTCAACTTTTTTGAACCAAGGTGATATGACACCTCGGATATAGTCCGGCATTGGAGCCTGGACACAGTCCGGCGTTGGAGCTCGGATATATTTTGGCGTTGGAGCTCGGATACATAGTCCGGCGTTGGAGCTCGGATACATTCCGGCGCTAGAGCTGGGAAGCGGTCCAGCGTTGGTGCTCGGCTTCAAAAGATACCTCGAATGCAGTCCGGCGTTGGAGCTCGGACGCAAGAGGACCCTGCCTCCCGGGAACAACTTCAAACCCGAGGTGTGGCATAAAAATAAACAAAGCATTGATAAAGGCCGGAAACTTAAAGGGGCTCCTCGGATACCCGATGTGTAAACTCGTCGAATGCATTTCGGCGATCCTCAAGATCGAAGATAAAGAAGATTTGTTGAACCAGTTTTCAAGACCGGCAACCAAAGATGAAGAATAGTTCGGAAGAATCGAGGAGCGTCCCTAACTTGAAGACCGGTTCAGGGGGCTACTGACGGTGTCCTGGACTAGGGGGTACTCACCACGTCATCTTCCAATCTATTAGATTGGGCCGAGGACCCCCGTGGCTGTATACTCATGGGCCAGTTCGGACGGCTGCCGCATACAAGGAAGATTCCACAAGACTTGGCGATCAAGACAAGGACTTCTCCCCACCGGCGTATTCGTCTAGGACTCTTGTTATCCTAGGCCTCCGGTGCATTATATAAACCGAGGCCAGGCTAGTCGATAGATATACAATATATACAACAATCATACCATAGGCTAGCTTCTAGGGTTTTAGCCTCTCCGATCTCGTGGTAGATCAACTCTTGTAATACTCATATCATCAAGAATAAATCAAGCAGGACATAGGGTTTTACCTCCATCAAGAGGGCCCGGACCTGGGTAAAACATCGTGTCCCATGCCTCCTATTACCATCCTCCTTAGACGCACAGTTCGGGACCCCCTACCCGAGATCCGCCAGTTTTGACACCGACACTCATCATACAAAATGTTCAAGCCACTGCCACCATCCATCAGAACTTTGGTCAACCGAGTACCCCCAACGACTGGGTCGACCACCAACGTTTGCCGCCCTGGGGTAGAGTCTTAGACCACTTCAAATACGCTAGCGTTGCCGGGGCAACCATGTTTACTTCTCTGTTGATGACTTTCAATCGAGTTTTGCTCTCAACATCAGCAAAAATAACCAAAGTGGCATTGATGTTGGGGAAACCATCCTCCTCCTCTTTGTCTTCATCCTTATCAGATTCCTTCTCTTTCTCACTAGGCTGGCCCTCTCGGAACTGCTGGATAAGGAGTCGACACTATTGAGTGGTATGCTTGGGATAAATCAGGTTCCCCTCTTCATCCTTCTTGGTGTGTATATGACACGACAAATCTAACACATCATTTCCTGCTGAGTCTTTCACCTTTTTGGGGACCCATGGCCCTTAGGTTTTCCTTTGAATTTTCCCTGGGTCACCACTGCGGTCTCACCAGGAGCGGCAGGTTCGGCTTTGCGCTTCTATTTCCGATTGGAATTACCTCCTCCGGTGTCTTGGGCGATTGGTTTGTTCTTGCCACTACGGAGTTGGTCCTCTTCCTCACCATTAGCGTACCGAGTGGCTATTTCCATCATTCGGGTCAGAGGTATATCTCATGTCCGACCGAATTTCAAGTTAAGCTCTCTGTACTGAACGCCCTCCTTGAAGGCGCAAACTGCTTGGTGTGGTGACACATTTTCCACGGTGTGATGCAAAGTGGTCCACCTCTGGATGTAATCCCTCAAGGTTTCATTCGGTTTCTGTACACAATGTTGCAATTCAGTCAGCCCTGCAGGTCTCTTGCAGGTGCCTTCAAACGTCCTAACAAACACTCGGGCCAACTCTTCCCAACTGAATATACTGTCAAGAGCCAACTGATTCAACCAAGCCCTGGCTGACCCTTCCAGCATCAGGGGAAGATGTTTCATGGCTACATCATCATTACCGCCACCAATCTGTACAGCCACTCGGTAGTCCTCTAGCCAAGTGTCAGGTTTGGATTCCCCAGTGAACTTACTTACCCCAGTCACCAACCTGAAGTTGGGAGGGATTTCCGCGGCCCTGATGGCACTACTGAAACATTCACGTCCAGATACATGCACTCGGCTGCTTGTTGGACGATCTCTGTCATGTCCTTCTCTGTGAGCTCTGTTCCGGTCGACCAGACCTTGTACCAAAATTGACCTTGCATCAAATTCGGGTTCTTTGAGGCCGACTGGAAGTCTTTGCTCGTCCCCATATGGATGCCTGTCATCGGGTCACCAGGGTGCACACGATCCGCCCCTCGGAGGGGGCATTGGCACTCGACGGCGGTCTTCACGGCCGAACCGATGATCATATTGCTCATGGTTTCGACCCAAGTACTGCTCTTGACGGTGCCCTCGGCCCTCACGCCACAGAGGCGATCTTGGGCTGTGGGCCAACTGGACGGTGTCCGCCACCACGGATCTGCTATGGATCCTGTTGCACGACTGGGAAACTGTTGTGTTCTGCTCTCCTGCTACTCGGAGCAGCACTCGAATCTGCATCAAACCCCTTCCAGCCTCTGATTGGGATGGCTGGATTGACTCTGCTATGCGGGCCGCAACAGTAAGATTCTGAATCGGAGTGCGGTATACCTGAGGTTCGGGTGGGAACAATTACCGTTGTCGTCGACTGGATTCAGGGATCAGTCGTCGAGCACGTTCGTCAAGTGAATGCTGAAGCTTCTCCAGCCGCGCGCGCTCAGCCAACGTGGCCAGGCATGCAACCTCCAAGGCCCGAGCCTCAGAGGTTTCCCCGATGATGGGAGTGTGGAGTGCCTCCGTATTGCGACGATGCAGCTCCTCCCTCTGTTGCGAAGTGAGGACTTGAGGACGATATTCTTCATGAACATGCGAGGGATCACCGCCACCATTGCCGCTGCCGCTGTGACGGAAACCAGGCGGGCTGCGCGGCGTGTCGACCATCAGGACTTCTGCCGCAGGGTCGTTGCTGTCACACTCGGACAGGGTCTCGACGGAGCCAATCGAGAGATCGAACAACCCATATAGAGATTCGTTGGGCTCGATTGCCGCGACTTGAGGGGTAGTTGACTGACAAGCCACAACGTGCTTGACCCACTGCTTCAGCCGCGATCGACCGGATCGCTTGCAACGGCGAGCAGTGGGAAGCGAAGATGTTGCGGGAGCCGACCGATACTGGGTCGACGGCTACCACAGAAGGACGCTGCGAACGCACGCGCGGAAGTGCGTCGCCCCGTGGACGGGGAGCCTCTCGACATCGAGAGGGGGCTCTTGGAGCCAAGCGGAGTCGTCGGCAATGAAAACAAGCGTGCCGAGACGGATCTCGCAGCCCTCGGTCAAACCATCCCCGGAAACCATGATGATGGGAATATGAAAAGATTGCAACCTCACTGGAAGTCGTTAAGACACCTTCCCCACGGTGGGCGCCAACTATCGTGGTTCTAAGTCTGACAGTAGAATAGGGGGTACGTAGGAGGAGGCAAGATCCTAGCTACGATGAGGTTGTGCACGCAAGATTTACGAGCTCAGGACCTTCTCGGAGGAAGTAAAAGCCCTACATCTCGGTGCCCGGAGGCGGTCGACTAGATTATGCGTGAAGTTACAGGGGATGCAAACCCTTGTCTCAGTGGAGGGGGTTGGCTTATATAGAGTGCGCCAGGACCCCAGCCAACCCACGTTACAAGGAGTTCAATGTACATTAAGGTGAGACGTTACTGATAGCGCCAACAATAAAGACATATAAATGATCATTAACGCTATGGAGTGAACGGCTGACTGTCGCCATCCTAAGTGACTTTATATCTTCTATACTTCGAGTGGTTTCTTGTACGGTCGAATGATGATATACTAGTCGAATGGAATTGGGTTATCCGAGTGGAGTTGTTGGTCGAGTGGGTTGCACACTGAGGTGATTCCAGTCAGTGGATGCTGCTGTGCTTTGAATGCCGTTGATCTTAAGGCAGTGTCCTTGGGAAGGGCGTCTAGGTTAGGCCTATTACCCTACCCTAGGTACATGTCATCGTCATCCATGGCGGCGGAGGGGCGGGAGCCCCTCCGAGATTGGATCTCCCTCTCTGTTCTCCTCTGTTTTGTGTTCCCCAGATCTGGCCAAAAACCGTTTCTTATATTCCCAGAGATTCGTAACTTTGATTGCGCTGAGATTTTAACACGATTTTTTCTAGATATAAGCTTCCTTGCGCCCAAAAATACAGCTCCAACCAACGTACGAGGTGGGTACAACACACCACCGCGCGCCAGGCTTCTGGGCCGTGCGCTGGTGTCTTGTGCCCTATATGGGCCTCCGTTTGCAGTGATTCCAACTTCCAAAAATCACATATATTCCAAAATAATTCTCCGTAAAATTTTATTGCATTTGGACTTCGTTTGATATGGATACTCTGCGATACAAAAAACATGCAAAAAGCAGAAACTAGCACTGGGCACTGGATCAATAGGTTAGTCCAATAAATCATATAAAAAGTTACCAAAAGTATGTGAAAGTGGTATAATATTGGCATGAAACAATCATAAATTATAGATACGACGGAAACGTATCATTTGGTTAACATAACAAATCCCTGGATAAGGAGATCTTAGTTTTAGTAGAACTGAAAAACCGAGTTTATAGAAAAACGACTATTTGACGTTTTTCCATGAACCAGTTCTTCATCTGCCGCCCCGATCGGCTTATGGCGCAGCTGGCATGCATGTTTCTCCTTCCCAGCACAACTCATCTCGCATCGCCCATGCCCATCGCCGTAACCAGTCCTCCCGCGCCGGCGACGGCCGCAACGTCGACCAGTGGTCTACTCCTTCCCCAGCAACAACTGGTCTTCTCCTTCCCAGCGACAACTCATCTTGCGGCTCTCATGGCCGTTGCCATCGCCGGGCTGTTGTCATCACTGTTGACCACTGATCATTCCTCGGCGAGCACTCATCCCGCGGCGGCTATCGCATCACAGTCAACCATTGGTCCTTCCCGAGCAGGTCGGTGCTACATCACCAGCGTCTTCAGGGCTTGGTTCCGAGTCCTAAATGCTTGTCTCAACAATTTGATCTTGAGTTGTGCAGCCGCAGCAGCTTCCTTGTATGCTAATTCTTATTCTTCAATGATTGGTCATTCACATGTTTGTCACACGAGTGTTATTTCTTCTGATCAAACTACTTGTTACCGACAATTTCAGCGCTTGCTGAAAACCACTTGTCATTTCCTTCTACTCCTTGTTGGGTTCGACACTCTTACTTATCGAAAGGACTATGATTGACCCCCTATACTTGTGGGTCATCAGGTATTGAACGGGCATGGTAGATATCTGTTCCATCCTTTACACTAAATGTCTCTCCGGCATTGAATAGGCGCACACACCGGGGACGCAGCATGGGTGTCACTCTTGGCCGGCGGCCCCTTCAATTCCAACGCAAGTGAGAGGCCGCATCACTCCGCAGAGCGGCTGCTCTACAGCGTCAAGGATGCGGGCAGCTGGCACCGGACGGGGACGCACGTGGGCAAGGGATGAGGGTTTTTGGTAGGCCAGTGCGGTTAAACGCAAACATGGCAGTGGTCTGGACGTCTGAAAAGCCCCCCACTTTGTCTCCAGTTTGCGAAAAATAGTGCGTACAGACCGCCGAACGGACCGATACAGGACCACGTTGGATGGCAAAACATGTCCAGACCGCGCGATCTGGACGATTGCGTGGGGTTTGAGGATCACTGTTGGAGATTCCCTTAATTTTCAGAAAATAGTTTAGGGAGTAAAGAGGCTGAATCTTGATACTTTAGGGTGTTATAAACGAACTTTAACTCACAAACATGGGACCTCCTATATGACGCTCTCTGCAGCAAAGAGTCGGCATTTCGCATAGGCAAGCCTCTGACTGGGCTGGCCCATGAAGGTACGCGTACTGTAGCTAAAAAATAACAGCCGTCGGGGGATTCGAACACAGGATCTCGGGCTATTCACAACATGGTACTATGGTTGAGCTAGCAGTCGCAAATGGTCATACTGCAACGCCAAACCTCAAGAACCAAGCAACAGGGCAGAATCGAATTATTTTTGGAATTTCAAAAAGTAAATTGTTTTTGAAAAAAATTGAGTGTTCTAGGAAATGAAACACTTTCCAAATTTTTGAACAAAATTTAAAAAACAAAACATTTTTGAAAAATGGACATTTGTTGAACATCATGAACATTTTTTTGAAACTGGAATATTTTCTAAAATTCCAAACCAAAATTTGGAAACATGAACTTATCTTGAAACTCGGACAAAATTTGAAATTTGTGAACAATTTCTAAAAGGAACATATTTTGAAACTCTCGAAAAAAATGAAAAATGAAACTGGTGAATATTTTTAAAAATTTGTGAGTAATTTCAGGAAACACGATTATTTTTTGAAATCTAGAACATATTTTGAAACTCTAAAATTTTGAAAAAAAACATTCCAAACAATTTTTGAAAAATAAACACATTTTTTAAAATTACCAAACATTTTTCATAAAATGTGAACATTTTTAATTTATGAACAATTTTTAAAAACCGAGAAAGTTTTAAACTTTCAATGTTTTTAATGCACAAACAATTTTTGAAATTTCCAAATAATATTTCAAAACATGAACTTCTATAAAATAAAAATAAACTTGAAAAAGAAAAGAAAGATAAAACGAAAAATAAAGAAAAAAGAAAGAAGAAAAGAAAAAGAAATAATGAAGAAATAATTAAAGAAACAAGAAAATCCATAACCGGGTGGCTAGGTGTGGAAAAATGGGCCGGCCCATTTCTAACGCTGCGGGGGGTCGCCTGTTGCGTTCGAAATCACTAGTTAAGGGGAGCAACTAGTTGACGAGTGCTTCTTTGGGAGCCTCACAAGGATCAACACTACTTGACGTACTCTTAGTCATTTGCACCTGACGCACTCTGGGCACTTTGTTCGGATTTTTTTTCGCACGCGTTTTCGGCTTTTAAACGTTTTTTTTGGTTTTTTTACGTTTTGGTTTTCCATCGGTTTTCCTTAGCTTTTGGATAAAACAAATTGAAAAAAATTATTTGTGCGAAAAACATTTTTTTGTGAGATTCATGGTTTTGCTTTCGTGAGAGTCACGACCATGCCTCTCGGAAACGAAAGAAATGGGTTTTCTGTTTTTTTCGCGAGAGTCGCGGTTTTGCTTCCGCGAGAGGCATGGTTGTGCTTTTGCGAGGGTCACAGTCGTGCCTCTCGAAAAAAAATGCACTTTCTGTTTTTTTCTTTCGCGAGAGTCACGCTTTTGCTTTCGTGAGAGACATGTTTGTGCTTTCGCGAGAGTCACGGCCGTGCCTCTCGAAAACGAAAAAAAACACATTTTCTGTTTTTCCTTTCACGAGAGTCATGGTTTTGCTTCCGCGAGAAGCATGGACGTGCCTCGTCGAAAACGAAAAATAACGAGTTTTTTCTTTGTTTTTTCCTTTTGCGAGAGTCAAGTTTGCTTTCACGAGAGGCACAGTTGTGATTTATTGAGAGGCACGGGCGTGCCTCTTTTAGAAAGGGAAAAAACCCGTGCTCCTAGTTCAGTTTATTCGTTCGGTTTTTTTCGTGAAAAAAAGTTCGTTAAAACCTATCAACATGGGATCAAGTTTTGAAGATCTCAACACGAGAAATTCAATAGTGAAAGTGGTTCGAGATTTGGTCACACGGTTTAAGAGCTAAAATGTTTTGAATAAGCGGTTTTACGAAAACAAGGAAAACTCTCAGATTGCGATAAGTGACGCACATGCAGCGCGCCACTTGTCGCAACCTGGGAAGGTTGGAGTGATCTTTGCAACGAGTATTCATAAACTAGTGATTTCGCTAATTAAGTATTACTCCTTCTAAAAGGTCACTCCGTTCTCTCAGGTTAAGATAAGTGGCGCACTACACCTGAGAGTTTTATCTTTTTTCGTAGGTTCGTTTATTCAAAATGTGTTATTTCTTAAATCGTCCGTCTAAAACTCAAACCGTTTTCACCATTGGGTTTCTGGTGTCGAGATTCAAAATTAGATAATATGTTGATAGGTTTTCACGAACTTTTTTTTTTCAAAAAAACCAAGCAAAAAATTATGCCTCTCGCAGAAGAAAAAAAAACGTGTTTTTTGTCTGTTTCTGAGAGGAACTGCTTTGCCTCTTGTGGAAGCAAAACCGTGCCTCTCTCGAAATGAAAAAACGTGTATTTTTTTTGTTTCCGAGAGGCACTCGTGAAAGCAAAACCGCCGGCGCCGCCTCCCGCCGCCCCGCCTCGACCTCCTCAACCAATTCTGCAAGCTAGCTTCTCCCATGGCGGCGGAGGGGCAGGAAAAGGAGAAGATGGTGATGTTGCGGAGCGAGGACGGCGTGGACTTCGTGCTGTCAGAGTCCGAGGCAGAGGCCCAGTGCGGCAGGAAAATCAAAATAATGATGAAGCACGACTTCGAGAACCACATCATCCCTTCCGGCGACGGCGGCGGCGGCGAAATCAACTACTGCCTCATCCGCCTCCCCGTCCGAGGCGACACACTCTCCAAGGTGATAGACTACTCCAAGATGCACGCCTCCGGATCCCACGACTTTGACCCACTGGGATGCGGACTTCATCGCTGCTTTCAACCACGAGGCCCTCTTCGATCTCATCCTGGTGAGTACGTACATACATACTTTCCCAAAAAATATATATCTAAGGAAAATTATACCTCAATCAATTGATAGAACCGGCTTGGGTATAATTGTCTAAATCAAATCCATGGTTTAATAATGAACTGTGTTGTTTAACCATAATAACAAATCAATTCCTATCAAATTTCCTATAGCGAAATTTCTATAGGATACAACAGACATACACAGAGTGTACACATTATATATGAAACAAACACATTCATTAACTTAAGTATGCCCTCAATTTTCTATTATTAGTTGATATTATATCAATTGAATATCTTTTTTGTTTTACGAGATTTTTGCTAAAGTTGGATTTACACCTAATTCACATCGAGCTTATTCGTGAGAATTCTAAACTTTTAATTCCAGAATAGTAGAGAGGAACTTATGTCATTCACAAACAAAAACTATAAGTGTTGGATTTCAATCTGGTGTTAAAGATTATAAATTGATTTGTACACTCTCCCCGGTACGAAAACAAGGATTTGTAAGATTTTGGTCCAAGGCATCTATGATATGAGTCACGCCCATATAGCAACAAATGGTTTTGCTCATTCGAATGAGAATTATCTTTTAGAGGTCAATCAACTCCTTAAGAAAAAAAAACACCATATCTCTTTCATTTCTTTTAGAGAGAAGTGCATATTTCAACCCCGAACTCTTGTCCTGGTCTAATTTACAACCCCAAACTCCAATGCCGTCTAAATTACAACCCCCAACTCTCAAAACCAGCTAGGATTCAACCCTCTCCTCCCTGTTGACCGGTTTTGACCAGTCAACAGGTCCAGTCAGCATGCCACGTCAGCAAAAAAATTTAAATCTGTAAAATCGAAAAAAATCCAGAAAAAGAAAAAAAAATCAAATTTGCAGGAAAAAATCAGGGAAAAATAAAAAAACGAAATTCCGAAAACAAAATTATCAATATTTCCATGAAAAACCAAAAAATACTTAAAATAAAAAAAACTCCAGGGAAAAATTTCAAATTCCCAAGAAAAATATTTAAAAATGTAAAATAAAAAAGTTAAAATTTCTAGAAAAAGTAATTTCCAAAAAAAGTTATTATTTTTTCCCGAAAATTACAGGAAAAGTTCTCGAATTTTTTTCGCAAAATTTTTCCCCAGGAAATTTTATTTCGGATTTTTTCTCGATCTTACAGATTTTTAATTATATTTTCTTGAAATTTTGATTTTTTTTATGTGGCATGCTGATTAGACCCGTTGACTGGTCAAAACTGGTCGCCCCTGGTCAAAACCAGTCAACAGGGAGGGGAGGGTTGAATCCTGACCGGTTTTGAGAGTTGAGGATTGTAATTTAGATGATATTGAAGTTCGGGGTTGTAAATTAGACTAGGGCAAGAGTTCGGGGTTGAAAAATGCACTTCTCTCTTTCTTTTAAGCTTTGCATTACTACTTACAGGCTTCGAAATATCTTCAAATAAGAGGACTGATTGACCTAGCCTGGCAGACTATTGCTAGTAAGATAAAGGGGAAATCTCCACGTGAAATTTGTAATATCTTCAACATCAAGAGTGTCTTTCCTCCGGAATTAGATGGAGAAACGATAGCAAAGCGATTGCAAGATTGCACAACATGTTCCAGTGACAAGGTATGTTCCTTGATCGATCCACTCTTTTGACGAAATGCAATTTTATCACTATGGAGTCATTTATCTTACGACTTGTTTCATTGTGACATCAGTAACAAAATCCTATGGTCATCTTCTACACTTATTCTATTGTTGCTTTGGCGGATTAACAACAAAATCTTGCCCTCGTGTTGTGGACAAGCAGGAGTTGCCATGCAGTGAGACCCCATATTTAATTCAAGAGCTCGAATTCGAGGAAAAGGCTTTGCAGGCTCTTGACATAGTTCATTGTCAAGAGTTTACGGGATACGACCCTAAGGTCAACACTTACACCCGTACCTGATTCGACATATTCAACCTAGCCTTCTTTGACCTTGACAAAGAGTGTGAGTATTTTCATTATTGTTTCATTCATTAATCTTCTTTAGGTACCCATTTGATGTGCATACATGGGTTTTGATTTGTGATTGTGGCCTCTATCCACAGCTGAATTTTATCGTGTTCCGCGGCTTAACATGATACCTTCACCAATACGTGACTCCATTGTAGGATCGTGTGTAAATGTCATTACCTTGAAGGTAAAGGAATCGGAAGTTGGCTTCCTGATAAAAGTTTTTGGTACCGTTGTAGAAAGAGACCAGGTAGACTATAGATGTGTTTATCTCTTCAGGCGTGAAAGGGATGATCCCCAACTCATCAGCTCGGCGGTATGTACCTGTGCCTCCAATCTTTTCCTATGCTTATGTATGGCTCCAAAACACATGGAAAGATTATTTTGGTTGAATTTTCTTTTTGCGGGATGGCAAGTTAACTTTGATGGATCCATGCCGAGGGCTTGTTCTGGCGGACATAATATATTTTGAGATGAATTTAAAGATACTCCATGATGAAGGTGAGGTTGAAGATTTCAGCAAGGGTGTAATCGTTTTCAACAGGGCCTGCCTCCCTAATGATAAGCAGACTGTGGGTGTTAGTCTAAATAGCTATCTGAGTAGGGTGGAGGTGAGATGTGTGTATGTTGCATATCCCATTGAAGCTACCATTGAAGTCAATATCTTGAAGGGACCGTGTAGTGTCTCAAGAGTTGCCGCCTGGACTACCAAGAATTATGAGTATAGTATGGATCTTTACAACGGTGGTGAAGCAGCAGCAGAGATTGAGGCAGAAGGGACCGTTCCCTTGAGTCGTCGCGTTGTAGCTGTCCCACTTGGTAGAAAGTTGGTGGTCCTTGTCACCGGTCGTAGCGTTGGTGATGTTTTTGATAAAAACATCATCGCACCTTTAGGACGATCAACTGAGTTGATGCATTATAAATTAGGCTCCGCACTTGTGGAGGTGAAACTTGTCTGGACAGCTCTTCCCAGACGCGAGAGAGAAGATATGATCAAGGATGTGGGAGACGAGAGCCTTTTGATGTGATGCGGCGGAGCGTTTGTTTGATGGATGGAAGACACGTGAAAAATGTACAGGCAATTGAAACCAAGCTGAAAAGTTGTATCCAAAACAATTGCATAGGATGTATACAGGCAAAATGTACAACTGCCAAAAATGGTAACGCAAAGGGGATACATGATTAGCTGAGTAGGCGACAGTGTCTAGCCGAGCTGAACCAAAATATTTAAGCTGGAACTCTGTATCCAAATTGTATCCTGCTTATAGATGTCAGCGTAAATCACTAGTACAAACAGAATGTTTTGGAGCCAGCCATTCTACATCATTATGTACTCGTAGAATAAACAGTAAAGTTGTTCCTGCTTATATCAGTTGCACCATGGAAGAATGAACAGAAAGAAAGCGTGCACCTGCTTTAATGGAACTTATTCTGAAAATCAAAGAATGGAAACCAACATTAGTAAGTACAAATAGATCAGAAATCTGAGAGCATAGATAACTATATATATGAAAAGATACATGAGAATCAAGTATTTCGGACCTACTACCTCCTTCAACAACAGGAAGTACTGAAAATTACATGCGAATATAGACGGGCAGACGACGACTTGTGTGGTTGTGGCTAACATGGAACCCAATGCCAACAGTGGCTCTTTTTACTCGGGACTCGTTATCGCATGATAAATTTGTTTGCTTCTCAGTCACTCTGTGGGTGATTTGGACCTCACGGCGTAAGGCGATTCATGAAAGCATCTTTCAACCCCTCAAGTGATCAACTCTTTTGTCAACAGGTTCATTGATGAACTGGAACTAGTGAAGGTGGAGAAGGCCAGTACACGGCCAGGAGCACCGCGGGCTGCACCTGGTCGCCCCAAGGCTCCACCAGCGGGCTATGCTAAAATCCACGTTGACGCTGGTCAAGGGAGGTTTGGCTGCGGCTAGTCTGCCTGAGACAGAGAAGGCCATTGCTTGGGTAGTTCTGTGTTGGTTATTCGTGGAGTTGATGATCCCGCGACTCTGGAGGCATTGCATGTCGTGAGGCCTGGCTGATGATTTAAATTTTCAGCGTTTTATCATTGCTTCTAACTCGTACTCCCTCTGTAGAGAAATATAAGAGCGTTTGGATCACTATAGTTATTTAAACGCTCTTATATTTCTCTACAGAGGGAGTACTTACCAAGTACTAGTTCATGATATACAACCCATTAACAGTCGTGTAAGGAGCGCCCTCTCGCGACGACGTCCACGTGGGCACAAGGGGCTGGGCTGATTTTCTCGTTTCGTTTTATCATTTTTTTCCTGCTCATTTTGTCCTCGGAAGAAAAACGCTAGCCCATTCCCGTTCGCATCCCTGTTGCCGCCGCCGCCCTCACAATTTCCTCTGCTCCTGCTGCTTCCCTCCACCTCTCTCTCCTCCACGCCGTCGGGGGCGCCCCTCAAGCCCCACCTCGTCTGTTCCCCACCCCGAGCTCCTTCTCCCCCACCCCGGTCGAGCATCGGATAGGCAGAGGGAGTGCCTTGGTCGGGGGACAACGAGGCTCGCCGGCTGGGTGACTCCGAGCGCTGGAGGCTAGACAGGCACAGGCAGGGGTGGATCCATGTGGGGGCATGGGTGCCGTCGCGCCATCGAAGGCCTCCACGGCGCCCTCTATCAGGTCACCTCTCTCTCCACGAACTCCTTTTTACCCACGTTTTTACCACTCTCCAAGCTCGCACTATTGCTCTGGAAAATTCCCTTTGGAATTGGGGATGAAGCAATCGATTTCGATTGATTGGCGCCGTGCAGACGACGGGCGTGGGACGCCGCGGGAGGCGTGCCGCGTTCGAGAGCCACTGTGGATTATCTTCGAGGTGTCAGGCGACATTCGCCTCGAGACCTACCTCCGGGTCTCTTCCCATATGCATTGACGGGCGCGGGTAGCGGGTCAGGCTCACCGGCAAGGCGCCGGTATATTTCTTAATCTGCTCGTTATGGTTCTCCAAATATTTTTAGAGAATAAAACTGGCTGAAGATGGTGCGTGCAGCTTGCCTCTGAACTTGTGATGTCCGGCCATTGCATCTGGGAGGAGCTCCTCTTCAGGAAGAATGCCGAGACGTACGCCACTGCTGCGACTGCCGTTCTCGTCCACGTTTTGACTACACTTGCAGGTTGGCTCTCTACTTCAGTTGCTCGCAGCTAGCAACTCTGAACGCACTTCATCCCGTGTTAATTAACTTTCAGAATTGTGCTGCTTTGTTTATAAATGATGTTGGCCATACTATATGTCTTCGTGTGAAGTGATTCTTCATTGCCTTTGCAGAGTAGCATTGATGTTCTTTAGAAGTACCCTGTGGCCGAGTGTGACATTTGTTTTATCAAATTCTAATGTGATTTTCACTTCAATCAATTAGCAATAGGTAACACTTGATATTGACACTATTATCTGCAGAATTATTTTTGTAAGATACTTATGTGATTGCCAACAAGTTTCTGAAGATGACCGTGCTCGTGATTAATTGTTTGCTCATAAACCTAATCATCTATATGCACCTGATCAGGGTTAGATGAAATTCAAAGAGTATAATTCTTGTGGTTAATCGTTTTCTCGTAAACAGGCAACTGCGAAGGCAAAATCTACATGTGAGAAGTGCAGATGAGCCCCGCTGTGCTAATTACCTGGTGAGTTCAACTAAGCAAGTTCAGCTATTCCCAGTTTATCCTCTACATGTGGTGGTGGTGCTAGCTACTAACTTCTATGTTCCTGCATGTACACTCTCATAATTTTGTGGCTGAGTAGTCCGCAACGCAAATCTTATGCTCTCTCATATTCCCTTGTAAACTGCCTAAACATTGATGATTGTAATCCAGCTGTTGATTAATGACTGAATCCCCTGATCTGATCCATAAAAAAAAGACATGACGCCACCTTATTTCTTGAAAATGTACATGCCTATCTAGATTTTTCTAGAACAAGTTTTTTTTTACTCGTATGTCTAGGTTGTGAGTTGTGACTGAGTGTGATTTGAATAATTATTGTGTACAATTTTAGATTTATATATTTGTTCTTTGACATATGAGAGTTACATTGTGTGAGTAATTAGGTCATAGAACAATGATTTGATTTATCTTCTGCCAGTAAGCATTGTCCTGTAACAAACATTCAGTAATGGCATAATCGGATCACATGCTGTAGATGAATGCCTAAAGTGTACATATGATTTTTTTTTACCGAAAGCAATACTGTCTAGCTTTTTGAGAAAGCTAAAAGTCTAATTACAAAAACAAGCAAAGATGAGGCTGGGTGTCGAAATAGTACAGATCCTGCAGAAGTTCAAATTTGTACTATGAGGGTATTTGCGTGTAGCAAAGTAGGGCGATCATTGCATGGTATGCCTTCAGTCCTCGGTAGTCAGCTAATGTACATAGTATCCTTAAAGTTTCTTCAAGTTGAGGAATGATCAAACTTAATAGCAGACATCCATCGTGATAAGCTATTATTATATTTCACTTATTTGCCGACTTAATACAGCTACACTGTTGATCTTTACTCCGATTTATCTTGTAATAACTCCTAACACTCACTTCCTAACACTCACTTATTTGCCGGCTTGATACAGCTACACTGTTGATCTTTACTCCCATTAAAAAGTCAATTGGTGGCGGCAGTCTGTCCACTTTCGTTACAATACATTTATATTTGGCACAAACTATTAAGATGAAAGCGGATATGGATATTTTGATTTTGCATAAACTGCGGAAAGATCTTAAAACACAGTTTTAAAATTCCATTTTAATGAATGAGTATTGTGCTTGTATGGGTGGCATCATACTGTATTTCACAGTGCTGAAAATCAAATGTACATTGTTTTCACATAATCACATTGTATTCAAACAATCTGTGTGATATGTGTCATTGTCATCCTTTGCAGTATTCTGAATTGGCTGCTGAAGTACATAAGTGAAGTCTACTGGTGAAGGAGATGTGAAGAATGATATAGAGCAAGTAGATAAAAACCGCAGTTGTTGGGCCCAAGGTAGGCTCCTTCACTCAGAGTATATGTTGGACGGTTTCTTGTTCGACATCAATTTCTGGTTGGAGATTGAGCTGCATTCCAGTTTGATTATGTGATTATATCAAATTTGTGCATATTAACTGAAATGTGTAATGCTACAAAGTAGATAGGTTTTCCTAGCATTTTACCACGGGGCGTCTCTTTTCTTTGTTTTCTGCCCCTTGTCTTGTACATTCTCCATTTAATGACATATGGATGGCTAACCAACCAATTTTGTATGTTTATAACAGTTTTACATGAGTATTCCTACACATAGATGAATACCCTCCTGGTGCTAATCAAGGATTTGATATTCTGTTAGCTTTGGTTAAGTTGCCTGAGTTAATGCCTACATGAGGAGCTGAACAAAAATGCGATGGGGGATCCCATCTTAGAATTGTTTTCCCTTTTCTCCCAATAGCTTTCATTTTGCAGTATATTAGCTAATTCTGCGTAGGATGATTACATATGCAACATTTGTAAAGGAGTAGACTTGTTAAAAGTTTCAATTAATATCATATGATGCCTGCTGGATTATTTTCTTGTCAAACTGAAATTTAAATGTCCCAATACTATGTTCTATTCCAATTTCAAACTAATTTCCTTGTTGTGGGTTGCATACACGAACTGTAATGCATTTCATTTGTGTTAAATAATACGAGTACAAATTAACACTTGCTAATGGAGCAAACCAGCCAAGTGAATGTTTCTTGTTGTAACCGGTTCATCCAATGGAGCGTGCATACCGGTTACATGGATATTCATGTTCCATACACAATGCAAAGCAAGACTGCAAACACACGCTAACAAATCCGACAGAAAGATAAGTGCGCTCAATCACGCAGAGGAGGCGCGCCCCAACCACTAGTTATCAATATTAGTCGAGGTAGCTATGGGGCTATAGTTAGTGAGATCAATCTCAAAGCAACTCAATTTTTTGTAAAGTTGTTTTCGAAGGTCGTGCTGTCAACGTCGAAGCACATAGTCTAGCCAAGTTTTCTTTGTCTCTAGGTCTGGAATGCCACGTTTGGTATGGCCAACCCCATGTATCTCACCTGTTGTGCCTTTTGATGAATAAACTTGGTTTCACTTTCACCCCTAAAAAAAGGAATTACTTGTCTAAAATATAAGCAAAAAATGATGGCTGGCATCCAGCGGTTCACATAGGGAAACTGAAACGGTATTTTCACAATTATTTGTCAAACAATTATTACATCCATGATAAGGTATTATTATCAATTATCTGACACCACCTTTGCTAAAACAAACTTTAAGTTGGGTGTTTGCAAAGCAAAAAAAAAGAATTTTGAAATGCCATCACAAGAAAATTAAAGCTCTAGATAAATCCCATCACTTGTGTACCACACACAAAAGCATAGCAACAAATGATATATGTAAAAAAACAAGATGACGGCAGATATTGGATGATTAATCAAAACCAAGCACACGACTGAGCACGAAAAAAATTAAAACCATCTGCAAACTCTGATGCCAACAATAATAATTAAGAAAGAATCAGTAAAACATGACCAAGATCGCCTGCCGCGCAAACATGTTAATTAGAGCCTGTTTTTGCGTACTGCAAATGCAAATTAGCATCACAGAAATAGGAAGAAAATGGAAACTTGATTTTTTTTAAATGCTTTTCCACACAAGCATATATAGAAGAGGACCAAAAATTACTACTCACATAAGTTGTTGAGATTTTTAGCCTCTTGTTTCACTAGGTTTCGCTGGCTCAGAAAGAAATTAGTCGTCGGTCAGGTCTTGCTTGATGTGTTTATTAAGCTGCTGGCTGGATCCGGCGCCACCGCTGTTGCCACGCTTCCTGCTCTGCTCACGGGACGTCTCCACCATCTCCTCCATCTTGTGAGTCAGGTACGCCCGGGCCGCCTTGCTCGCCGACTGCAGCTCCACCGCCGAGGCGCGCTGCTGCGAGTGCGAGCTCATGCCGGCCAGAAGGCACGCGCGACCCGTCTGCTGGTACTCCCGCCGGTTGCCCACGCGGGCGCTCAAGTCGCGCAGCTCCTCCTTGATGGCCTCACACGTGGGATCATCTCCCGCCATCCCCGGCGCCGACCGCTCCACGGCCTTCAGCCGGGAGTCCAGTATCCGTGCCGCCCCGGCGTGTTGCCCGCCTTCAGCGGCATCCCGTGCGGCCGCTGTGTCTTGGGTCGCGGCAAGGCGAACGCGCTCCCGCTCTACTTCCATGCACGGAGGCGACACTTATGTTTTTAGGATGTTGATGCTTATTTAGGCACCTCCACTTTAGAAATAAGCATTGGTGTTGAAGAAAAGACTAGCTTGTTTTATAAACATCTCTCTAAGCACCTTGCACTATAGTGTGTACATGCCTAATAGGCACTTGAAGCTAGGTCTCGATTTCTTTGAGATAGCCAAATTCAGACAAACCAGATCATCAAACATCTAGGCGATGAGAATTCTTCTTCAACCATATGTAAATATCTCCTAAGGTATATCATACTCCTCCCCCAATCTATCATTGTTGGGGCGTGACTATGCTGCTTCCGCCCCAGCACCTATCCCTGTATGATCCGGTTGGTTGCTTTGTATACAAAGCGGGGGAAACCCTTTTTCGGCAATCTATCATTGTTGGCAAAGAATTTTTTAATCTATATTGATCCGTAGTCCAAAGAAGAAGGAAATAGAAAACTGACTATATTTTCACCAAAATATAAAGCTAAGTCATATTCATTAAACAACATTTGCTACAACCATCTATTGAGATATTTAAGTTTGACTAAAACATGAGACTAACACTATGTCTTGCTTTCATGTTCTGATTCACAAACAAATTAATTGCTTGTAGTACACCTACTGATAACAATATAATTGATGTTTTACCCACGAGATAGAATGGTGGCCTCCCCTAACTTCCTCATCACGTTCTAAAGCCATCTCCAATGCTAGAAGCCTTCCCAGGGGCTTATAGTGAAAAAAAACTCTTTAGAGCATCTCCAACAGGCGCGGCAAAACGCGCGCCCGCACGGTAAAAGCAGTTTTCCGCGTGCGCCGGTTGGTTCCGCGCGCTCCAGCGGTGGCGGGAAGTTACCGCGCGCGGAAAGCGTTTGCGCGCGCGCGGGAGAAAGCGGCACGCGGTGCGGTAGATTTGGCGCGCCGCTTCACGCGCGCCTATAAAGTCCCGCGCTTCGCCACACGCACGGAACAGGCACGCGCCCTCCTCCTTGGAACCTCGCTGCTTTCTGCGCCACCACCGCGCCACCATGCCGCCGCGCCGCCGGGGTGCTTCGGGCTTTCGCGGCGTCCGCGAGCGCCCCAACGGCTGGTACTCCGCCAAGATACGGTCTGGCGACGTCCGGCTCGGCCTCGGGACGTTCCGGAGCGCGCGCGAGGCGGCCCGCGCGTACGACGCGGTGGCGTGGCGCTTGGAGAGGCCCCGGTCGCAGATGAATTTCCGGGACGTCTCACGCGCGAGGAGGCGCAGCGCCTCGCCCCTCCGCCGCGTCTCATCACGGACATGGACCGTGCCGACCACTCTCGGCGGCAGCGCCGTCTCCTCGTCGCCGAAGAGGACGAGCGAGCCATGGCGGAGTGGCGCCGTCGCCACCCAGAGGACGTCGATGCCGAGCGTGCCTACTGGGCGGAGAGGACGGCAAGGCGCCGCTCGGAGCGGGCGGACCGGCGTCAGCGGAAGGCAGTGGCGAACAAGCAGTGCGACATCGTCTTCGCAGGTGGGAGGTCGTTCTTCACCTCAGACGATGAACGTTGGGACGACATATGGCTCTCAACCTCGGACGACACCGGCGAGAGTGATGATGGTGATGATAGCGACTTGGAGTAGTTTTCTATCTATGTATGCCGTAGTAGTTTCTATCTATCTATCTATGTCGTAGTAGTATCTATCTATCTATGTATGTCGAACTATCTATCTATCTATGCCGTAGTAGTTGCACCGATGTAAAATATCTTTGTATCTTTTTTTATCTATGTAATTTTAATTTAAAAAATATTGTAGAATGAGCGCACGCTGCATTTTACCGCGCCTGCTGGAGCTGCGCGCGCGCGGCTTTTCAGCGCGGCTGCTGGAGCAAACGCTGCGCACCGCGCCAAACCAGATGATGGACGCACGCTAAATCCATTTTTACCGCGCGGCACGTTGGGCGCCTGTTGGAGATGCTCTTAGTGCCCAGTCTTCCAATGACAGGCGCTAATAACGAGCTCTTCATAAATTATAAACAAAGGCCCGGCCATCTCATACGGGAAGAAAAGAGCCGAGCGCTCGGTGCACAAATTTACGCCGATACTGGACCAGGGCATTGGGAAATAACATTGTCACTACCAATCTACCAAGATTAAATTCCTATCGCCCTCTCCTAGCATCTACCCTTGGAGATGGCCTAATGTGTTTGGGGATCCCTGAAAACATATATTGTACTTTGAATTACCAGTAGTACATATAAAGTGAGCAGGGCGTTTTGGCTCAATTAAACTCAAAAATAGAAAAAACTAAAAGTATTTTTCTAACAAAAAATAGGATTTCTTAACGAATGACATAAGTGGTACTTTCTTCATCCGAAAATACTTGTCATCAAAATGAATAAATACTTGTCATAAAAAATGAATAAAAAAGATGTATCTAGATTCATTTTGATGACAATTATTTCCGGACGGAGGGAGTATCTAGGTAAAAAAATATCAATGCTATAAAAATGTTGTTGAAACTTTTTAGAGCACTGTTTTTGGTACTGCAAATTGTTCTTTATATATGTTCTCATTAATGAATAACACCAGGAGTAGCATATATAGTAGCATGATAAAATCCACTCAAAAAATTAGCATCATAGAAATTGCAAGAAAAGGGAAACTTGATTTTTAATGTTTTTGTACACACGCATAGATGACGAGGACCACCAATTACTCATAGAAGTTGTTCAGACTTCGGAATCTATCCCTAATAATAAAGCACGAATTGACTCCGTGGGTTTATCGTCACAATGCGCTTTCTTCCTATGTCATAATACGCTTTTATGATTTGTATAGATAAAATCGTAATGTAAACGAGGTGGTATTAATTTCGTGCCGCGTCCTACGCCGTACTGGGCCTCATGTGCTGAATTGCTGATGGGCTTTCTCCTTGCCTTCGTAGGAGAAGCGAAAAATTGTGTGCATTAATGGATTCGAACACACAAACTATCGCTACATCAATACGGCTGTAGCCAGCAGACTAAGGCGTTGTTGTGACAAAAAAATAGCGTTAACCTTATAATCAAATAATCCCACCTTGCTTCTTCACAGCAAATTTCACCTGCTTATACATGTATATCAAAATCAATCAGCCGAACAGAACCCAAGAAATGAAATGAAGGAGGCGTGAACAGAACCAAACAAAGGAAGAAGGCCAACATGATTAGCGTCTGGGTGTATGTGCGTCTAAAAGAAGAAAATATTGGCTAGGAAACATGCGTGTGCCCATAAAAATATGAAAAATGCATGTGCGAGCCAAGAGCCACGTCCCCATTGCCAAGGAAATAGAAGAAGATAATAAACCTGACAAATATGAAAATCTGAGTCCTATCAGATTTCTTTCAAAGGTGATTTTTTTACAAATATCCAACCAAAAACAATATGCATGTAGTTGTCTTTTTTTATACACAGATTTTGATGAAAACTCACACAAATACACTACATTCTTTGACTTTTTGGATAACAATATGTTTTCTAAAAACGGTCATAATGTGCCCTTCCTCCAAAGTGACTTTTTGGATTAATCACAAAGACTATGTGAAGTATGGTTTAAAAAAGGCAGCATGAAGTAAAACGATTTTTTGCGTGTATTTGTCTTTTACAAACACAAGTTGTGATGAAAACTCGCACAAATATACTACTTTTTTTGACTTTTTGAATAAAAATATGTTTTCTAAAAAATGGTCACAACGTGCCCGTGCTCCAAAGTGACTTTCTGGATTAATCACAAAGCCTACATGAAGTATGGTTAAAAAAGACTATGTGGAGTAAAAAGTGGAACCACCACGTGGCATACATGATATAGTACTACCTCCTCTGTCCCAAAATTCTTGTCTTAGATTTTTCTAAATACAGATGTATTAAGTCACGTTTTAGTATTAGATACATCTGTATTTACGCAAATTTAAGACAAAAATTTTGGGACGGAGGGAGTATTATGGATGCATGTTAGGAGAAGAACGCATTAGGAGAAAATTTTATCCATGGTTGCATTGTTTTTTAAGTCAATCTATTGTAATAATGAAAAATTATTTCAAAAAAAATCTTTTTCTCTATTGCAACACATGTAAATATTTTATAATACCTACAGTTCCCGCCATCATCTTGTACCCTGCTAGCAGGAGGATGTGGTGTGGATTACCGATGGTGGCGATAGCAGCAGTCAAGCGGGTGCTGAGCCATCGTGTCATGAGGATGTGTACACGTTTGATGTGGTGCCTGCTGTGACCTTACATCTTCACAGATGGCTGTGTCGACCAGCCGCCGCCAATCAACGGCATGCTTCGTTTTGTCTTCATCACACTGAGCATCATGTTGGTCGTGGTGCTGGTGTTGGAGATGGACCCCCTGTTGCACAGTCTTGCGATCTAAACTACGGGTACATGATTTTTGTTCCGTTGCAACGTACGGGTATTTTTGCTAGTATTAAAAAGGCATCATATCATATGTATAATCAACATGCGTCTTGTTTGTTTCACCAGGCAGAGAACTTAGTCGTCGTTCAGGTCTTGCTTGATGTGTTTAATAAGCTGGGTGGATCCGCCGCTGTTGCCACGCCTCCTGCTCTGCTCACGCGACGTCTCCACCATCTCCTCCATCTTGGGAGTCAGGTACGCCCGGGCCGCCTTGCTCCCTGACTGCAGCTCCACCGCCGAGGCGCGCTGCTGCGAGTGCGAGCTCATGCCGGCCAGAAGGCACGCGCGACCCGTCTGCTGGTACTCCCGCCGGTCGCCCACTCGCGCGCTCAGGTCGCGCAGCTCCTCCTTGATCGCCTCACACGTGGGATCATCTCCCGCCATCCCCGGCGCCGACCGCTCCACGGCCTTCAGCCTGGAGTCCAGTATCCGCGCCGCGCCGGCGTGTTGCCGCTTTCAGCGGCATCCCGTGCGGCCGCGATGTCCTGGGTCGCGGCGAGGCGGACACACTCCCGCTCCACCTCCATGCACGGAGGCGGCAGGTCGGTCAGCTCCAGCGGCCTCTGGATCACCGCCGCTGGTGCGGCGGCGTTGGCGGCCTGCGGCGTCCTGGTAGGCGCAGGTCACCTTGACCAGGCGGGTGACCGACTCCGTGGGCCGGGCTCTCGGCACGTACACGAGCACCAAGAAGCGCCTCTCCTCGCCGTCGTAGAGCTCGCCGACGTCGATGGAGGCCGCGCGGACGTCGGCGTCCACGTGGTTGCCGTAGCAGCCGGACTTGATTTCCTGGACGTGCACGCCCCGGTGCAGGCACATGACGGCGATGCGCGCCTCCTGCACGGCGACCGACAGGAGGCCGCCAATGCACTGTGCAAAAGAGTTCTGGATCGCCGCCTGGTTCCCGACGAAGGAGAAGGTGCCGCCCGTGGCCTGCGCGACTGTGTGCATCCCCAGGGCGTCGTGGTCGGTGCCGAAGCCGAACGTGTGGATCGGCCCGGGCCGGCTCCCAGCGTCCTTGAACGAGGGTGGCACAAGGTCCATATACCTCTTTCCCCCGAGGTACGAGTCCTGGCCGTCGGAGAGAAGGATCATGCTGGCGACGGAGTTCTTGTGGCGGCGGTCGACGAGCACCTGGGCGCCCACACGGAGGCCCTGGCCGATGTTGGTGCCCGCTTGGACAACGAGGGAGTCCACGGCGAGCTTCGCCGAGGCCTTGCCCGCGTCCGACATGCGCGCGAGGCGGGTCAGGCGGGTCGCCCCATCGGAGAAGGACACGACGGAGAGGCGATCGGCCGGGCCGAGTTGATCGATGACGAATCCCATGGCCTGTTTCAGCAGCGCCAACTTTTCGCCATTCATGCTGCCGCTGACATCGAGCACGGTGACGAGGTCGAGCGGCGCGCGCGCCACGTCGGCGGGCGCCCTGGCATGGACGAGCACCGCGAACTTGTCCCTGGACGCGCCCCTGCCGAGGGCCGGGAACTCGCAGTGCGTCTTGAGGACTAACCCCCGCCCGTTGTTCGCCAGGGGTTTCTTCTCCTCCACCGGCTCGTCGTCTTGGTAGTACGCGGCAGCCGGGGCCGCCGGCGGCGGCACGGCGAGCCAGGGAAAAATGGTGTGCGACATCGATGTGCCAATAGCTAGGGTTTGGTCGATTTCCTTGGGGAGATGGATATGAATCGGCGTGTGCGTGCCTAAGCCCAATTGCCGGAATATATGGAAGGAAACTGATCAGCAAAATCTCCTATAATTGTGTAACTGGCTCCATGCATGCAGGGACAACCCAAAACATTTTCTATAGCTATGGCCCACACGTGATCGTGGCGTAGACGAGTAGGCTTTATCTACCGATTCAATCAACATTTAAAACATGATTTTTAGACTTTTTTTGAAACGATTTTTAGACGTTTTTTTTGCAGTGAGCGATTTTTAGACGTTTTTTTGAGTATCAGTACAGACACAAGCGCTCATATACACGCGCATACACTCACCCCTATAAACGCATACACGCACATCCTATCCCTATGAGCACCTCCGAGAGACTGAGCCGGCATATCATCTTGAGATTTACGAAGTCACCGTAGGCGCCTTGTCGTCGACGGAAACGTCTCCTCCCACTGAAAGCGCATCGCCAGAAATCCTGAAATAAATCCAGGAATAATGCGAGCACCAGGATTTGAACCCTGGTGGGTTGGGCAGTTGAGGTTATGAGAGTCCATGTTTGAATTATATAGATACGGGGAGGCCCGTTTTGGCTCTTGCGTGCATTTGCTCCCTACCAGTGAGCAGTAAATTCAAAAAAATAGAAAATAAATTTTAAAAATCCAATTTTTTTTGTAGATGTTCATGTTAGTGTCGCAAACATGTTTCACATTTTTCATGCAAAACGGAGCAGCAGTGTTTCGTCGCTGAAAAATACAAAGTTGGGTGTAACATTTGATATTCAACTTGTGTTTTTGTGCATGCCAAGATGCTTAAGCTTTTCACCTAAATATTTGCGAGTAGCATTTAGATGTGACTATGAACACATCCGTTTTTCTTTGATTTTGTTTACATTTGAAATGGCATTTTTTTTGCCACGCAGGAGCATCTGCCGAAATGGACTTTTGGAAATTTAGATTGCCATTCAATGTCAATGATATCCATCTATTATCAAGATGAAAACTATGGAGATCAGATGTGATTGGTGTCGTGGTTCTAAGTCTGACAGTAGAAAGGGGGGGGTACGTAGAAGGAGGCAAGATCCTATCTACGATGAGATTGTGCACGTAAGATTTACGAGTTCAGACCCTTCTCTGAGGAAATAAAAGCCCTACGTCTTGGTGCCCGGAGGCGGTCGACTGGATTATGCGTGAAATTACAGGGGGTGCAAACCCTTGTCTCAGTGGAGGAGGGTGGCTTATATAGAGTGCGCCAGGACCCCAGCCAGCCCACGTTACAAGGAGTTCAATGTACACTAAGGTGAGACGTTACTGGTAGCGCCAGCAATAAAAACTTACAAATGATCATTAAGGCTACGGAGTGAACGCCTGACCGTTGCCATCCTGAGTGACTTTAGATCTTCTGTACTCCGAGTGGTTTCTTGTATGGTCGAATGATGATATACTGGTTGAATGGAATTGGGTTATCCGAGTGGAGTTGTTGGTCGAGTAGGTTGCATTCTGAGGTGATTCCAGTCGGTCGATGCTGCTGTGCTTTGAATGCTGTTGATCTTAGAGTAGTGTCCTTGGAAAGGGCATCTAGGTCAGGCCTATTACCCTACCCTAGGTACATGTCATCGTCATTAGCCCCCGAATGGATCGAGGTCTGAGGGGAGAAGAGGTTGAAGATGGTTCCGACCCAATTCTCATGCTTCGGGGGCATCTTACCTGGGTTGGTGAACCACGCTGGAACTTCAACTTTATTTTCAATCGCCTTGATCCATTCAGAATTTGTCGAGTGAACTTATCCTGATATGCTTCGAGTGTCGGAGGGGTACGAAATCTTGGGCGTGACTGATTGCGCTGCTATTCCCGGATCTCATGGGATTCAAAATTTGGGGAAGCGCGCGGGAGAGAGAGTGTCGCAGTAAATGGGACGGATTAGGCAGGGGCGCCTCGATCTCCGCGCCACCTTTTTCGCCACGTACCGAGCGCGCGGCTGTTGCGGGATTTGACAGGATCTCTCGGGCCTGCATGTCAACCACTCGGAAGCGGGCAAATAAAAAACTCCGCGGTCGGTGCGTCTGCACAGCGCATCCCATTCTCCTTCTCCTTCCTTTGTTTCTCCACCTCGTCCTCCGCTGCTCTCGACACCACCACACCACCCGTGAGCAGCCCGCGACTATGGGGAAGGACAAGATGGCGGCCCTGGAGCGTGCCAATAAGGCGACGGCGACGGTGACAGGGAAGCCGAAGGGAAAGAAGACAAGTCGGGGGGATCTTCTTCGAGGTCCGGCCTGTCGCCCGACTGGATCCAGGGCCGACTGGATTCGGTCCATGATTCGGGAGGAGGATGTGGAGGATCTGGCCAAAGGGGGCTTGATTGCCCATGGATCTTGGATGCTGCCTCGCAACGAGACCGAGCCGCGGCCGCAAGAGGGTGAGTGCGTCCTCCTCACGACTCACGTTGACCGTGGTTTCTCTCCGCCCCTCATCCTTTCTTCCGGGGTTTTCTGAACTATTTTGGAGCCCAACTTCACCACTTTACTCCCAACACCATCACGTACCTCACTGCATTCGTTTCCATGTGTGAAAATTTTCTGGCCTGTCGACTGCACTGGGGTCTCTTCAAACACATCTTTACCTGTCGCTCTCAATCTGTGAAAAAGGCTAATCCAATTGATGAGAGGACGCACGTGATCCAGATGTGTGGAGGTATAGGTATTCAGTGTTGGAAATACGCCCTAGAGGCAATAATAAAATGGTTATTATTATATTTCCTTGTTCATGATAATTGTCTATTCTTCATGCTATAATTGTGTTATCCGGAAATCTTAATACATGTGTGAATACATAGACCACAACATGTCCCTAGTGAGCCTCTAGTTGACTAGCTCGTTGATCAATAGATGGTTACGGTTTTCTGACCATTAACATTGGATGTCATTGATAACGGGATCACATCATTAGGAGAATGATGTGATGGACAAGACCCAATCCTAAGCATAGCACAAGATTGTGTAGTTTGTCTGCTAAAGCTTTTCTAATGTCAAATATCATTTCCTTAGACCATGAGATTGTGCAACTCCCGGATACCGTAGGGATGCTTTGGGTGTGCCAAACGTCACAACGTAACTGGGTGGCTATAAAGGTGCACTACGGGTATCTACGAAAGTGTCTGTTGGGTTGGTACGAATCGAGACTGGGATTTGTCGCTCCGTGTGACGGAGAGGTATCTCTGGGCCCACTCGGTAGGACATCATCATAATGAGCTCAATGTGATCAAGGAGTTGATCACGAGATGATGTGTTACGGATCGAGAAAAAGAGACTTGCCAGTAACGAGATTGAACAAGGTATAGGAATACCGACGATCGAATCTCGGGCAAGTATCATACCGGTAGACAAAGGGAATTGTATACGAGATTGATTGAATCCTCGACATCGTGGTTCATCCGATAAGATCATCGTGGAACATGTAGGAGCCAACATGGGTATCCAGATCCCGCTGTTGGTTATTGACCAGAGAGATGTCTCGGTCATGTCTGCATGCCTCCCAAACCCATAGGGTCTACACACTTAAGGTTCAATGACGCTAGGGTTATAGGGAAAGTTTGTACGTGGTTACCGAATGTTGTTTGGAGTCCCGGATGAGATCCCGGACGTCACGAGGAGTTCCGGAATGGTCTGGAGGTAAAGAATAATGTGTAGGAAGTGAGGTTTTGACCACCGGAAGTGTTTTGGGCGTCACCGGTAATGTACCGGGACCACCGGAGGATTCCGGGGGTCCACCAGGAGGGGCCACCAGCCCCGGAGGCTTGCATGGGCCAAGAGTGGGAAGGGACCAGCCCCTGAGTGGGCTTGTGCGCCTCCCACCAGGGCCCAAGGCGCGGCTAGGAGGGGAAAAGGGGAAACCCTAGGCGCAGATGGGCCTAAGGCCCACCCTAGGGCGCGTCCCCCTCTCTTCCCCTCTTGGCCGCCCCCTCCATCCCATCTAGGGCTGCCGCCCCCCTAGGGGTGGGAACCCTAGAGGGGGCGCACCCTCCTCCCCTCCTCCTATAAATAGTGGGTGTTTTGGGGCTGCCAAAGACACGAGTCTCTCTCTCTCTCTCTCTCTCTCTCTCTCTCTCTCTCTCTCTCTCTCGGTGCAGCCCTACCTCTCCACATCCTCGTTCTCCGTAGTGCTTGGCGAAACCCTACTGGAAACCACGCAGCTCCACCACCCCCACACCGTCGTGCTGCTGCTGGAGTTTCCTTCCCCAACCTCTCCCTCCTCCTTGCTGGATCAAGGCGCGAGAGACGTCACCGAGATGCACGTGTGTTGAACGCGGAGGCGCCGTTGTTCGGCGCTTAGATCGGGATCGACCGTGATCTGAATCGCTGTGTGTACGACTCCTCCAACTGCGTTCTTGCAACGCTTCCGCATCGCGATCTTCAAGGGTATGAAGATGCATTCCCCTCTCTCTCGTTGCTAGTCTCTCCATAGATTGATCTTGGTGATGCGTACAATTTTTTTAATTTCTGCAACGATCCCCAACAGTGGCATCATGAGCTAGGTCTATGCGTAGATTCTATGCACGAGTAGAACACAAAGCAGTTGTGGGCGATGATTTGTTCAATTTACTTGCCGTTACTAGTCTTATCTTGATTCGGCGACATCGTGGGATAAAGCGGCCCGGACCGACCTTACACGTACGCTTACATGAGACTGGTTCCACCGACTGACATGCACTAGTTGCATAAGGTGGCTAGCGGGTGTCTGTCTCTCCCACTTTAATCAGATCGGATTCGATGAAAAGGGTCCTTATGAAGGGTAAATAGAAATTGGCATATCACGCTGTGGTTTTGGCGTAGGTAAGAAACGTTCTTGCTAGAAACCTATAGTAGCCACTGCTACCTCTTGAGCACTGCGTTGGATTTCCCCGAAGAGGAAGGGATGATGCAGCAAAGTAGCGTAAGTACTTCCCTCAGTTTTTGAGAACCAAGGTATCAATCCAGTAGGAGGCTACGCTCGAGTCCCTCGTACCTACATAAAAACAATAGCTCAACGCAACCAACGCGCTTAGGGGTTGTCAATCCCTTCACAGTCACTTACGAAAGTGAGATCTGATAGAGATGATAAATAATATTTTTGGTATTTTTTATATAGAGATGCAAAGTAAATAAAGTAAAAGCAAAGTAAAAACAAAGCAATAGTAAAGTGATGGAGATTGATATGATGAGAAAGAGACCCGGGGGCCATAGGTTTCACTAGTGAATTCTCTCAAGAGCATAAGTATTCTACGGTGGGTGAACAAATTACTGTTGAGCAATTGACAGAATTGAGCATAGTTATGAGAATATCTAGGTATGATCATGTATATAGGCATCACGTCCGAGACAAGTAGACCGAAACGATTCTGCATCTACTACTATTACTCCACTCATCGACCGCTATCCAGCATGCATCTAGAGTATTAAGTTAAAAACAGAGTAACGCCTTAAGCAAGATGACATGATGTAGAGGGATAGTTTCATGCAATATGATAAAAACCCATCTTGTTATCCTCGATGGCAACAATACAATACGTGCCTTGCTGCCCCTTCTGTCACTGGGAAAGGACACCGCAAGATTGAACCCAAAGCTAAGCACTTCTCCCATGGCAAGAACAACCAATCTAGTAGGCCAAACCAAACTGATAATTCGAAGAGACTTGCAAAGATAACCAATCATACATAAAAGAATTCAGAGAAGATTCAAATATTATTCATAGATAGACTTGATCATAAACCCACAATTCATCGGTCTCAACAAACACACCGCAAAAAGAAGATTACATCGAATAGATCTCCACGAGAGAGGGGGAGAACATTGTATTGAGATCCAAAAAGAGAGAAGAAGCCATCTAGCTACTAGCTATGGACCTGTAGGTCTGAAGTAAACTACTCACACTTCATCGGAGGGGCTTGGATGATGATGTAGAAGCCCTCCGTGATCGATGCCCCCTCCGGCGGAGCTCCGGAACAGGCCCCAAGATGGGATCTCGTGGATACAGAAAGTTGCGGCGGTGGAATTAGGTTTTTGGCTCCGTCCCCGATCGTTTGGGGGTACGTGGATATATATAGGAGGAAGAAGTACGTCGGTGGAGCTTCGAGGGGCCCACGAGGCAGGGGGCGCGCCCTAGGGGGGGCCTACCCTTGTGAGCACCTCGTGGCTTTCTTGACGGAGGGTCCAAGTCTCCTGGATCTTATCTGATGAGAAAATCACGTTTCCGAAGGTTTCATTCCGTTTGGACTCCGTTTGATATTCCTTTTCTTCGAAACCCTAAAACAGGCAAAAAACAGCAATTCTGGGCTGGGCCTCCGGTTAATAGGTTAGTCCCAAAAATAATATAAAAGTGGAAAATAAAGCCCAATAATGTCTAAAACAGTAGATAATATAGCATGGAGCAATCAAAAATTATAGATACGTTGGAGACGTATCAAGCATCCCCAAGCTTAATTCCTGCTCGTCCTCGAGTAGGTAAATGATAAAAACAGAATTTTTGATGCGGAGTGCTACTTGGCATAATTTTAATGTAATTCTTCTTAATTGTGGTATGAATATTCAGATCCGAAAGATTCAAGACAAAAGTTCATATTGACATAAAAATGATAATACTTCAAGCATACTAACTAAGCAATTATGTCTTCTCAAAATAACATGGCCAAAGAAAGTTCATCCCTACAAAATCATATAGTTTAGTCATGTTTCATTTTCGTCACACAAGAATGCTATCATCATGCACAACCCCGATGACAAGCCAAGCAATTGTTTCATACTTTAGTAATCTCAAACCTATAAACTTTCACGCAATATATGAGCGCGAGCCATGGACATAGCACTATGGGTGGAATAGAATATAATGAAGGGGGGTTATGTGGAGAGGACAACAAAGGAGAAAATCTCACATCAACGAGGCTAATCAATGGGATATGGAGATGCCCACCGATTGATGTTAATGCAAGGAGTAGCGATTGCCATGCAACGGATGCACTAGAGCTATAAATGTATGAAAGCTCAACAAAAGAAACTAGTGGGTGTGCATCCAACTTGCTTGCTCACGAAGACCTAGGGCACTTGAGGAGGCCCATTGTTGGAATATACAAGCCAAGTTCTATAATGAAAAATTCCCACTAGTATATGAAAGTGATAACATGAGAGACTCTCTACTATGAAGATCATGGTGCTACTTTGAAGCACAAGTGTGGTAACATGGTAGTAACATTGTCCCTTCTCTCTTTTTCTCTCATTTTTTTGGGCCTTCTCTTTTTTATGGCCTTTCTCTTTTTTGGGCCTTCTCTTTTTTATGGCCTTTTTTTTATTCCTCACTTGGGACAATGCTCTAATAATGATGATTATCACACTTCTATTTATTTACAACTCAATGATTACAACTCGATACTAGAACAAAGATGACTCTATGTGAATGCCTCCGGCGGTGTTCCGGGATATGCAAGGAACCAAGAGTGACAAGTATGAAAGAATTATGAACGGTGGCTTTGCCACAAATACTATGTCAACTACATGATCATGCTAAGCAATATGGCAATGATGAATGTGTCATGATGAACGGAATGATGGAAAGTTGCATGGCAATATATCTCGGAATGGCTATGGGAATGCCATAATAGGTAGGTATGGTGGCTGTTTTGAGGAAGATATAAGGAGGTTTATGTGTGAAAGAGCGTATCATATCACGGGGTTTGGATGCACCGGCGAAGTTTGCGCCAACTCTCAATGTGAGAAAGGGCAATGCACGGTACCGAAGAGGCTAGCAAGGGTGGAAGGGTGAGAGTGCGTATAATCCATGGACTCAACATTAGTCATAAAGAACTCACATACTTATTGCAAAAATCTACAAGTCATCAAAAACCTCGGCACTACGCGCATGCTCCTAGGGGGATAGATTGGTAGGAAAAGACCATCGCTCGTCCCCGACCGCCACTCATAAGGAAGACAATCAAATAACACCTCATGTTTCAAATTTGTTGCATAACGTTTACCATACGTGCATGCTACGGGACTTGCAAACCTCAACACAAGTATTTCTCAATTTCACAACTACTCAACTAGCATGACTTTGATATTATTACCTCCATATCTCAAAACAATCATCAAGCATCAAACTTTTCTTAGTATTCAACACACTCATAAGAAAGTTTTATTATTAATCTTGCATACCAAGCATATTAGGATTTTAAGCAAATTACCATGCTATTAAGACTCTCAAAATAATCTAAGTGAAGCATGAGAGAACAATAGTTTCTATAAAACAAATCCACCACCGTGCTCTAAAAGATATAAGTGAAGCACTAGAGCAAAATTATAAAGCTCAAAAGATATAAGTGAAGCACATAGAGTATTCTATCAAATTCCAAATCATGTATGGCTCTCTCAAAAGGTGTGTACAGCAAGGATGATTGTGGTAAACTAATAAGCAAAGACTCAAATCATAAAAGACGCTCCAAGCAAAACACATATCATGTGGTGAATAAAAATATAGCTCCAAGTAAAGTTACCGATAGAAGTAGACGAAAAAGGGGATGCCTTCCGGGGCATCCCCAAGCTTTGGCTTTTAGGT
Organism: Triticum aestivum; assembly: GCF_018294505.1. Classification (NCBI taxonomy): domain Eukaryota; kingdom Viridiplantae; phylum Streptophyta; class Magnoliopsida; order Poales; family Poaceae; genus Triticum; species Triticum aestivum. The sequence goes on from NC_057806.1 coordinate 493,593,907, forward strand.
GTCCTTAGATTATCTTGGGGGTGCCATGGGCATCCCCAAGCTTAGGCTCTTGCCACTCCTTGTTCCATAATCCATCAAATCTTTACCCAAAACTTGAAAACTTCACAACACAAAACTTAAAGTAGAAAACTCGTGAGCTCCGTTAGCGAAAGAAAACAAAAGACCACTTCAAGGTACTGTAATGAACTCATTCTTTATTTATATTGGTGTTATACCTACTGTATTCCAACTTCTCTATGGATTATAAACTATTTTACTAGCCATAGATTCATCAAAATAAGCAAACAACACACGAAAAACAGAATCTGTCAAAAACAGAACAGTCTGTAGTAATCTGTAGCTAGCGCAAGATCTGGAACCCCAAAAATTCTAAAATAAATTGCTGGACGTGAGGAATTTATCTATTAATCATCTTCAAAAATAATTAACTAAATATCAATTTCCAAATAAAAATGACAGCAGTTCTCGTGAGCGCTAAAGTTTCTGTTTTTTACAGCAAGTTCAACAAGACTTTCCCCAAGTCTTCCCAACGGTTCTACTTGGCACAAACACTAATTAAACACAAAAAACACAACCAAAACAGAGGCTAGATAATTTATTTATTACTAAACAGGAGCAAAAAGCAAGGAATAAAAATAAAATTGGGTTGCCTCCCAACAAGCGCTATCGTTTAACGCCCCTAGCTAGGCATAACAAGCAAGAATAGATCTAGGTATTGCCATCTTTGGTAGGCAATCCATAAGTGGATCTCACGATAGATTCATATGGTAAATTTATTTTATTTCTAGGGAAGTGTTTCATGCCCTTTTTAATGGAAATTGAAATCTAATATTCCCTTCCTTCATATCAATAATTGCACCAACCGTTCTAAGGAAAGGTCTACCAAGAATAATAGGGCAAGAAGGATTGCAATCTATATCAAGAACGATAAAATCTACGGGCACATAATTCCTATTAGCAACAATAAGAACATCATTAATTCTTCCCATAGGCTTCTTAATAGTGGAATCCGCAAGATGCAAGTTTAGAGAGCAATCATCAAAATCACGGAAATCTAGTAAATCACACAAAGTTTTGGGAATAGTAGAGACACTAGCACCCAAATCACACAAAGCATAAAACTCATAATTTTTAATTTTAATTTTAATAGTTGGTTCCCACTCATCATAAAGTTTTCTAGGGATAGAAACTTCCAATTCAAGTTTTTCTTCATAAGATTGCATCAAGGCATCAACGATATGTTTAGTAAACGCTTTATTTTGACTATAAGCGTGAGGAGATTTTAGCACGGATTGCAACAAGGAAATACAATCAATCAAAGAGCAATTTTCATAGTTAAATTCCTTGAAATCCATAATAGTGGGTTTAGCAACATCTAGGGTTTTAATTTCTTCAATCCCACTTTTATCAAATTTAGCATCAAGATCAACAAATTCCGAATTCTTAGAACGCCTTCTAGGTAAAGGTGGATCATATTCAGTCCCATCATTATCAAGATTCATATTGCAAAACAAAGATTTAATAGGGGACACATCAATAACTTTTAGATCTTCATCATTATTTTCATAGGAACTAGAAGAACACGCTTTTATAAAGGCATCTTTCTTAGCACGCATCCTAGCGGTTCTTTCTTTGCACTCGTCAATGGAAATTCTCATGGCTTTGAGAGACTCATTGATATCATGCTTAGGTGGAATAGATCTAAGTTTCAAAGAATCAACATCAAGAGCAATTCTATCAACGTTCCTAGCCAAATCATCAATCTTAAGCAATTTTTCTTCAATCATAGCATTAAAATTCTTTTGCGAAGAAATAAATTCTTTAATATTAGATTCAAAATCAGAGGGCATCTTATTATAATTTCCATAAGAATTGTTGTAGGAATTACCATAATTATTAGAGGGATTACTAGGATAAGGCCTAGGATTGAAATTTCCTCTATACGCGTTGTTACCAAAATTGTTCCTACCAACAAAATTCACATCCATAGATTCATTATTATTCTCAATCAAAGTAGACAAGGGCACATCATTAGGATCAGAAGAAACACTCTTATTAGCAAATAATTTCATAAGTTCATCCATCTTTCCACTCAAAACATTAATTTCTTCTATCGCATGCACCTTTTTAGTAGATCTTTCAGTATGCCATTGAGAATAATTAACCATAATATTATCTAGGAGTTTAGTAGCTTCTCCTAAAGTGATTTCCATAAAAGTGCCTCCCGCGGCCGAATCTAAAAGATTTCTAGAAGCAAAATTCAATCCGGCATAAAATTTTGTATAATCATCCACAAATTCAAACCATGAGTAGGGCAATTACGTATCATTAATTTCATTCTCTCCCAAGCTTGTGCAACATGTTCATGATCAAGTTGTTTAAAATTCATAATATCGTTTCTAAGAGAGATGATCTTAGCGGAAGGAAAATACTTAGAGATAAAAGCATCTTTGCACTTGTTCCATGAATCAATACTATTTTTAGGCAAAGACGAAAACCAAACTTTAGCACGATCTCTAAGCGAAAACGGGAATAGCTTCAATTTAACAATATCATTATCGACATCTTTCTTCTTCTGCATGTCACACAAATCAACGAAGCTATTAAGATGGGTAGCGGCATCTTCACTAGGAAGGCCGGAGAACGGATCTTTCATGACAAGATTCAACAAAGCAGTATTAATTTCACAAGATTCAGCATCAGTAAGAGGAGCAATCGGAGTGCTAAGGAAATCATTATTGTTGGTATTGGTGAAGTCACACAATTTAGTATTATCTTGAGCCATCGCGACAAACAAGCAATCCTTCACACGAGCAAACAAGAGAAAATTGGCAAAAGAGGCAAATAGAGAGGGAGGATAGAGAGGCAAATGGCAAATAATGTAATGCGGGAGATAGGGATTGTGATGGGTACTTGGTATGTTGACTTTTGCGCAGACTCCCCGGCAACGGCGCCAGAAATTCTTCTTGCTACCTCTTGATCACTGCTTTGGATTTCCCCGAAGAGGAAGGGATGATGCAGCAAAGTAGCGTAAGTATTTACCTCAGTTTTTGAGAACCAAGGTATCAATCCAGTAGGAGGCTACGCTCGAGTCCCTCGTACCTACACAAAAACAATAGCTCAACGCAACCAACGCGCTTAGGGGTTGTCAATCCCTTCACGGTCACTTACGAAAGTGAGATCTGATAGAGATGATAAATAATATTTTTGGTATTTTTGGTATAGAGATGCAAAGTAAATAAAGTAAAAGCAAAGTAAAACAAAGCAATAGTAAAGTGATGGAGATTGATATGATGAGAAAGAGACCCGGGGGCCATAGGTTTCACTAGTGGCTTCTCTCAAGAGCATAAGTATTCTACGGTGGGTGAACAAATTACTGTTGAGCAATTGACAGAATTGAGCATAGTTATGAGAATATCTAGGTATGATCATGTATATAGGCATCACGTCCGAGACAAGTAGACCGAAACGATTCTGCATCTACTACTATTACTCCACTCATCGACCGCTATCCAGCATGCATCTAGAGTATTAAGTTAAAAACAGAGTAACGCCTTAAGCAAGATGACATGATGTAGAGGGATAGTTTCATGCAATATGATAAAAAACCCATCTTGTTATCCTCGATGGCAACAATACAATACGTGCCTTGCTGCCCCTTCTGTCACTGGGAAAGGACACCGCAAGATTGAACCCAAAGCTAAGCACTTCTCCCATGGCAAGAACAACCAATCTAGTAGGCCAAACCAAACTGATAATTCGAAGAGACTTGCAAAGATAACCAATCATACATAAAAGAATTCAGAGAAGATTCAAATATTATTCATAGATAGACTTGATCATAAACCCACAATTCATCGGTCTCAACAAACACACCACAAAAAGAAGATTACATCGAATAGATCTCCACGAGAGAGGGGGAGAACATTGTATTGAGATCAAAAAAGAGAGAAGAAGCCATCTAGCTACTAGCTATGGACCCGTAGGTCTGAAGTAAACTACTAACACTTCATCGGAGGGGCTTGGATGATGATGTAGAAGCCCTCCATGATCGATGCATCCTCCGGTGGAGCTCCGGAACAGGCCCCAAGATGGGATCTCGTGGATACAGAAAGTTGCGGCGGTGGAATTAGGTTTCTGGCTCTATCCCCGATCGTTTGGGGGTACGTGGATATATATAGGAGGAAGAAGTACGTCGATGGAGCTTCGAGGGGCCCACGAGGCAGGGGGCACGCCATAGGGGGCGCCCCTACCCTCGTGAGCACCTCATGGCTTTCTTGACGGAGGGTCCAAGTCTCCTGGATCTTATCTGATGAGAAAATCACGTTTCCGAAGGTTTCATTCCGTTTGGACTTCGTTTGATATTCCTTTTCTTCGAAACCCTAAAACAAGCAAAAAACAACAATTCTAGGTTGGGCCTCCGGTTAATAGGTTAGTCCCAAAAATAATATAAAAGTGGAAAATAAAGCCCAATAATGTCTAAAACAGTAGATAATATAGCATGGAGCAATCAAAAATTATAGATACGTTGGAGATGTATCAGCCACGTAAAAAACTTGCAACAACAATTAGAGGATGCCTAACTTGTTCTTGCAGCATATGTTGTGTGATGTGATATGGCCAAAAGGATGTGATGAATGATATATGTGATGTATGAGATTGATCATGTTCTTGTAATAGGAATGACGACTTGCATGTCGATGAGTATGACAACCGGCAGGAGCCATAGGAGTTGTCTTAATTTATTACATGACCTGCGTGTCAATGAAAACACCATGTAATTACTTTACTTTATTGCTAACCATTAGCCATAGTAGTAGAAGTAATAGTTGGCGAGGCAACTTCGATAATGGAGATCATGGTGTCATGTCGATGACGATGATGATCTTGGCGCCCCGAAGATGGAGATCAAAAGGAGCAAAATGATATTGGCCATATCATGTCACTATTTGATTGCATGTGATGTTTATCATGTTTTTACATCTCATCTGCTTAGAACGACGGTAGCTTAAATAAGATGATGCCTCGCTATAGTTTCAAGAAAGTGCTCCCCCTAACTGTGCACCGTTGTGAAGGTTCGTTGTTTCGAAGCACCACTTGATGATCGGATCTGATAGATTCTAACGTTCCATACAACAAGTGTAAGCCAGATTTACACACGCAATACACTTAGGTTGGCTTGACGAGCCTAGCATGTACAGACATGGCCTCGGATCACGGAAGACTGAAATGTCGAGCATGAGTCGTATAGAAGATACGATCAACATGAAGATGTTCACCGATGATGACTAGTCCATCTCACGTGATGATTGGACATGGCCTAGTTAACTCAGATCATGTATCACTTAGATGACTAGAGGGATGTCTATCTGAGTGGGAGTTCATTGAATAATTTGATTAGATGAACTTAATTATCATGAACTTAGTCTAAAATCTTTACAACATGTCTTGTAGATCAAATGGCCCACGCTAATGTTGCCCTCAACTTCAACGCGTTCCTAGAGAAAACCAAGCTGAAAGACGATGGCAGCAACTACACGGACTGGGTCCGTAACCTGAGGATTATCCTCATAGATGCCAAGAAAGCATGTGTCCTTGAAGCACCGCTAGGTGACGCACCTGTTTTCCCAGCAACTCAAGACGTTATGAACGCCTGGCAGTCGCGTAGTGATAATTACTCCCTGGTTTAGTGTGGCATGATTTACAGCTTAGAACCGGGGCTCCAAAAGCGTTTTGAGCAACACAAAGCATATGAGATGTTCCAAGAGCTGAAAATGGTTTTCCAAGCTCATGCCCGAGTCGAGAGATATGAAGTCTCTGACAAGTTCTACAGTTGTAAGATGGAGGAGAACAGTTCTATCAGCGAGCACATACTCAAAATGTATGGGTTGCACAACCGCTTGTCTCAGCTGGGAGTCAATCTCCCGGATGACGCGGTCATTGACAGAATCATTCATTCGCTTCCACCTAGCTACAAGAGCTTTGTGAGGAACTTCAATATGCAGGGGATGGAAAAGACCATTCCTGAGGTATATTCAATGCAGAAATCAGCGGAGGTGGAGATCAAAAAGGAACATCAAGTGTTGATGGTGAATAAAACCACTAAGTTCAAGAAAGGCAAGGGTAAAAAGAACTTCAAGAAGGGGGGCAAGGGAGTTGCCGCGCTCGGTAAGCAAGCTGCCAGGAAGAAGCCAAAGAATGGACCCAAGCCTGAGGCTGAGTGCTTTTATTGCAAGGGAAACGGTCACTGGAAGCGGAACTGCCCCAAGTATTTAGCGGATAAGAAGGCCGGCAATACCAAAGGTATATGTGATATACATGTTATTGATGTCTACCTAACTAGCGCTCGTAGTAGCTCCTGGGTATTTGATACCGGTGCGGTTGCTCATATTTGTAACTCAAAACAGGAGCTGCGGAATAAGAAGAGACTGGCGAAAGACGAGGTGATGATGCGCGTCGGGAATGGTTCCAAGGTCGATGTGATCGCCGTCGGCACGCTACATTTACCTATGGGATTAGTTTTAAACCTCAATAATTGTTATTTAGTGCCAGCTTTGAGCATGAACATTGCATCTGGATCTCGTTTAATGCAAGATGGCTACTCATTTAAATCCGAGAATAACGGTTGTTCTATTTATATGAGAGATATGTTTTATGGTGATGCCCCGCTGGTCAATGGTTTATTTTTATTGAATCTCGAACGTGATGTTACACATATTCACAGTGTGAATGCCAAGAAGTGTAAGGTTGATAATGATAGTCCCACATACTTGTGGCACTTCCGCCTTGGTCACATTGGTGTCAAACGCATGAAGAAACTCCATGAATATGGACTTTTGGAGTCTCTCGATTATGAATCATTTGACATGTGCGAACCATGCCTCATGGGCAAAATGACCAAGACTCCGTTCTCCGGAACAATGGAGCAAGCAACCAACTTATTGGGAAGCATACATACTGATGTGTGCGGTCCAATGAGCGTTGAGGCTCGCGGTGGCTATCGTTATGTTCTCACCCTCACTGATGACTTGAGTAGATATGGGTATGTCTACTTAATGAAACACAAGTATGAGACCTTTGAAAAGTTCAAGGAATTTCAGAATGAGGTAGAGAATCAACGTGACAGGAAAATAAAGTTCTTACGATCAGATCGTGGGGGAGAATATTTGAGTCATGAATTTGGCACACACTTAAGGAAATGTGGAATTGTTTCACAACTCATGCCGCCTGGAACACCTCAGCGTAATGGTGTGTCCAAACGTTGTAATCGCACTCTATTGGATATGGTGTGATCTATGATGTCTCTTACCGATCTACTGCTATCATTTTGGGGTTATGCTTTGGAGACTGTCGCATTCACTTTAAATAGGGTTCCATCGAAATCCTTTGAGACGACACCGTATGAATTATGGTTTGGAAAGAAACCTAAGATGTCGTTTCTGAAAGTTTGGGGATGCGATGCTTATGTCAAGAAACTTCAACCTGAAAAGCTCGAACCCAAGTCGGAAAAATGTGTCTTCATAGGATACCCTAAGGAAACTATTGGGTATACCTTCTACCTCAGATCCGAAGGCAAGATCTTTGTTGCCAAGAATGGATCCTTTCTAGAGAATGAGTTCCTCTCGAAAGAAGTAAGTGGGAGGAAAGAAGAACTTGATGAGGTATTGCCTCTTGAACCGGAAAGTAGCGCAGCTCAAGAAAATGTTTCTGTGGTGCCTGCACCGATTAGAGAGGGAGTTAATGATAATGATCATGAAACTTCGGATCAAGGTACTACTGAACTTCATAGGTCCACGAGGACACGTTCTGCACCAGAGTGGTACGACAACCCTGTCCTGGACAACGATGAACCTTCAAACTATGAAGAAGTGATGGCGGGCCCGGATTCCAACAAATGGCTTAAAGCCATGAAGTCCGAGATAGGATCCATGTATGAAAACGAAGTGTGGACTTTGACTGACTTTCCCGATGATCGGCGAGCCATAGAAAATAAATGGATCTTTAAGAAGAAGACAGACACGGATGGTAATGTGACCATCTATAAGGCTCGACTTGTTGCTAAGGGTTACCGACAAGTTCATGGGGTTGACTACAATGAGACTTTCTCACCAGTAGCAAAGCTGAAGTCCGTCCAAATCATGTTAGTAATTGTCGCATTCTATGATTATGAGATATGGCAGATGGACGTCAAAACGGCATTCCTTAATGGTTTCCTTAAGGAAGAATTGTATATGATGCAGCTGGAAGGTTTTGTCGATCCTAAGAATGCTGACAAGGTGTGCAAGCTCCAGCACTCAATCTATGGGCTGGTGCAAGCATCTCAGAGTTGGAACATTCGCTTTGATGAGATGATCAAAGCGTTTGGGTTTACACAGACTTATGGAGAAGCCTGTGTTTACAAGAAAGTGAGTGGGAGCTCTGTGGCATTTCTCATATTATATGTGGATGACATACTATTGATGGGAAATGATATAGAATTCTTGGAAAGCATAAAGGCCTACTTGAATAAGTGTTTTTCAATGAAGGACCTTGGAGAAGTTGCTTACATATTGGGCATCAAGATCTATAGAGATAGATCGAGATGCCTCATTGGTCTTTCACAAAGCAATACCTTGAAATGATATTGAAGAAGTTCAATATGGATCAGTCCAAGAAGGGGTTCTTGCCTGTATTGCAAGGTGTGAGATTGAGCACGGCTCAATGCCCGACCACGGCAGAAGATAGATAAAAGATGAGTGTCATCCCCCATGCCTCGACCATAGGGTCTATTACGTATGCCATGTTGTGTACCAGACCTGATGTGAACCTTGCCATAAGTTTGGTAGGAAGGTACCAAAGTAATCCCGGCATGGAACACTGTACAACGGTCAAGAACATCCTGAAGTACCTCAAAAGGACTAAGGATATGTTTCTCATTTATGGAGGTGACGAAGAGCTCGTCATAAAGGGTTACGTTGATGCTAGCTTTGACACAGATCTGGATGACTCCAAGTCACAAACCGGATACGTGTATATTTTGAATGGTGCGGCAGTTAGCTGGTGCAGTTGCAAGTAAAACGTCATGGCGGGATCTACATGTGAAGCGGAGTACATGGCAGCCTCGGAGGCAGCACATGAAGCAATCTGGATGAAGGAGTTCATTACCGACCTAGGAGTTATTCCCAATGCGTCGGGCCCGATGACTCTCTTTTGTGACAACACTGGAGCCATTGCCCTTGCCAAGGTGCCCAGGTTTCACAAGAAGACCAGGCATATCAAGCTTCGCTTCAACTCCATTCGTGAAACTGTTGAAGATGGAGACATAGATATTTGTAAAGTGCATACGGACCTGAATGTCGCAAATCGTTGACTAAACCTCTTCCACGAGCAAAACATGATCAACACCAGAACTCTATGGGTGTTCGATTCATCACAATGTAACTAGATTATTGACTCTAGTGCAAGTGGGAGACTGTTGGAAATATGCCCTAGAGGCAATAATAAAATGGTTATTATTATATTTCCTTGTTCATGATAATTGTCTATTGTTCATGCTATAATTGTGTTATCCGAAAATCGTAATACATGTGTGAATACATAGACTACAACATGTCCCTAGTGAGCCTCTAGTTGACTATGTCGTTGATCAATAGATGGTTACGGTTTCCTGACCATGGACATTGGATGTCATTGATAATGGGATCACATCATTAGGAGAATTATGTGATGGACAAGACCCAATCCTAAGCATAGCACAAGATCGTGTAGTTCGTTTGCTAAAACTTTTCTAATGTCAAGTATCATTTCCTTAGACCATGAGATTGTGCAACTCCCGGATACCGTAGGGATGCTTTGGGTGTGCCAAACTGCACAACGTATCTGGGTGGCTATAAAGGTGCACTACGGGTATCTCCGAAAGTGTCTGTTGGGTTGGTACAAATCGAAACTAGGATTTGTTGCTCCGTGTGACAAAGAGGTATCTCGGGGCCCACTAGATAGGACATCATCATAATGAGCTCAATGTGATCAAGGAGTTGATCACGGGATGATGTGTTACAGATCGAGAAAAAGAGACTTGCCAGTAACGAGATTGAACAAGGTATAGGAATACCAACGATCGAATCTTGGGCAAGTATCATACCGGTAGACAAAGGGAATTGTATACGGGATTGACTGAATCCTCGACATCGTGGTTCATCCGATAAGATCATCATGGAACATGTAGGAGCCAACATGGGTATCCAGATCCCGCTGTTGGTTATTGACTATAGAGATGTCTCAGTCATGTCTGCATGCCTCCCGAACCTATAGGGTCTACATAGTTAAGGTTCGATGACGCTAGGGTTATAGGGAAAGTTTGTACATGGTTACCGAATGTTGTTCGGAGTCCCGGATGAGATCCCGGACGTCACGAGGAGTTTCGGAATGGTCCGTAGGTAAAGAATAATGTATAGGAAGTGAGGTTTTGACCACCGGAAGTGTTTCGGGCATCACCGGTAATGTACCGGGACCACCGGAGGGTTCCGGGGGTCCACCAAGAGGGGCCACCAGCCTCGGAGGCTTGCATGGGCCAAGAGTGGGAAGGGACCAGCCCCTGAGTGGGCTGGTGCACCTCCCACCAGGGCCCAAGGCGCAGCTAGGAGGGAAAAAGGGGAAACCCTAGGCGCAGATGGGCCTAAGGCCCACCCTAGGGCGCGCCCCACTCTCTTCCCCTCTTGGCCGCCCCCTCCATCCAATCTAGGGCTGCCGCCCCCTAGGGGTGGGAACCCTAGAGGGGGCGCACCCTCCTCCCCTCCTCCTATAAATAGTGGGGGTCTTGGGGCTGCTAAAGACACATGTCTCTCTCTCTCTTGGCGCAGCCCTACCTCTCCACACCCTCGTTCTCCGTAGTGCTTGGCGAAGCCCTGCTGGAAACCATGCAGCTCCACCACCACCAGACCATCATGCTGCTGCTAGAGTTGTCTTCCCCAACCTCTCCCTCCTCCTTGCTGGATCAAGGTGCGGGGGACGTCACCGAGCTGCACGTGTGTTGAACACGGAGGCGCCGTTGTTTGGTGCTTAGATCGGAATCGACCGTGATCTGAGTCGCTGCATGTACGACTCCTCCAATCGCGTTCTTGCAACTCTTCCGCATCGCGCTTTTAAAGGGTATGAAGATGCACTCCCTTCTCTCTCGTTGCTAGTCTCTCCATAGATTGATCTTGGTGATGCGTAGAATTTTTTTAATTTCTGCAACGATCCCCAACATTCAGATGAGAGGCAAAAGTACTTTTCCAGCTGTGATTCTTCCCGAGTCAGTTAGAGGGTGGCAGTCGACCTAGTTTTCCTGCAAGGACCAACCGACTCTTGTCCAGTCGACCGGTCTTCCTCCCTTCTCCATGGAGCGAGTCCAGCAGCCCACTTCTTTGAAAGTAACTCCAGTAGAGAAAGCAGAGGTGAACATGCTGATCGAACGAGTGTTCCAATTAGTTCGCGACGACGTGACTAGTATGGACTTGCTGGAGGTGTTTCTCAGTCGACGCGTCCAACCACTCCAGGCCCGTGATCACCTATGTGGATGTACTCGGGTATTGAAGACACCACTCAGATCCACCCGGAGGAGGTCACCGAAGAAACGGTGGAGCAGTGGTTGTAGGGCATCACTGGAAACAAAGATAACCTAGGGGGTCCAGAAGAGTCCAACCATTCGGTGCTGACCATGAACCTAAAAAGGTCCGTCCTTTACTGTTGAGTGTTTCTTCATTCTAATTTGCAACTATCTTTGTGTCCGACTGATGTCTATGCTATTCTTTGCCTTGCAAGTTTACACTGAGATGTACTCGATGCCCAATGGAGAGCATGACCAGGAAGGAGAGGCAAGTGGGGGCGAAAGTGGCGACTGGAAATCCAGTGATGAAGACGGGGAGGAGAGCGAGGACTCAAGCGACGGCGAGGAAGTCGACTCCCCACCCGCACTAAAAGGCGCTCCAAGCAGACCCATGACCCAGCGAGTATCCGTGGCAAGGCAGTCGCGCAGACCTCGAAGCGCACTCGGACTTCCTCCCCTGTTTCGACTGAGAAGGCCCCAAGCAACCCAAGATTGCGACTCCCAAGCCTCGGAAAACCCTGCCTAAGATCAAGGTTGATGTTCCCATCGCCTTCGGGTAAGCGTTTTGTTTTCTCTTTTTACTCAAGAACTTCTTAAGTAGCTGTCGACTCGTTTTCTTGATTGACCAAGTGAGTTCAGGAACTTCCAGTGCTGCTACTTCTGGGACCTCCATGGATATTTACAAGGAGGAAGATGATGTGGAAATGGAAGATGTGGCCACCTGCAAAGCAGGCGTGACTCTGCCATCTTGCCTCCACTTTGTCAATTAATTTGCAGGTCGACTGATATCTTACGGTCGAATCTTTTGCAGCGCCGCAACATGTGATTGAACTTCCAGACGACGATGAAGATGTGCCCCAGAGGCCTACGAGAAGGAGAGGCAGGAGCTCGGGCAGGAAGGCGCCGGCCGGCAAGACAGCTCAGACGACATCGGTGCTCGAACCGGTGATCCAGCAGACTGGAGATAGGGATGGCAATGGGTAGGGTATGGGCGGGTACAACCTCCTTCTACCTAAACCCATACCCATAGGAATTTTTATACCCACCCACTTCAATACCCATGGGTATAAACTGACACCCATGCCCATACCCATCGGGTATCCTATACCCAATGGGTATCCATTGGGTACAATATATATCATTCAAATTCTTAAGAGGTAGAGAAATGAGTTCAAAATTCAAGTGATCATGGTAGAGTAGTATAGCACGTATGTGGCCTCCTCCAGTGGGTGGCCTCTTGGAGGCATTAGGGGAGTATGAGCAGCGGTTGGTGGAAGGCCGACGTAGTGGAAGGCGGTGGTGGGAATTGGGGATGACTGGATCGAGTGTTCGACAAGAGTCTGGTAGCTAAGATTCAATATTTCATCTTTTAAGGAGTCACATAGGACGTTTGAGGAGTGGTGAGCGGGTGATTATGAGCCTATGATCTATGACTTGTTTAAGTAATATGAGATTTAGGGTTGGACCATATGAGTTGGATGTTAACCCCACATGTTATAGGAGTTATTTTCATTTATTAATTTTTTCTGGGTATCCATTGGGTTACCCGTGGGCACAATTTCTTACCCATGCCCTACCCATATATTATGCGAGTATGGGTACCCATTACCCGTGGGTAGAAAATCTCTTCAAGTCTTTCCCATACCCATTGTTTTTGGGTAGGGTACCCGCGGGTACCCATACCCATCGGCAAAAATGCCATCCCTAACTGGAGACCTCAATCGGGCCTCTGTCACTTTTGCTGATCCTGTGTCGACTCAACGTCCTTCAGCATCGACTGCTCAAGATCCTACTTCATTTGTACAACTCCATACTTCAGATGCTCAGACTGCTGCGACTGTTCCACCGTCTTCGCTATTCGTCACCCATCATATCCCGGAGGATCAGGCGAGCGCTGCTAAAAAAGCTATACGCCAAGCAGGCCTAATGATGAAGCGGATGAAGACAGTGCATGAGACCAGCCAAGCTGCCTATGACGCCAGTGTAGCTCCCCAAGCCAACGTCCAGGTTAGTTGATTTCTGACTGATCTCCTAGCTTGACACTTGAAAACTGCTGCCTTATTATTCGTAAGATGTCCGTGGATGAGCGTTTTCAAACCTTTTCAAACTTCATGTGCATCTGTTCACCCACTGGATGTTTTCTTTTATTTTGCATTCTTGTTCTCTTGAGTCGATTCTGTCTCATCGAATGAACTTTCAGATTTGTGGGGGCACGCAGAGTGCACCCACTGGGTGTAGTCCCGGAGACCGTCGTTGAATGTTTGATTCGGCGAGGGTCTTAGGTATTGTTTATAATATATCCACTCAGTCTTGAACGGATCTCGTTGAGTGAATTCTCGAATCCAGTGGTGGCACGCCAAGTGCACCCACTGGGTGTAGTCCCCGAGACCGCGGTTGACTGTGGGCAGTCGGCGGTGGTCTGAGAATCAATGTTGCAGTTGCTTTTCTCTTCCTTCTCTTTTTTTGACGACTGGGCTGACCAAGTTGAGTACCGAACCGAACCAGTGGGGGCAAGCCAAGTGCACCCACTGGGTGTAGTCCCCAAGACTACTGTTGGATGTTTGATTCTGTAGTAGTCTTAGAACTCTTTTTGTCGTAATATCCCGAACTTGTACCTTCATTTCCGTCGACTGACATATCTTATTTGTTGACTTTAGAAATCCTGTGAGCTCATATCCCAATTTGCTGAATTCGAGAGGAAGCAGATCCAGCTCAATCTTGACCTAGACTTGGCCAAGCAGAACTTTCAGAAGGCTAAGGATGAAACAGCTGGTATGGAAGGTAAATGCTTGCCGACTGTGTGTTTGGATTGTCTCCCGTGTCATCTTTCTGTTCTTCTTTCTGAACTGAGTGTTGTTTATTATTTTTAGAGAAAATGAGGCAGGCTCTGGCACAGAAGGACCTTGATCTCGTAGCGGCATAGAAAGAAGCCCAAGAGATAACAGCACTCGCCGACGAGAAGTTGGCTTCAGTCAGGACGTTAGAGGAAGACAACGCCAAGCTGAAGATTGCTCTTGTCGAAGCTAACAAGCAAGTGAAATGTCCGAAGAAGGACAAGGTAGCCCTAAACGACAAGATTGAAGATCTCTCCCAGGAGAGGAATGAGCTGGAGGCTTATTTGGGGGGACTTGCCAAGAAGTTATTCCTCATGCTTGAAGGTATTTTCTCCTGCTCGACTGGTTTCTCTTGACAGTTGTTGATTCTTCAGACGGCTCTTTGACTCATTATTTTGCTGTGCCATGCAGAATTTTGTCAAAAGTTCAAAGAAGAGACTGGGCAGATTGAAACGAACTTGGACCCCATCAACTCTCCTGTTAAGGATGAAACTCCCATGAACGTACTCCGACTGGAATCTCGTCTTGCTAGCATCGTGGATTATCTAGCTCGACTGAAGGTGGTGGTTTCCCGAGTCGACACAGAGCTCTGGCCGAAGGAGAGGTTCCAGAATGACCTCGAGTCTCTGATGACTCGACTCAATGAGATCCCCGGCCGAGTGCAGGCATGGAAGAAGTCATCTGCCCGATGTGGTGCTGATGTGGCTCTGTCTCTGGTTCGTGTCCACTGCAAAGAGGCCAAGGAGGAGAAGCTAGCAGCGCTCAAGGTCACCAACACCAAGCATCGCCAGTTCCAGTCCTTCATGGAGACCTTCATTGAAGCAACCACTCGCATTGCGGATGTAATTGACCTGGATGAATTTGTCGAGCCAGCCAGTCCTCCTCTAGAGGAGTGAACAAACTTTATGCCTTAATTAAATTTGCCTCGGAATGCCGAGTGGTTTTGTAACTGTTAAAACTCCTTCGGGCATGATGCCCGAGCACTTTTATTGGTGGTTCTGAACCCTGCGAGATTTATCTGAACTTGGTTTTTCTTTCGATATGTTTGTCTTCATCTTTGCTACTTTTGAATCTCTTGACTCCGAGTGAAACTTGATTCTTTAGTCGGAACTGTCATTGACTTTGTGATGTAGCTCTGTCGAGTGGGTTATGGACAAGAGCACTAGGTGTTGTGCACGACCTGCACTTCGTCGCCCTTGTGGATTAGGATGGAGCGGACATTGTACTTGTGGTGCAGCTCCGTCGAGTGGGTCATGGACAAGGGCACTAGGTGTTGTGCATGACCTGCACTTCATCGTCCTTGTGGATCAGGATGGAGCGCACGTTGTACTTGTGACACAGCTCCGTCGAATGGGTGATGGACAAGAGCACTAGGTGTTGTGCATGACCTGCACTTCGTCGTCCTTGTGGATCGGGATGGAGCGTACGTTGTACTTGTGACGCAGCTCCGTCGCGTGGATCATGGACAAGAGCACTAGGTGCTGTGCACGACCTACACTTCGTCGTCCTTGCGGATCGGGATGGTTTTTAACTTAGGCGAGTACGAGACTGCGGCTAAGCCTCCGAGTGGGAGGATTGCTCTCCACTCGGTAGGATTTTAGAAACATAGGCGAGTATGGAACTGCAGCTAAGCCTCTAAGTGGGAGGATTCCTCTCCACTCGGTAGGATTTAAGAAACTTAGGTGAGTACGGTGCAACTAAGCCCCCGAGTGGGAGGATTGCTCTCCACTCAGTAGGATTTTAGAAACTTAGGCGAGTACGGGACTGCATCTAAGCCTTCGAGTGGGAGGATTGCTCTCCACTCGGTAGGATTTTAGAAACTTAGGCGAGTACGGGACTGCAGCTAAGCCCCCGAGTGGGAGGATTGCTCTCCACTCGGTAGGATTTTAGAAACTTAGGCGAGTACGGGACTTCAGCTAAGCCCCCGAGTGGGAGGATTACTCTTCACTTGGTAGGATTTTAGAAATTTAGGCAAGTACGGGACTGCAGCTAAGCCCCCGCGTGGGAGGATTACTCTCCACTCGGTAGGATTTTAGAAACTTAGGAGAGTACGGGACTGCGGCTAAGCCCCCGAGTGGGAGGATTGCTCTCCACTCGGTAGGATTTTAGAAACTCTGGCGAGTACAGGACTGCAGCTAAGCCCCCCGAGTGGGAGGATTTCTCTCCACTCGGTAGGATTTTAGAAACTTAGGCGAATCAAGTTCGCGGCTAAGCCCCCGAGTGGGAGGATTGCTCTCCACTCGATAGGATTTTAGAAACTTAGGCAAATCACGTTCGCGACTAAGCCACCCACTGGGGGATTTGAACATACATCCTGATAGGACAACAATTATTAAGGTACTACAAAAATGTCTTTGATAAGCAAACCGAACGATTCTTATTACAGCTCGTCGACTCGAGTGTTTAAGTGTAAAAATGGTGGAGCAAATCTGCGTTCCAAGCGCGTGGCTCGTCTTTCTTGTGTTCCACATTGTAAAGGTGATACGCTCCATTGTGGAGCACCTTGGTGATGATGAAGGGACCTTCCCAAGAAGGAGCAAGCTTGTGAGGCCTTTGTTGATCCACTCGGAGCACCAGGTCTCCTTCCTGAAATGCTCGACCTCTCACGTTTCTGGCATGGAATCGACGGAGGTCTTGCGTATAAATGGTCGATCGGATCAAGGCCATCTATCTCTCTTCTTCCAGGAGGTTAACAACATATTGCCGAGCCTACTCTACTTCAGCTTTTGAGAAAAGTTCCACTCGGGGCGCATTGTGAAGGAAATCGCTTGGCAGTACGGCTTCAACCCCATAAACCATGAAGAAGGGAGTCCGACCAGTCGACCGATTTGGTGTTGTTCTCAACCCTCAAAGGACGGATGGCAGCTCATCTACCCAAGCACTTGCTGCATGCTTGAGGTCACACATTAACTAGGGTTTCAGCCCTTGGAGGATCAAACCATTTGCTCTCTCTGTCTGCCCATTTGACTACGGATGCGCGACAAACGCGTAGTCGACCCGAGTTCCTTGGGAGGCGCAGAATGCTCTGAACTCATCAGAATCAAAGTTGGAGCCATTATCTATGATAATACTGTGAGGGACTCCATATATAAATGTCAGCTCTCTGATGAAACTAATGGCAGTGCTTGAATCAAGAATCTTGATAGGCTTGGCTTCGATCCATTTAGTGAACTTGTCGACTGCTACAAGCAAATGAGTGAAACCACTTCTGCCGGTCCTCAGGGGTCCAACCATATCCAATCCCCAAACATCAAATGGCCAGATGAGTGGAATGGTCTTCAAGGCTGATGCAGGTTTGTGGGACATGTTGGAGTAGAACTGGCAGCCCTCGCACTTTTCGACTATTTCCTTTGCCATTTCGTTTGCTCGCGGCCAGTAAAAACCTGCTCAGTATGCTTTGGCCACGATTGTCTGATAGGATGCATAGTGACCACAGGTCCCCGGGTGGATATCATTGAGAATCATTCGACCTTTTCTGGTGTAATGCATCATTGAGCAACTCCAGTAACACTCTCTCTGTACAGTCGTCCACCTATCACGGTGAAGGCTTTGGACTGACGGACGATCTGACGGGCCTCATCCTCATCTTCTGGGAGCTCTTTTCTGAGTAGGTATGCAATATATGGCACCGCCCAATCAGGGGTGATGACCAAAACCTCCATGATCAGGTCGACCACGGCTGGGATTTCAACTTCAGTCGGATCAGTGGAACTTTTCGGTTGCGGGGGCATTTCTGTGAAAGGATCCTCTTGAACTGACGGAGTGTGGAGATGCTCCAAAACACGTTGCTGGGAATAGGCTTTCTCTTGGAGCCTATCTTTACCAGATCCTCAGCTGCTTGATTTTTGACTCGGCGTATGTGGTGGAGCTCTAACCCCTCAAACTTCTTCTCCAACTTCCTCACTGCATTGCAATAGCCAGTCATAGCCGGGCTCCTGATATCCCATTCCTTCATCACTTTATTGACCACCAAATCCAAGTCGCCGTAGACCATTAGTCGACGAATGCCGAGTGAAATGGCCATACGCAACCCATACAGAAGTGCCTCATATTCAGCCTCATTGTTGGAGGAATCAAAGTGAATCTGGAGCACATAACTGAGTCTGTCGCCTCGCGGGGATACCAGGACCACCCCAGCACCAGAACCATTCAGCATCTTGGACCCAACAAAGAACATAGTCCAATGTTCCGAGTGAATTTGTGTCGGTTGTTGTTGCTCACTCCACTCGGTGAGGAAATCTGCTATTGCCTGGGAATTGATTGCTTTCTTTGCCTCACACTTGATATCCAACGGAAGGAGTTCAATTGCCCACTTCGCCACTCGACCAATTGCATCTCTGTTGTTCAGAATCTCTGATAATGGAGCATCACTAACAACTGAAACTGAGTGATTTGAGAAGTAGTGTGCAAATTTCTTTGCCGTCAAATAAATTCCATAAACCAGCTTCTGATAATGCGAATATCTCTTCTTGGACGGAGTTAAGACTTCAAAAATATAATACACTAGGTGCTGAACTTTGTAGGCTTTGCCTTCTTCTTCGCGCTCGACCGTGAGCACCGTACTGACAACTTGTCGAGTGGCTGTGATATAAAGCAGTAAAGGCTCTTTGCTCATTGGGGAAGCAAGCACCGGCTGGGTGGAAATCAAGGTTTTGAGCTCTGCAAACGCTGTGTCAGCTTCAGGAGTCCACTTGAACTTGTCAGATTTCTTCATCAGTCGGTAAAGAGGCAATGCCTTTTTACTGAGACGAGAAATGAATCAGCTCAATGCAGCTAGCAACTAGTAAGCTTCTAGACATCATGCACACTCACAGGGCGTTTCATTCGGAGGATTGCACCAACTTTTTTTGGGTTTGCATCGATCCCTCGTTCGGAAACGAGAAAACCGAGTAACTTTCCTCCTGGGACTCTGAATGTGCACTTTGATGAATTAAGCTTGATATCATATCTTCTCAAATTGGCAAAGGTTTCGGCAAGGTCAGTCGGTAGGTCAGAACCTTTACGTGACTTAACCATGATGTCATCCATGTATGCTTCCACATTCTGACTGATTTGAGTGAGCAGGCACTTCTGAATCATGCGCATGAATGTGGCACCAGCATTCTTGAGACCAAAGGGCATGGTAACATAGCAAAAGCACCCGAATGGGGTGATAAAAGCTGTTTTTATTTCGTCAGGTCCACACAGTCGGATCTGATGGTACCCGGAATAAGCGTCCAAAAAGGAAAAACGCTCGCATCCCGCAGTCGAGTCAACAATTTGATCGATGCGGGGCGGAGGGAAATGATCTTTCGGGCAGGCCCGATTGATATGCTTGAAGTCGATGCACGTGCGAAGTGAATCGTCTTCCTTGGGGACCATGACAACATTGGCGAGCCACTCGGAGTGGTATATATCGCGGATGAACTCAGCTGCCAGAAGGCGAGCCACCTCCTCTCCAATTTCCTTCCTCTTCTCCATGGCGGACCGATGGAGATGCTCTTTGACAGGTTTTGCTTTCGGGTCGACTCGCAAACAGTGCTCAGCCAGTCCCCTGGGTACACCTGGCATGTCAGAAGGCTTCCATGCAAAGATGTCTCAGTTCTCACTGAGGAACTGGATGAGCGCTTCTTCCTATTTGCTGTCGAGGGTTGTTGAGATATGAGTTGGAGCAGCATTAGGATCGGTCAGGTGAATATGAACTTGCTTTGTTTCACTGGACAACTGAAAATGCAGATTCGGAAGCAGGCTTCTTGGCATGAAGCAAATCACTCGGATCTGCATTATTCTGGTACTCTTGCATTTCCACTGCTGCCATCTGTTCATCGGCAATCTTTCAGCCCTTCTGGAATCACTCTTCTGCCTCTGCCGATTACCAGTGATCGTGATCACACCTTTGGGGCCAGGCATCTTCAGCTTGAGGTATACATAACATGGCCGAGCCATGAAACGGGCATACGCATGCCTGCCCAGAATATCATGATAAGCACTATGAAAATCCAAAAATTCAAATGTTAACTTTTCCTCATGATAATTATTCGAATCACCGAAAACCACGTCAAGAGTGATCTGTCCGAGTGAATCAGCTTTCTTCCCGGGGATGACACAATGGAAGCGCATATTGCTTTCACTGAGCTTGGACATTGGGATGCCCATCTCTCAGAGAGTCTCAGCATACAAAATGTTTAGGCCACTGCCACCGTCCATCAGGACTTTGGTCAATTAGTGCCCCCAACGACTGGGGTCGACCACCAATGCTTGCTGCCATAGGTAGCAACGCATGCCGGATGATCAGATTGGTCGAATGTAATGGGAGTCTAAGACCAGTTCAAATATGTTGGCTTTGCCGGGGTAACCATGTTTACTTCTCTGTTAATGACTTTTAGTCGACTTTTGCTCTCAACGTCGGCAAAAAACATCAAAGTGACATTGATATTTGGGAAACCATCATCCTCCTCTTTGTCTTCGTCCTTATCAGATTCCTTCTATGTCTCATTGGGCTGGCCCTCCCGGAATTGCTGGATCAGGAGTCGACACTGTCGAGTGGTATGCTTGGGATAAATCAGGTTCCCTTCTTCATCCACCTTGGTGTGAATATGACACGGTAAATCTAGCACATCATTTCCTGCTGAGTTTTTCACCTTTTTGGTGACCCATGGTCCTTTAGGTTTTCCTTTGAATTTTCCCTGGGTCACCATTGCGGTTTCACCAGGAGCGGCGGGTTCGACTTTGCGCTTCTGTTTCCGATTGGAATTACCACTGGTACAATGCTACCTCTTGAGCATGCATTGGTTTTCCCTTGAAGAGGAAATGGTGATGCAGCAAAGTAGCGTAAGTATTTCCCTCAGTTTTTGAGAACCAAGGTATCAATCCAGAAGGAGATTACACGCAAGTCCCTCGTACCTGCACAAACAAACAAGAACCTCGCAACCAACGCGATAAAGGGGTTGTCAATCCCTTCACATTCACTTACGAAAGTGAGATCTGATAGAGCTAATAAGATAAATATTTTTGGTATTTTTATTGTATAGATTGGAAAAATAAAGATTGCAAAATAGACGGCGACAGAAATGGCTTGTTGACGGGAGAATAATATAATGGAAGATAGACCCAGGGGCCATAGGTTTCACTAGTGGCTTCTCTCAAGATAGAAAATTCTATGGTGGCTGAACAAATTGCTGTCGAGCAATTGATAGAAAAGCGCATAGTTATGAGAATATCTAGGCATGATCATGTATATAGGCATCACGTCCATGACAAGTAGACCGAAACGATTCTGCATCTACTACTATTACTCCACACATCGACCACTATCTAGCATGCATCTAGAGTATTAAGTTCATAAGAACAGAGTAACACATTAGGCAAGATGACATGATGTAGAGGGATAAACTCAAGCAATATGATATAAACCCCATATTTTTATCCTCGATGGCAACAATACAATACGTGCCTTGCTGCCATGCTGTCACTGGGAAAGGACACCGCAAGATTGAACCCAAAGCTAAGCACTTCTCCCATTGCAAGAAAGATCAATCTAGTAGGCCAAACCAAACTGATAATTCAAAGAGACTTTCAAAGATATTAAATCATGCATAAAAGATTTCAGAGAAGAATCAAATATTGTTCATCGATAATCTTGATCATAAACGCATAATTCATCGGATCTCGACAAACACACTGCAAAAAGAATTACATCAAATAGATCCCCAAGAGAATCGAGGAGAACTTTGTATTGAGATCCAAAGAGAGAGAAGAAGCCATCTAGCTAATAACTATGGACCCGAAGGTCTGTGGTAAACTACTCACATATCATCAGAGAGGCTATGGTGTTGATGTAGAAGCCCACCGTGATCGATTCCCTCTCCGGCGGAGCGCCGGAAAAGGCCCCAAGATGGGATCTCACGGGTACAGATGGTTGCGGCGGTGGAAATAGGGTTTCGTGGTGCTCCTGGATGTTTTCAGGGTATATGGGTATATATAGGAGGAAGAAGTAGGTCGGTGGAGCTGTGAGGGGCCCCTCCTGCCTCGTGGCCTCCTCGCTTCTTTCTTGACGTCCACTCCAAGTTTCCTGGCTCACATTTGTTCCAAAAATAACTCTCCCGAAGGTTTCAATCCGTTTGGATTCCGTTTGATATTCCTTTTCTACGAAACACTGAAATAGGCAAAAAAACAACAATTTACATTGGGCCTTTGGTTAGTAGGTTAGTCCCAAAAATAATACAAAAGGTATATTAAATCCCATTAAACATCCAAAACATATAATATAATAGGATGGAACAATAAAAAATTATAGATACGTTGGAGACGTATCAAGCATCCCCAAGCTTAATTCCCGCTCGTCCTCGAGTAGGTAAATGATAAAAATAGAATTTTTGATGTGGAATGCTACCTAGCATAATTCTCAATGTAATTTTCTTTATTGTGGCATGAATGTTCAGATCCGGAAGATTCAAGACAAAAGTTTAATATTGACATAAAAATAATAATACTTCAAGCATACTAACAAAGCAATCATGTCTTCTCAAAATAACATGGCCAAAGAAAGTTATCCCTACAAAATCATATAGTCTGGCTATGCTCTATCTTCATCACACAAAGTAATTAAATCATGCACAACCCCGATGACAAGCCAAGCAATTGTTTCATACTTTTGATGTTCTCAAACTTTTTCAATCTTCACGCAATACATGAGTGTGAGCCATGCATATAGCACTATAGGTGGAATAGAATGGTGGTTGTGGAGAAGACAAAAAAAGAAGATAGTCTCACATCAACTAGGCATATCAACGGGCTATGGAGATGCCCATCAATAGATATCAATGTGAGTGAGTAGGGATTGCCATGCAACGGATGCACTAGAGCTATAAGTGTATGAAAGCTCAACAAAAGAAACTAAGTGAGTGTGCATCCAACTTGCTTGCTCACGAAGACCTAGGGCATTTTGAGGAAGCCCATCATTGGAATATACAAGCCTAGTTCTATAATGTAAAATTCCCACTAGTATATGAAAGTGACAACATAGGAGACTCTCTATCATGAACATGATGGTGCTACTTTGAAGCACAAGTGTGGTAAAAGGATAGTAACGTTGTCCCTTCTCTCTTTTTCTCCCATTTTTTATTTGGACCTTTTCTTTTCTTTTTTATGGCCTCCTTTTTTTTTACTTTTTTCGTCCGAAGTCTCATCCCGACTTGTGGGGAAATCATAGTCTCCATCATCCTTTCCTAACTTGGGACAATGCTCTAATAATGATGATCATCACACTTTTATTTACTTACAACTCAAAAATTACAAATCGATACTAGAACAACATATGACTCTATGTGAATGCCCCCGGCGGTGTACCGAGATATGCAATGAATCCAGAGTGACATGTAAGAAAGAGTTATAAAGGTGGCTTTGCCACAAATACGATGTCAACTACATGATCATGCAAAGCAATATGACAATGATGAAACGTGTCATAACAAACTGAACGATGGTAAGTTGCATGGCAATATATCTCGGAATGGATATTGAAATGCCATAATAGGTACATACGGTGGCTGTTTTGAGGAAGGTATATGGTGGGTGTATGATACCGGCGAAAGGTGCGCGGTATTAGAGAGGCTAGCAATGGTGGAAGGGTGAGAGTGCGTATAATCCATGGACTCAACATTAGTCATAAAGAACTCACATACTTATTGCAAAAATATATTAGTTATCGAAAAATTACTACGCGCATGCTCGTAGGGGGATAGATTGGTAGGAAAATACCATCGCTCATCCCTGACCGCCACTCATAAGGAAGACAATCAATAAATAAATCATGCTCCGACTTTATCACATAACGGTTCACCGTACGTGCATGCTACGGGAATCACAAACTTTAACACAAGTATCTCTCAAACTCACAACTACTCAACTAGCATGACTCTAATATCACCATCTTCATATCTCAAAACAATCATCAAGTATCAAACTTCTCATAGTATTCAATGCACTTTTTATGACAGTTTTTATTATACCCATCTTGGATGCCTATCATATTAGAACAAATTTTATAGCCAAAGCAAATTACCATGTTGTTCTATTAGACTCTCAAAATAATATAAGTGAAGCATGAGAGATCAATAATTTCTATAAAATAAAACCACTACCGTGCTCTAAAAGTATATAAGTAAAGCACTAGAGCAAAATTATCTACCTCAAAAGATATAAGTGAAGCACATAGAGTATTCTGATAAATTCCGATTCATGTGTGTCTGTCCAAAAGGTGTGTACAACAAGGATGATTGTGGTAAACTTAAAGCAAAGACTCAAATCATACAAGACGCTCCAAGCAAAACACATATCATGTGGTGAATAAAAATATAGCCTCAAGTAAAGTTACCGATGGACGAAGACGAAAGAGAGGATGCCTTCCGGGGCATCCCCAAGCCTAGGATTTTGGTTGTCCTTGAATTTTACCTTGGGGTTCCTTGGGCATCCCCAAGCTTAGGCTCTTGCCACTCCTTATTTCAAAATCCATCAAATCTTTACCCAAAACTTGAAAACTTCACAACACAAAACTCAACAGAAAATCTCATGAGCTCCGTTAGTATAAGAAAACAAGCCACCACTTCAAGGTACTGTAATGAAATCATTCTTTATTTATATTAGTGTTAAACCAACTGTATTCCAACTTCTCTATGGTTCATACCCCCCGATACTAGCCATAGATTAATCAAAATAAGCAAACAACACATGAAAAACAGAATCTGTCAAAAACAGAACAGTCTATACTAATCTGTAGGTTTTGAATACTTCTGTTACCCCAAAAATTCTGAAATAAACTGGTGGACGTGAGTAATTTGTCTATTAATCATATGTAGAAAGATTCAACCTAATCGCACTCTCCAGTAAAAAATGGCTGCAAATCTCGTGAGGGCTAATGTTTCTGTTTTTACAGCAAGATCGGAAAGACTTCCCCAAGTCTTCCCAAAGGTTATACTTGGCACAAACACTAATTAAAAACATAAAACCACATCTAAACAGAAGCTAGATAAATTATTTATTACCAAACAGTAACAAAAAACAAGAAACAAAAATAAAATTGGGTTGCCTCCCAACAAGCGCTATCGTTTAATGCCCCTAGCTAGGCATAAAAATAAGAATAGATCTAGGTACTGTCATCTTTGGTATGCAATCCATAAGTGGCTCTCATAATAGATTCATAAGGTAATTTAATTTACTTCCTAGGAAAGTGTTCTGTGCCTTTCTTTAACAGAAACTGGAATCTAATATTTCCTTATTTCATATCAATAATTGCACCAATCGTTCTAAGGAAAGGTCTACCAAGAATAATAGGACAAGTGGGATTGCAATCTATATCAAGAACAATGAAATCTACAGGTACATAATTCCTATTTGCAACAATAAGAACATCATTAATCCTTCCCATAGGTTTCTTAATAGTGGAATCCGCAAGATGCAAATTTAAAGGACAATCATCAAATTCACGGAAACTTAACACATCACACAAAGTTTTTGGAATCGTGGAAACACTAGCACCCAAATCACATAAAGCATAGCATTCATGATCTCTAATTTTAATTTTATTAGTAGGTTCCCACTCATCATAAAGTTTTCTAGGGATAGAAACTTCTAATTCTAGCTTTTCGTCATAGGATTGCACTAAGGCGTCAACGATATGTTTGGTAAAAGCTTTATTTTGATCATAAGCATGAGGAGAATTTAGCACAGATTGCAACAAGGAAATACAATCTATCAAAGAGCAATTATCATAATTAAATTCCTTGAAATCCAAAATAGTGGGTTCATTGCTATGTAAAGTTTTGACCTCTTCAATCCCACTTTTACCAATTTTTGCATCAAGATCTAAAAACTTTGAATCATTGGGACGCCTTTTAACTAAAGTTGACTCATCTCCAGTCCCATAATTATCAAGATTCATATTGCAAAACAAATATTTAATAGGATACACATCGATCACTTTTAGATCTTCATCCTTATTATCGTGAAAACTAGAAGAACACGCTTTTTATAAAGCAATCTTTTTAGCACGCATCCTAGCGGTTCTTTCTTTGCACTCGTCAATGGAAATTCTCATAGATTTGAGAGACCCATTGATAACATTCTTAGGTGGAATAGATCTAAGTTTCAAAGAATCAACATCAAGAGAAATTATATCCACGTTCCTAGCCAACTCATCAATCTTAGGCAATTTTTCTTCAAGCAAAGCATTGAAATTCTTTTGCAAAATCATAAATTCTTTAACACTAGTCTCAAAATCAGAGGGCATCTTATTAAAATTTCCATAAGAGTTGTTGTAGGAATTACCATAATTATTAGAGGAATTACTAGGAAACGGCCTAGGATTAAAGTTTCCTCTATACGCGTTCTTACCAAAATTGTTCCTACCAACAAAATTCACATCCATAGATTCATTATTATTCTCAATCAAAGTAGACATAGGCATATCATTAGGATCAGAAGAAACACTTTTATTAGCAAACAATTTCATAAGTTCATCCATCTTTCCACTTAAAACATTAATTTCTTCTATAGCATGAACCTTTTTACTAGTAGATCTTTCGGTGTGCCATTGAGAATAATTAACCATAATATTATCTAGGATTTTAGTAGCTTCTCCTAAAGTGATTTCCATAAAAGTGCCTCCCGCGGCCGAATCTAAAAGATTTCTAGAAGCAAAATTCAATCCAGCATAAAAAATTTGTATGATCATCCATAAGTTTAATCCATGAGTAGGGCAATTACGTATCATTAATTTCATCCTCTCCCAATCTTGTGCAACATGCTCATGATCAAGTTGCTTAAAATTCATAATATCATTTCTAAAAGAGATGATCTTAGCGGGAGGAAAATACTTAGAGATAAAAGCATCTTTGCACTTATTCCATGAATCAATACTATTTTTAGGCAAAGAGGAAAACCAATTTTAGCACGATCTCTAAGCGAAAACGGAAATAGCTTCAATTTAGCAATATCGTTATCCACATCTTTCTTCTTTCGCATATCACATAAATCAACAAAGCTGTTTAGATGGGTAGCGACATCTTCACTAGGAAGGCTAGAAAACGGATCTTTCATAACAAGGTTCAGCAAAGCAGTATTAATTTCACAAGATTTAACATCGGTAAGAGGAGCAATCGAAGTGCTAATAAAATCATTATTGTTGGTATTGGAAAATTCACACAATTTAGTATTGTCTTGAGCAATCGTGACAAACAATTCAACACACAAGCACACAAGAAGCAAGCAAAAAGAAACATACGGAAAAGAGGCGAGCGGAAAAGAGGGCGAATAAAACGGCAAGGGTAAAGTGGGGGAGAGGAAAACGAGAGGCAAATGGCAAATAATGTAATGCGAGGGATAAGAGTTTGTCATGGGTACTTTGTATGTCTTGACTTGTGCGTAGATCTCCCCGGCAACGGCGCCAGAAATCCTTCTTTCTACCTCTTCAGCATGCGTTGGTTTTCCCTTGAAGAGGAAATGGTGATGCAACAAAGTAGCGTAAGCATTTCCCTCAGTTTTTGAGAACCAAGGTATCAATCCAGTAGGAGATTACACGCAAGTCCCTCGTACCTGCACAAACAAACAAAAACCTCACAACCAATGCGATAAAGGGGTTGTCAATCCCTTCACGGTCACTTACGAATGTGAGATCTGATAGAGATAATAAGATAAATATTTTTGGTATTTTTATTGTATAGATTGGAAAATAAAGATTGCAAAATAAACGGCGGCAGAAATGGCTTGTTGACGGGAGAATACTATAATGGAAGATAGACCCTGGGGCCATAGGTTTCACTAGTGGTTTCTCTCAAGATAGAAAATTCTACGGCAGGTGAACAAATTACTATCGAGCAATTGATAGAAAAGCACATAGTTATGAGAATATCTAGGCATGATCATGTATATAGGCATCACGTCCGCGACAAGTAGACCAAAACAATTCTGCATCTACTACTATTACTCCACACATCGACCTCTATCCAACATGCATCTAGATTATTAAGTTCATAAGAACAGAGTAATGCATTAGGCAAGATGACATGATGTAGAGGGATAAACTCAAGCAATATGATATAAACCCCATCTTTTTATCCTCGATGACAACAATACAATACGTGCCTTGCTGCCCCTGCTGTCACTGGGAAAGGACATCGCAAGATTGAACCCAAAGCTAAGCACTTCTCCCATTGCAAGAAAGATCAATCTAGTAGGCCAAATCAAACTGATAATTCAAAGAGACTTGCAAAGATATTAAATCATGCATAAAAGAATTCAGAGAAGAATCAAATATTGTTCATAAATAATCTTGACCATAAACCCACAATACATCGGATCTCGACAAACACGCCGCAAAAAGAATTACATTGAATAGATCTCCAAGAGAATCAATGAGAACTTTGTATTGAGATCCAAAGAGAGAAGAAGCTATCTAGCTAATAACTATGGACCCGAAGGTCTATGGTAAACTACTCACATATCATCGAAGAGGCTATGGTGTTGATGTAGAAGCCCTCTGTGATCGATTCCCCCTCCGGCGGAGCGCCGGAAAAGGCCCCAAGATGGGATCTCGTGGGTACAGAAGGTTGCGGCGGTGGAAATAGGGTTTCGTGGTGCTCCTGGATGTTTTCAGGGTATAAGGGTATATATAGGAGGAAGAAGTAGGTCGGTGGAGCTACGAGGGGCCCACGAGGGTGTGGGCGCGCCCTCCTGCCTCATGGCGTCCTCGCTTCTTTATTGACGTCCACTACAAGTCTCCTGGATCACGTTTGTTCCAAAAATAACTCTCCTGAAGGTTTCATTCTGTTTGGATTCCGTTGGATATTCTTTTTTCTGCAAAACACCGAAATAGGCAAAAAAACAGCAATTTGCACTAGGCCTTTGGTTAGTAGGTTAGTCCCAAAAATAATATAAAAAGGTATATTAAAGCCCATTAAACATCCAAAACAGATAATATAATAGCATGGAACAATCAAAAATTATAGATACGTTGGAGACGTATCATACAACGACGTCCTAAACAAACGGTTTAAAACCCCTTTCCGCGACGGCATTTGGAACCATCGCCAAGTGAGTGTGTGCGATAGGGTGTCCTTCCCACATGACCCAGAAATCATCGGGGATAGACCCTCCTAGGACCCAGGCTGGGGCCGTGTGCGATCGGGCGAGGCACCGAAACCCAATCATTTCCGTAGGTATGTACATCCCACACGGTGAATCCCAGAAATCATTTCCATAGGTATGTACATCCCACATGGTGAATCACAGAAATCATTTCGTAGGTATGTACATCCCACACGGTGAATCCCAAAAATCATTTCCGTAGGTATGTACATCCCACACGGTGAATCCCAGAAATCATTTCCGTAGGTATGTACATCCCACACGGTGAATCCCAGAAAATCATTTCTGTAGGTTTGTACATCCCACACAGTTCTATGTGTGGAAACGTTTGTGCAAGGTGACCTAACGCAAACAGTTCACTGCCGGAAGCCGTGTGTGATTGTTAGTTGATCGAACACACCTACTTTCTAGAAACTATGCGGGTTGTTTGAGTTCATCGCCTATGGTGTTGTCCGAGT
The DNA here is from genome assembly GCF_018294505.1 of Triticum aestivum. Taxonomy (NCBI): domain Eukaryota; kingdom Viridiplantae; phylum Streptophyta; class Magnoliopsida; order Poales; family Poaceae; genus Triticum; species Triticum aestivum. The sequence continues at coordinate 493,623,885 of NC_057806.1, forward strand.
AACTGTTTGCCATACAAAACCCCAATAAGCAGGGTAATTAGCCTATTATTGATAATCCATGTACTAATCAAACTGATATTTCTTATAAAACACGCCAGATATTTCATATCCATATAAAAGCAACTAGAATTTCATAACCGAATTACACCAGATAGCTTCGGCACTCAGTTACTCCATTACACAATAGCACCAAGTTTCACATGCAGCACCAAAAAACTTTGGAAAGTAGCATCATACACGGTAAATAGACAGATGAATCTCATCTGGGAAATTGCAGAAGTGGAGGACAAATATTGAGCCTTCAGTGATGTTGAATGTCCTTCCAACTTTAGGCCAGTGGCTGTGGATAATTGCCCGCCCAACCTTCGTCCTCTTCAACAAGACTTCAATATTGTACCGTGGGTGTTGAATGAATACCTTCCTCGCCTCTTGACCATGCAGGTGGTTTGAGAGGTAATCATCGGTGAACTACTTTGAAAAGTACTGAAAACAAAGGTATGGATAAATCGCTATTGTCAATTTTGAAATGGCGCAAGGGGTAAAAGTAAGGTAAAAGATGTAACACCCGGAGAAGCATGCTACAGTAATCCCCTATTGATGGTGCCATGTCATCACTCTTACTGTTGCTAATCCTTGATTGCAGTCAAACACACTTCAAATCCAAATCCAAATTTAAAGTGAAAATTCAAACTTCTCATACATGACAACAAAAATGTTCATCATGTGGCAAATAATCACTTGTTAATATTGGTGGTGAACCAACCTTTTTCAAAGTGATTAACTACCCAAAACTAAATAAAATAGTGGCCTAAACGATAATTTAATTGCCTTTTAAAATTGTAAAAAAGCTAAACTATTTTATTTAAATGTCAAACTTAATATGATAGTAGCCTAAATTATAAAACTATTTTGCTTTTGGTTTTAAAATAAAAATAGAAAGCTTTAAAAGAAAAAGGGAAAGGAGAGAGAGAGAGAGAACCTTCCCTGCCCCTGGGTCCAGCCCATCGACCCCCACGGGTCGTTCCTTCCCCTATTCCCCCGACCGGGGTCGGAACAGGGACGCGGCTCCGGCCTACCACCTCGCCGGCGATGAACCCTATGAGAGGATAAAGCCGCCACGCCCCGACTCCTCGATCCCCTCTCCACTCCCCCTGGCGTCCCCATCCATTCCCCCTCCTCATGCCGCTTTCGCTCTCTACACCGCCGCGCCACTACACCGCCGCCATGACCGCCGATGCCGAAGAGATCTCCGCCATCCCCGTCAACTAGGACCGTGCTAGGGCCTTCGTCGTCGTCCGCCTCGTCGTCTTTGACCACCGCTCCGAGCTCTATGCCTCCACAACAACCGGATCGAGCAGTCTCCCTTCTCTCCACCGACGTCACCATCGCCGGAAACCGCCGCCGTTGAGTCCTCCCCGAGCTCGCTTTTGCACATCTACAGGGCTTCGGTGAGGCCCCCCTCCTCCGTTCCCCTCTATTTTCCCCTCCCATCGCCGTAGGCCGCCGTCACGGCCACCTCCCGCTGCATGCTGCCATTGCTTGTTGTTGCTGCTGCTTGCCCGCCCTGCTCACTTCTACCTCTTGAGCATGCGTTGGTTTTCCCTTGAAGAGGAAAGGGTGATGCAGCAAACTAGCGTAAGTATTTCCCTCAGTTTTTAAGAACCAAGGTATCATTCCAGTAGGAGACTACACGCAAGTCCCCCAGTACCTGCACAAACAAACAATAACCTCGCAACCAAAGCGATAAAGGGGTTGTCAATCCCTTCACAGTCACTTATGAGAGTGAGATCTGATAGAGATAATAAGATAAATATTTTTGGTATTTTTGTGATATAGATTGGAAAATAAAGATTGCAAAATAGATAGTAAACTAGAATTGTAGATTGGAAAATTATATGATGTAAAGTAGACCCCGGGGCCATAGGTTTCACTAGTGGCTTCTCTCAAGATATCATGTATTACAGTGGGTGAACAAATTACCGCCGAGCAATTGATAGAAAAGCGCATAGTTATGACGATATCTAGGGAAATGATCATGAATATAAGCATCACGTCCGTGACAAGTAGACCAAAAGGATTCTGCATCTACTACTATTACTCCACACATCGACCGCTATCCAGCATGCATCTAGAATATTAAGTTCATAAGAACAGAGTAATGCATTAGGCAAGATGGCATGATGTAGGGGGATAAACTCAAGCAATATGATATAAACCCCATCTTTTTATCCTCGATGGCAGCAATAGAAGACGTGTCGTTTCCCTTTCTGTCACTAGAATCGAGCACCGCAAGATTGAACCCAAAGCAAAGCACTTCTCCCATTGCAAGAAAGGTCAATCTAGTAGGCCAAACGAAACTGATAATTCGAAGAGACTTTCAAAGATACCAAATCATGCATATAAGAATTCAGAGAAGAATCAAATAATATTCATAGATAATCACGTTCATAAACCCACAATTCATCGTATCTCGGCAAACACACCGCAAAAAGAGTTACATCAAATAGATCTCCAAGAAGATCGAGAACTTTGTATTGAGATCCATAGAGAGAGAGAGAGAAGAAGCCATCTAGCTAATAACTATGGACCTGAAGGTTTGTGGTAAACTACTCACACATCATCGGAGAGGCTATGGTGTTGATGTAGAAGCTCTCCGTGATCAAATCCCCCTCCGGCAGATCGCCGGAAAAGGCCCCAAGATGGGATCTCGCGAGTATAGAAGGTTGCGGCGGTGGAAAAGGTGTTTCGTGGCTCTCCCCAAAGGTTTCAGGGTATAAGAGTATATATAGGCAAAAGAAGTAGGTCGGTGGAGCTGTGAGGGGCTCATGAGGGTGGGGGGCGTGCCTGGCCCCCCTTGGCGCGCTCTCCTACCACATGGCCGCCTCGCTGCTTCCTTGACGTCCACTCCAAGTCTCCTGGATCACGTTTGTTCCAAAAAAGATCCTCGTGAAGGTTTCATTCCGTTTGGATTTCGTTCTATATCCTTTTCTACAAAACACTAAAATAGGCAAAAAAACAGCAATTTGCACTGGGCTTTCGGTTAATAGGTTAGTCCCAAAAATAATATAAAAGGTATATTAAAGTCCATTAAACATCCAAAACAGATAATATAATAGCATGGAACAATAAAAAATTATAGAGACGTTGCAGACGTATCAAGCATCCCCAAGCTTAATTCCTGCTCGTCCTCGAGTAGGTAAATGATAAAAACAAAATTTTTGATGTGGAATGCTCTCTAACAATATTTTCAATGTAATTCTCTTTATTGTGGCATGAATGTTCAGATCCAAAAGATTCAAGATAAAAGTTTAATATTGACATAAAAATAGTAATACTTCAAGCATGTTAACCAAGCAATTATGTATTATCAAAATAACATAGCCAAAGAAAGCTTATCCCTACAAAATCATATAGTTTGGCCATGCTTCATTTTCATCACACAAAATGCTCCCCTCATGCATAACTCCGATGACAAGCCGAGCAATTGGTTCGTACTTTTTAACGCGCTTCAGCCTTTTCAACCGTTACGCAATACATGAGCACAAGCCATGGATATAGCACTATAGGTGGAATAGTATATGATGATGGGGGTTATGTGAGAAAACAAAAAAGGAGAAAGTCTCACATTGACGTGGCTAATCAACGGGCTATGGAGATGCCCATCAATTGATGTCAATGCGAGGAGTAGGGATTGCCATGCAACAGATGCACTAGAGCTATAAGTGAATGAAAGCTCATCTAAAGAAACTAAGTGGGTGTGCATCCAACTTGCTTGCTCATGAAGACCTAGGGAATTTTGAGGAAGCCCATCATTGGAATATACAAGCCAAGTTCTATAATGAAAAATTCCCACTAGTACATGAAAGTGACAAAATAAGAAACTCTCTATCATGAAGACCATGGTGCTATTTTGAAGAAAAAGGTTAGTAACATTGCCCCTTCTCTCTTTTTCTCTCATTTTTTATTTGGGCTTCTTTGGCCTCTTTTTTATTTCACTTTCCTCACATAGGACAATGCTCTAATAATGATGATCATCACACTTTTATTTACTCATAACTCAATGTTACAACTCGATACTAGAACAGAAATATGACTCTACGTGAATGCTTTCGGTCAGGGTGTGTGTTCGGTTTTTTCGGTTTGGTTCGGTTCGGTTTATACGGTTTTAGGTTTATACGGTTTTTATACATCAGTTTATACGGTTTTATACATAGATACGGTTCGGTTTCGTTAATAACCATTTAATTTCGGTTCGGTTTCGGTAATAACCAAAATAACCAAAGTTGACGCGAATTTTTGAACAATGCATATTTTTTGATCACATGATTCAATTCGTGTATGTAGGTTAGATTTTTCTTTTGATAACTATGTACACAAATTAAATCATTAGATGACATACATGATTTGGTGGGGCATATATGTATCATGTATGTACGACGTGCACCAGATCGAGGCATATGACTGATGAGGCATTGAGCCGTTAACAGAGATGTATGCACGTACTAGGAAAATTTGAGGATAAGACAGGGAAACAGCACCGCCTGCGCTACGCTAGCCTCCAAGTTTTTGCACGTGAAAAAATGCCACGAAATACCATAGCGCTAGCCTATAGCCTCCAGGCTCCTGGTCCAAGCACAGCGCCAGCCCAGCGTGTGCGTTGGACAGCCAAGGGCCCAGGCGCCAGGCGCTAGCCTCCAACTCGGGCACCAGCCCCGCCATGCAATAATACCACCTCGCGGAGCGAGCATGATTGAGATGGGTGGATGGCCATAAAAGGAGGGGCGGCGGGAGGGATCAACACAGGGCTTTGGTTGTTTAACACACAATGAAGAGTTTTAGTTTAATTCGGTTTAACCAAAAACCATTGGTTTCTAACCGAAAAACCGAAGGTTATATGGTTTTCGAAATAGAAAACTGAAACTGAAACTGAAACCTGAAAAAGCAGAAATTCGGTTCGGTTTGGTTTTTGCTTTTCGGTTCGGTTTTGCATAGGCTGAGCCTCCGGCGGTGTACCGGCATATGCGATGAATCAAGAGCGACATGTATGAAAGAATTATGAAAGTGGCTTCGCCATAAATACGATGTCAACTACATGATCATGCAAAGCAATATGACAATGATGGAGCGTGTCATAATAAACGAAACGGTGGAAAGTTGCATGGCAATATATTTCGGAATGGCTATAGAAATGCCATAATAGGTAGGTGTAGCGACCAGACCTCAAACAGTCTGATCTCTGTGCTCCGGTGTCATCCCTGTATCAGTAATGCTGACACCACACAGTACTCGGAGGATTTATAACAGAGTAGAAATCACACACTTATTACATCGAGTATCTCAAAAGAGAACTTATTACAATAAATATGGCTTAAGTCCATCTAATAAAGATAACAGCGGAAGGCTTGGAAGATAAGTGAGTCCATCAACTCCAACAGCATCACTGAGTATAGAACCACGACCTAAAAACTCCTTAATCGTCGTCTGAAAAGTCTGCAACATTAACGTTGCAGCCCGAAACGGGTAAGCACATGGAATATGCTGGCAATGTAACACATAGAGAGTAATGGAATGAGACAGCTATTACTATATGCATATTTTGGCTGGTGGAAAGCTCTATGGTTACAGTTTTGCGTAAAGCCAATTTTTCCCTACTTCAAAGGAATAAATTTATTTAACTATCATGGTGGTTGTTAAACATTGAGAATGGTTGACAGCATTCTCAATCCCAATTAAGCATCATTAAACAAAACCCAACAAAATTAATTTAAGGTAACATGTTGAGATTCACATGATAATCCAGGTACTAGATACTCAATATGTCCATAACCGGGATCACGGCTAACCATGATTAGTTTATTACACTCTGCAGAGGTTTGCGCACTTTTCCCCACAAGACTTGATCGCCTCCGTTTGGTTTCTCGCACTACATGGTGTTTGAGAAGACGGATGACCGAGACATAGTCTTTCAGAAGCGCTAGCACCTTAAGATCGGGTAGACCGTACCACCTACATCCCCTACATCTGCTAGTCTACCACTGTAAGAGTTCGCACGACTTAGTCAACTATGCTAGAGCCCATAATAGCTTGTGGCTGCACACGGAAGTTTCTAGTATGAATAGTCTCATGATCCCTTTGAGCCTGGGTGGCGGTCCAAAAGAAAACAGGCAAGTCCTGGAATACCCAGGTGCCTCAATCCGCCCAGATGTGTGTTTAAGTTGCCACCTTAGATAAACCATTAATTAACACAACTCACATCTGTCATGGATATCACTCACCCAATCCACGTCTACTTAGCATAGCATGGCATAATAAGCAAACGTAGAAGTAACTCCCAAAGGTTTGATAATAAACGGGTAATAGGTACTACCTCAACTACTTCCCATCCCACAATTTAATTAGATCCTAATCATGCAATGTGTGAGGGTTGATCTAATGCAATAAAACTGGGTAGTAGAAAAGGTATGATCAAAGTGTTACTTGCCTTGCTGATGATCCGCGAAACCTAGAGATTCGAAGTAACAAGCGGCGCACTCCGGGTATTCTATCACAGACAAACAAACAAGCATACAATAAGTACTCATCTAATGAGCAGGTAAAACTCAAATAAGAGATCTAACCAGAAGGTTCAACTTAAGAACTCCGGTCGGCAAAAAGAATCAAACTGAACGAAACAACGAAAGTCAAACGGCGAAAGAAAACAACTTTGTTTTACTAATCTGGATCTAGGGCAAATTTTATAGTAGCAAAATCTTGTTTGAGTTGGTTAAACGGATAGAGGGTTTCGAGACGAAACTCTAGGCGCTTAAATCGCCTGATTCCGATAAATGAGCGAAAAGTTATACTAAAAAGAAAATCGGATCAGGAATCGCGATCAGAAAAATCGCGGATTTAATCCGAGTAAAAGAAAAATGACGAACGCTCGCTAGAACGAACGAACGGACAAACGCTCGCTATTTAAATAAACCGGAAAAACGATCTATTTAAAAAAACGAATCTAAAAAAATCGTTGGAAAAACCGATGAAAAAACTGATCTATTTTTTTTAAAAAAAAACCGATGGCACGAAAGTCGAGGCGGTGACGAACCTCGGCGGCGGCGGCGGCGCGTGGGGCGGGGCGGCTGGGGCGACTAGGGTTCCCCGGGGGGCTGGGCCGGCTTTTAAAGCCTTGCCGGGCCAGAGTCCTATCCGGACACGACCCGGTTAGGTCGGTTCCCCTTTTTTTTAATAATTCCGCTCAGAAGAAAAATGAAAAGAAATACTAAACAGGCTCCAAAAATTCCGAAATAAATTTTCGCGGGCTTCTAAAATCAAGCCTGACAAGGTGAACATTTATTTGGGACCTAAATGCAATTTTGAAAAACGCACATTTTTCCTAAATTCAAATAAAACACCGAAAAACTCCGAATTAAAATCTTATTTGATTTTATTATTAAATCCTCAATATTTCTTTATTTTGGGAAAGTCATTTTATTCCCTCTCTTATATTTTTGTAATAGAAATAATTGATGATAAAATAAATAAAATCAAATGATCCTATTCTCAAAATTTGAGAGAACTCAAATATGAAAATAACGAAATCCCCAATTCTCTCCGTGGGTCCTTGAGTTGCGTAGAATTTCTAGGATCAAAACCAAAAGCAAATAAAATATGATATGCAATGATGATCTAATGTATAACATTCCAAATTGAAAATTTGGGATGTTACAAACCTACCCCCTTAAGATGAATCTCGCCCTCGAGATTCGGGTTGGCTAGAAAATAGGTGAGGGTGGTCCTTGAGAAAATCTTCCTCTCGTTCCTAGGTGGCTTCATCCTCCGTGTAGTGGCTCCACTGAACTTTGCAAAACTTGATAACCTTGCTGCGAGTGACTCGACTGGCAAGCTCTAGAATCTTAATTGGTTTCTCCTCGTAGGTCAAATCGTTATCCAACTGAATAGTTTCCAAAGGCACTGTATCTCTCAAAGGTATGTCAGCCATCTCCGCGTGACATTTCTTTAACTGAGAAACATGGAACACATCATGAACTCCTGACAATCCTTCAGGCAATTCCAACTTGTAGGCTACTTCTCCCATACGCTCCAAAACACGATATGGTCCGACAAATCGTGGTGCTAACTTTCCTTTAACTCCAAAACGCTTTGTTCCCCGAAGTGGAGATACTCGAAGATAAGCTCTATCTCCGACTTTGTAAACTGTCTCCTTACGTTTAGAATCTGCATAACTTTTCTGTCTGGACTGGGCTACCTTGAGCCTATCGCAAATAAACTTCACCTTCTGTTCAGACTCTTTAATCAAGTCAGGTCCAAACAACTGGCGGTCTCCAACTTCGTCCCATGACAACGGTGTCCTACACCTCCTTCCGTACATGGCTTCAAAAGGGGTCATCTTTAAACTGGTTTGGTAACTATTGTTGTAAGAGAACTCAGCATATGGAAAATTATCGTCCCAACTAGATCCATAATATAGCGCACAAGCTCTCAGCATATCCTCCAAAATCTGATTGACTCTCTTTGTCTGTCCATCTGTCTGTGGATGAAAAGCTGTACTGAATTCTAGCCTGGTACCCAAAGTTTCGTGCAACTGCTTCCAAAACTTTGAGGTAAACTGGGTTCCTCTATCTGATACGATACTCCTTGGAACTCCATGCAAACATACGATCCTGGTCATGTATATCTTTGCCAACTTAGCACTGGTGTAAGTGGTCTTTACTGGGATTAAATGAGCTACTTTTGTCAATCGATCAACTACAACCCAAATTGAGTCATAGCCTGAACGGTCCTGGGCAATCCCGTGATAAAATCCATGCCTAGCTTATCCCACTTCCATTCGGGTATCGGCAATGGTTGTAACAATCCTGCTGGCTTCTGATGCTCTGCCTTTACTCTCTGACATACATCACAAACTGCTACATACTCCACAATATCCTTCTTCATTCCAGTCGACCAGAAAATATCCTTCAAATCCAAATACATCTTGGTATTTCCTGGGTGAATCGAATACGGTGAGTCGTGTGCCTCTTGCAAAATCAACTTCCTGATCTCCGGGTCATTGGGCACGTAAACATGGTCTTCAAACCATAGGGTATCGTGTTCATCCTCACGAAATCCTTTAGCTTTTCCTTTGCTCAGTTTCTCCTTAATAGCGGCAATCTCTTTGTCGGTCTTTTGAGCTTCTCTGATTTTATCCATCAAAGTTGACTGAATCTCCAATGCTGCTACATAACCTCTCGGAACTATTTCCAAACATAGTTCATGAAGATTATCTGCTAACTCCTTGGGTATTTCTCCCGTCATTAACGTATTGACATGGCTCTTACGGCTTAATGCGTCAGCTACTACATTAGCCTTTCCCGGGTGATAATGCAATTTCATATCATAATCCTTGATAAGCTCCAACCATCTCCTTTGTCTGAGATTCAACTCCTTCTGTGTGAAAATGTACTTCAAACTCTTATGATCCGTGTACACCTCATAATGATTTCCAAGGAGGAAATGTCTCCATGTTTTCAATGCATGCACTACGGCTGCTAACTCCAAATCATGCGTGGCATAATTCAACTCATGGGGCTTCAGTTGTCTTGAGGCATATGAAACAACTCTCCCTTCCTGCATAAGCACTACTCCAAGTCCTCGACGTGAAGCGTCGTAATACACCTCATAATCTTTGGTCTGGTCTGGCAAAATCAACACTGGTGAGGTAACCAAATGTTTCTTCAACTCTTGGAAACTAGCCTCACATTCCTCCGTCCATATGAACTTGGTATCTTTCTTCAACAACTCGGTCATAGGCTTCGCAATCTTTGAGAAATTCTCAATAAATCTCCGGTAGTATCCTGCGAGTCCAAGAAAACTCCGGATCTCTCAAACTGTGGTCAGTGCTTCCCATTTAGTCACGGTATCAACTTTAGCGGGATCTACTGCTATTCCTTCTCCGGATATAACATGTCCGAGAAATCCTACTTCCTTCAACCAAAACTCACATTTGCTGAACTTGGCATATAATTAATGTTCTCTGAGCTTTTCAAGTACCAAACGCAAATACTCCTTATGCTCCTCTTCATTCTTCGAATAAACCAGGATATCATCAATGAACACTACGACAAACTTATCCAAAAACTCCATAAACACTTTGTTCATCATGTTCATAAAATAGGCAGGTGCGTTAGTCAGACCAAATGACATAACGGTATACTCGTACAGCCCATACCTGGTGGTAAAAGCTGTCTTCGGAATATCCTGTTCTCGAATCTTCAACTGGTGGTATCCTGATAGAAGATCGATCTTGGAAAATACCTTAGCTCCTTGCAATCGATCAAACAGATCATTAATCATTGGTAGTGGGTACTTGTTCTTCATCGTTACTTCGTTCAATCCTCGATAATCAACAACCATCCTTAATGATCCATCCTTCTTCTCCACTAGAAGTACCGGCGATCCCCAAGGCGAAGAACTTGGGCGAATATATCCCTTATCCAGTAACTCCTTAATCTGCTTCTTAATTTCCACCAAATCCTTTGCTGGCATCCTATATGGTCTCTTTGATATTGGCCCTGTGCCTGGCAATAGCTCAATCAAAAACTCGATATCTCTATCCGGTGGCATGCCTGGCAACTCATCTGGAAATACTTTAGGGAAATCCCTTACCACTGGTACTTCCTCCTGTATAACTCCTGTTAAGCAATTTACTTGAGTCCTCCTCGGCACATGTCGGGATACATACTTGATCCTTCTTCCTTCTGGTGTGGTAAGAAAAATTGACTTACTAGCGCATTCAATATTCCCTTCATACTTTGATAACCAATCCATGCCTAATATCACATCCAATCCTTGAGATTCCAATACTATTAGGTCTGAGGGAAAAACATAGTTACCAATCCTTAATGGTAACCGATCACACCATAGACTAGCCACATACTCTGCTCCAGGCGAGGTTACTAACATGGGTGACCTAAGGGCTTGGGTTGATAGGTTGTACTTATCCACAAATCCCCTTGAGATGTATGAATGTGATGCACCAGTATCAAAAAGAACGAGTGCAGTAAATGACTTAACCAAAAACTTACCTATTACTGCATCGGGCTGAGCTTCAACCTCCTCCACGCTAACGTGGTTCACCTGTCCCCTGTTAAAAGGGTTCGGCTTCTTCCCAGAACTTCCATTGCCATTTTGGCCTTCAGGACATTCATTGGCATAATGTCCGGTCTTCAAACACTTAAAGCAAGTGACTTGGCTCAGGTCCTTCTTGGCTGGGGTTGATGGGTTGGTGCGGTTTTGGCTGTTGCTTCCTCCATTCCCATTACCATTCCTGGTGCCATTGTGATTGTGCGAGCTACCTCCTCCATGGGTATGCTGAAAATGTCCTCCTGGTCTAGGGGTAAAACGTGGCTTCTGCTGAGCTCCTGAATTGTACTTCCCTTGTCCATACTTCCTCTTGCGATTCTCAATTTGCTGCTGCTTCCCTTCAATCATAAGAGCACGATATACCAACTCTTGGTAGTTGTTGAAGGTTGCTACCATCAACTGTATGCTCAACTCATCATTCTGTCCTTCCAGAAACTTCTCCTGCTTAGCTGCATACGTAGCGACGTCATCTGGGGCATAACGTGCTAACTTACTAAAGTCCTCCACATACTGGCCAACTGTCCGTCCTCCTTGGCATAAGTTGCGAAACTCACGCTTCTTCATCGCCATAGCTCCTGCTGAAACATGTGCAGTTCGAAAAGCCTGCTGAAACTGGTCCCATGTGACAGTGTCGACTGGGAAAGTGGCTGTGAAATTCTCCCACCATGGTGCCGCGGGTCCTTCTAACTGATGTGCGGCAAACTTCACCTTCTCCGCATCTGTGCATCCTGCTATGGTCAACTCCCTAGCTGTCTTGCGGAGCCAATCATCTGCTACTATCGGCTCGGTGCTACTGGAAAACACCGGCGGATTCAGCCTAAGAAAACGGGCTAAGTGATCAACAGGTGGCAGTGGTGGTGGGTTGTTGTTTTTGCTCCCTTGATTCCGATTCTGGACTAGCAACTGCATCAATGTGTTCTGCTGCTGGATCAACTGGGTGAGCTCCGGTGGAAAGGCAAATCCGGGGTCACGTCTCGGAGGCATCTGAGGGTTTAGAAAAGATGAGATGTAAGAATAGAGGGGGTCTAAAGAGAAAACACTACCCATATGCACATGAGGCAAAAGCAAACAATTCACTTCATTCAATCAAACAAGGGCATACAATCAATCTATCTATCGCAAAAGTGCTTGGACTACTATATTTACATGGTGGACTACTACTACTGATGAGGTGGTCTACTAGAAATATTCTTCGGTTGCAGACTCCATGATATCTGCTCCAGCTTCATCAACATAATCATCATCGCTACTATCTTGTTCCAAGTCGGTGCCGTCGATGATGATGTAGTCTTCCGGGCTAATCTCCTTGGGTTCTTCGTCTTCATCTACTGGCATTGGGCCTCCCATAAATATTCCAATCTTCTTGATCAGGTCGTCATTCTTCTCCACCAATACTTCAATTTCCTATTCATAACCTTCATGTGTAGCCTTGAGTTCTTCCTCCAGTTCCTTGATTCTAGTCTTAGCCTTCTTCAAATCTATCATGTCGGCGCACATCTGGTTCTCCTGTCGTCGAATGTGCTGGTTTAGCTCCTGGATAAACACTGCGATTGATATATCCTTCCTGGTGCTGATCATCTCCCAGTGTTCATCTCGGTGCCCACAAATCTGGTAGATAGCATCCTTGAGATCATTATGGTAGACTTCTCCAATGCGTCCCATGGTGATGTGAGCTGCCATGCTCTGTCCAAGACTCCAAGTTGGTGCATCAAAAGAAAACTCTATGGGCTCAGTGACTGGCATGAACGTCCTTCCTGGAACTTGAACTTGAATCATCCAGCGCTCTTCTTCAGGTAAAGTGGCGTTGTAGGTTCCGGTGAAGCTTGGTACTCCTATGTTCAGGTATCTAGTGACTTCCTTCAAGTGACGTCCAAAGGGTGTATCTTCATCCGGTTGCGTGAACTTGTTCCTTGCATCCGCCATCCTAAAGAGTATAAAAGATGAGAGGTCAGAAGAGAAGAGAGTGAATAGTGATCTAGGTGTTTTAGCTTAGTGGTCGTGTCCTACAGTCAGTGTGTGCTCTAATACCATCTCTGTAGCGACCAGACCTCAAACAGTCTGATCTCTGTGCTCCGGTGTCATCCCTGGATCAGTAATGCTGACACAACACAGTACCCGGAGGATTTATAACAGAGTAGCAATCACACACTTATTACATCGAGTGTCTCAAAAGAGAACTTATTACAATAAATATGGCTTAAGTCCATCTAATAAAGATAACAGCGGAAGCTTGGAAGATAAGTGAGTCCATCAACTCCAATGGCATCACTTAGTATAGAACCACGACCTAAAAACTCCTTAATCGTCGTCTGAAAAGTCTGCAACATTAACGTTGCAGCCCGAAACGGGTCAGCACAAGGAATATGCTAGCAATGTAACACATAGAGAGTAATGGAATGAGACAGCTATTACTATATGCATATTTTGGCTGGTGGAAAGCTCTATGGTTACAGTTTTGCGTAAAGCCAATTTTTTCCTACTTCAAAGGAATAAATTTATTTAACTATCATGGTGGTTGTTAAACATTGAGAATGGTTGACAGCATTCTCAATCCCAATTAAGCATCATTAAACAAAACCCAACAAAATTAATATAAGGTAACATGTTGAGATTCACATGATAATCTAGGTACTAGATACTCAAGATGTCCATAACTTGGGACACGGCTAAGCATGATTAGTTTATTGCACTCTGCAGAGGTTTGCGCACTTTTCCCCATAAGACTCGATCGCCTCCGTTTGGTTTCTCACACTACATGGTGTTTGAGAAGACGGATGACCGAGACATAGTCTTTCAGAAGCGCTAGCACCTTACGATCGGGTAGACCGTACCACCTACATCCCCTACATCTGCTAGTCTACCACTGTAAGAGTTCGCACGACTTAGTCAACTACGCTAGAGCCCATAATAGCTTGTGGCTGCACATGGAAGTTTCTAGTATGAATAGTCTCATGATCCCTTTGAGCCTGGGTGGCGGTCCAAAAGAAAACAGGCAAGTCCTGGAATACCCAGGTGCCTCAATCCACCCAGATGTGTGTTTCAGTTGCCACCTTAGATAAACCATTAATTAACACAACTCACATCTGTCATGGATATCATTCACCCAATCCACGTCTACTTAGCATAGCATGGCATAATAAGCAAACGTAGAAGTAACTCCCAAAGGTTTGATAATAAACGGGTAATAGGTACTACCTCAACTACTTCCCATCCCACAATTTAATTAGATCCTAATCATGCAATGTGTGAGGGTTGATCTAATGCAATAAAATTGGGTAGTAGAAAAGGTATGATCAAAGTGTTACTTGCCTTGCTGATGATCCGCGAAACCTAGAGATTCGAAGTAACAAGCGGCGCACTCCGGGTATTCTATCGCAGACAAACAAACAAGCATACAATAAGTACTCATCTAATGCACAGGTAAAACTCAAATAAGAGATCTAACCAGAAGGTTCAACTTAAGAACTCCGGTTGGCAAAAAGAATCAAATCGAACGAAACAACAAAAGTCAAACGGCGAAATAAAACAACTTCTTTCTACTAATCTGGATCTAGGGCAAATTTACAGTAGTAAAATCTTGTTTGAGTTGGTTAAACGGATAGAGGGTTTCGAGACGAAACTCTAGGCGCTTGAATCGCCTGATTCCGATAAACGAGCGAAAAGTTATACTAAAAAGAAAATCGGATCAGGAATCGCGATCAGAAAAATCGCGGATTTAATCCGAGAAAAAGAAAAACGATGAACACTCGCTAGAACGAACGAACGGACGAACGCTCACTATTTAAATAAACCGGAAAAACCGATCTATTTAAAAAACCGAATCTAAAAAAACCGTCAGAAAAACCGATGAAAAAACTGATCTAATTTTTTTTTAAAAACTGATGGCACGGAAGTCGAGGCGGCGGCGAACCTCGGCGTCCGGCGGCGGCGGCGGCGGCGCGTGGTGGCGGCGGCTGGGGCGGCTAGGGTTCCCCGGGGGGCTGGGCCGGCTTTTAAAGCCTTGCCGGGCGAGAGTCCTATTCGGACACGGCCCGGTTAGGTCGGTTCCCTTTTTTTTTAATAATTCCGCTCGGAAGAAAAATAAAAAGAAATACTAAACGGGCTCCAAAAATTCCGAAATAAATTTTCACGGGCTTCTAAAATCAAGCCTCACAAGGTGAACATTTATTTGGGACCTAAATGCAATTTTGAAAAACGCACATTTTTCCTAAATTCAAATAAAACACCGAAAAACTCCGAATTAAAATCTTATTTGATTTTATTGTTAAATCCTCAATATTTATTTATTTTGGGAAAGTCATTTTATTCCCTCTCTCATATTTTTGTAATAGAAATAATTGATGATAAAATAAATAAAATCAAATGATCCTATTCTCAAAATTTGAGAGAACTCAAATATGAAAATAACGAAATCCCCAATCTCTCCGTGGGTCCTTGAGTTGCGTAGAATTTGTAGGATCAAAACCAAAAGCAAATAAAATATGATATGCAATGATGATCTACTGTATAACATTCCAAATTGAAAATTTGGGATGTTACAGTAGGTATGGTGGCTGTTTTGAGGAAGATATAAGGAGGCTTATGTGTGATAGAGCGTATCGTATCACGGGATTTGGATGCACCGGCGAAGTTTGCACCAACTCTCAAGGTGAGAAAGGGCAATGCACGGTACCGGAGAGGCTAGCAAATTGTGGAAAGGTAAGAGTGTGTATGATCCATGGACTCACATTAGTCATAAAGAAGTCATATACTTATTGCAAAAGTTTATTAGCCCTCGAAGCAAAGTACCACTACGCATGCCCCTAGAGGGATAGATTGGTAGGAAAAGACCATCGCTCGTCCCCGACGGCCACTCATAAGGAAAGCACTCAAAGAACACCCCATGCTTCAAATTTGTCACACAAAGTTTACCATATGTGCATGCTACGAGACTTGACAACTTTAACACAAGTATTTCTCAATTTTACAATTACCCAACTAGCATGACTCTAACATTACCACCATTATATCTCAAAACATCTATCAAGAATCATAGTATTCAATGCACTCTATATGAAAGTTTTTATCATACCCATCTTGAATGCCTATCATATTAGGACTAGTTTTATAGCCAAAGCAAATTGCCATGCTGTTCTAAAAGACTCTCAAAATAATATAAGTGAAGCATGAGATATCAATAATTTCTACAAAATAAAACAACCACCGTGCTCTAAAAAATATAAGTGAAGTACTAGAGCAAAATTATCTAGCTCAAAAGATATAAGTGAAACACATAGAGTATTCTAATAAATTCCGATTCATGTGTGTGTCTCCCAAAAGGTGTGTACAGCAAGGATGATTGTGGTAAACTAAAAATCAAAGACTCAAATCATACAAGATGCTCCAAGCAAAACACATATCATGTGGTGAATAAAAATATAGCCTCATGTAAAGTTACCGATAGACGAAGACGAAAGAGGGGATGCCTTCCAGGGCATCCCCAAGCTTAGGCTTTTGGTTGTCCTTGGATTTTACCTTGGGGTGCCTTGGGAATCCCCAAGCTTAGGCTCTTTCCACTCCTTGTTCCAAAATCCATCAAATCTTTACCCAAAAACTTGAAAACTTCACAACACAAAACTCAATAGGAAATATCATGAGCTCCGTTAGTATACGAAAACAAATCACCACTTAAGGTACTATAATGAACTCATTCTTTATTTATATTGGTGTTAAACCTACAGTATTCCAACTTCTCTATGGTTCATATGCCCCCCCTCTGATACTAGCCATAGATTCATCAAAATAAGCAAACAACACACGGAAAACAGAATCTGTCAAAAACAGAACAGTCTGTAGTAATCCGTAGGTTGCAAATACTTCTGTAACTCCGAAAATTCTACAAAATTATGAATACCTAAATAATTTGTATATTGATCTACTTCAGTTGGAATCAGTATTTTATCGCTCTCTGGTTAAAAATGAAAATTATTCTCGTGAGCGCATACTTTCTGTTTTTTCCAGCAAGATCAAATAACAATCATCCAAGAAGATGCTAAAGGCTTTACTTGGCACAAACACTAAGTAAAACATAAAAACACAATAATAACAGAGGCTAGATGATTTATTTATTACTAAACAGGAACAAAAACACAAGGAACAAAGATAAAATTGGGTTGCCTCCCAACAAGCATTATCGTTTAGCGCCCTTAGCTAGGCATAAAAATAAGAATAGATCTAGGTATTGCCATCTTTGGTAGGAAATTATTCAATTGAAAACTTATAACCCTTAGGAGTTTCGTTCTTTTTATTAATGATAAAACTCTCAGGCAAGAAATCAAGAAATTCATTTGTAGCAAAAGGTTCCTTAATGACAGTGAAAAAGTTGGGGTGAACACTTATTGATTTGAGATCCGCATGTTCCTTACTAGAAAGTTCACCCTTATTTTTAGGAACATACATAAACTTGGCAACTTTGGTAGTAGGAGGGGTTGAAGCGTTTCTTACGGCAGAGAAGGAAGACCCTAAGTTGGTAATAATATCCTCAAGTTTATCAATTCTAGCAGAATCTTGATCTATCTTTTCATTAATTGTGGGTTCTTTCTCTCGAATTTTTTTCAAAGTAACTCCTACCTTAGATCCATATTGACTAATTTGATTGTGGATCTTTTTATCCAAATTCTCGATCAACTCTACCGTGGCAACTTTATTTTCGATAATTTCAAGCCTTTGCATCACGTGTTCCAAAGTTAAAATAGTTCCATTAACCAAAAGAGGTGGTGGGCCAAACAAATATAACATAGCATTATAAGAATCAAAAGTGTGGCTACCCATGAAATTTCCGCCGGTAATGGTATCAAGAATATATCTGTTCCAAGGAGTGATGCCTACATAAAAATTGCGAAGAAGAACGGAAGTAGATTGCTTCCTAGTGGATATATTATGAGCATTGCAAATTCTATACCAAGCATCTTTTAGATTTTCTCCCTCCCTTTGTTTAAAATTAAGATCTTCATGATCGGGAGTACTAACAATGATAGAAGGACTAGCCATAACATAAAACAAATGATCTAACACAAGGACACATGAGAAGCAAGCGAAAAGAGACGAATGGAAAAAGGGCGAACGGAAAAGAGGCGAATAAAACGGCAAGAGTGAAGTGGAGGAGAGGAAAACGAGAGGCAAATAGCAAATAATGTAATGCAAGGGATAAAAGTTTGTGATGGGTACTTGGTATGTCTTGACTTGTGCGTAGATCTCCACGGCAACGGTGCCAGAAATCCTTCTTGCTACCTCTTGAGCATGTGTTGGTTTTCCCTTGAAGAGGAAAGGGTGATGCAACAAAGTAGCATAAGTATTTCCCTCAGTTTTTGAGAACCAAGGTATCAATCCAGTAGGAGACTACACGCAAGTCCCCTAGTACCTGCACAAATAAACAAGAACCTCACAACCAACGCGATAAAGGGGTTGTCAATCCCTTCACGGTCACTTACGAGAGTGAGATCCGATAGAGATAATAAGATAAATATTTTTGGTATTTTTGTGATATAGATTGGAAAAAAGATTGCAAAATAGATAGTAAACTAGAATTGTAGATTGGAAACTTATATGATGTAAAGTAGACCCGGGGGCCATAGGTTTCACTAGTGGCTTCTCTCAAGATAGCATGTATTACGGTGGGTGAACAAATTACTGCCGAGCAATGATCATCAATATAGGCATCACGTCCGCGACAAGTAGACTTAAATGATTCTGCATCTATTACTATTACTCCACACATCGACCGCTATCCAGCATGCATCTAGAGTATTAAGTTCATAAGAACAGAGTAACACATTAGGCAAGATGACATGATGTAGAGGGATAAACTCAAGAAATATGATATAAACCCCATCTTTTTATCCTCGATGGCAACAATACAATACGTGTCGTTTCCCTTTCTGTCACTGGGATCGAGCACCGCAAGATTGAACCCAAAGCTTAGCACTTCTCCCATTGCAAGAAAGATCAATCTAGTAGGCCAAACCAAACTTATAATTCGAAGAGACTTGCAAGGATATCAAATCATGCATATAAGAATTCATAGACGAATCAAATAATATTCATAGATAATCAAGTTCATAAACCCACAATTCATCAGATCTCGGCAAACACACCGCAAAAAGAGTTACATCAAATAGATATCCAAGAAGATCAAGGAGAACTTTGTATTGAGATCCAAACAGGGAGAAGAAGCCATCTAGCTAATAACTATGGACCCGAAGGTCTGTGGTAAACTACTCACACATCATCGGAGAGGCTATGGTGTTGATGTAGAAGCCCTCCGTGATCGAATCCCCCTCCGGCCGATCGCTGGAAAAGGCCCCAAGATGGGATCTCACGGGTACAAAAGGTTGCGGCGGTGGAAAAGGTGTTTCATGTTTTCCCCAAAGGTTTCAGGGTATAAGAGTATATATAGGCGAAAGAAGTAGGTCAGTGGAGCCGCGAGGGGCCCACGAGGGTGTGGGGCGCACCCTACTACATCGTGGCCGCCTTGCTGCTTCCTTGACGTCCACTCCAAGTCTCTTGGATCAGGTTTGTTCCAAAAAAGATCCTCGCGAAGGTTTCATTCCGTTTGATATTCCTTTTCTGTGAAACACTGAAATAGGCAAAAAAACTGCAATTTGCACTGGTCTTACGGTTAATAGGTTAGTCCCAAAAATAATATAAAAAGGTAATTAAAGCCCATTAAACATCCAAAACAGATAATATCATAGCATGGAACAATCAAAAATTATAGATACATTGGCGACGTATCACTCACCTCCTGCTACTGTAGCCCGCTCCTGCTTGCTTCTTCTGTCGCCGCCGCTGTTGCCTAGCGCTGCCGCCGCTCACCTCCGGCTGTGCCGCTGCGCTGCCGCGCTCCATGCGCTCGGCCGCGCCCGCGCCGGCCCGGGCTCCATCCCCGCTCACCACGACCGCCGCCTCCTCCTGCTGCCGTCCGGCCTCGCCCGCAGCTCCAGGCACCGCTACCGCCGCCCGCCTCTACTCCCTACGCCGCCGACATCCTCGCCGTGGTCGCGGTCACCCCTCCACCTGTGTCGTGGCCTCGCCGGCGTCCCCTGATGCCGCGTGCATGCATGGGCGCCCGCCTCGTTAGCCCGCTGCACCCGCGCGCCCGCACACCCGGTTGCCATAGTGGGCCACTGACCACTAGGCCCGGCCCGCTGTTAAAAAAGATTTTAAAAAGAAATAAATATAAAAATAATTAATTAATCAATTAATTCACTAATTTTGGTAATTAATTATCTTAATTAAACTTGCTTAATTAGCCTAATGAACTAGTTTAGTTAATTTAAATCTGTTAATTAGTTAGGTTAATGACAGACAAGCCCCACTGCCCTGTTTGACCAGTCAACGATCTGTGTTGACCGCTGACGTCATGATGACGTAATGCTGGTGCACTAACTCCATTTTAGATTTACTAATAAATTCAGAAATTGTTTAAATCTTTGATAAATCATAGAAAATAATCCGTAACTCGGGTGAAAAGGTTTTGTACATGAAAGTTGCTTAGAACGACAAGACAATTTCGAATACAAAGTCCGTTCGTGTGCCACGCGTCTCTAGCATAGCGAACCTGCAACCGTCCCCCTCCGCCTTGTCTGTCCGGAAATGCCAAACTTCGGGAAAGCATTCCTGGATGTTATCCCCCTTCGCCGGTAGCGTGTAGCACCGCGTTAGAGCACGTCTAGCTCTGCATGTTGTCCTGTTATGCTCTTGCTTGCTATGTATTTACTGTTTCTCCCCTCTCTTCTTTTCGGTAGACCCCGTGATGGCCGCCGATGCCGCTGTGATTGACTACGTTGATACGTCTCCAACGTATCTATATTTTTTTATTAGTCCATGCTATTATATTATCTGTTTTGGATGTTAATGGGCTTATTTATACACTTTTATATTATTTTTGGGACTAACCTACTAACCTAAGGCCCAGTGCAAATCGATGTTTTTGCCTATTTCAGTGTTTCACAGAAAAGGGATATCAAAAGGAATCCAAACAGAATGAAACCTTCAGGAGAGTTATTTTTGGAACAAACGTGATCCAGGGACTTGGAGTAGACGTCAAGAAATCAACAAGGAGGCCATGAGGCAGGGAGGCACCCCAGCCCCCTAGGCGCGTCCCCACCTCGTGGGCCCCTCCTAGCTCCACCGACCTATTTCTTCCTCCTATATATGTCCATATACCCCGAAAACATCCAAGAGCACCATGAAACCCTATTTCCACCACCGCAACCTTCTGTACACAAGAGATCCCATCTTGGGGCCTTTTCCGGAGCTCCACCGGAGGGGGAATCAATCATAGAGGGCTTCTACATCAACACCATAGCCTCTCCGATGATGTGTGAGTAGTTTACCACAGACCTTCGGGTCCATAGTTATTAGCTAGATGGCTTCTTCTCTCTCTTTGGATCTCAATACAATGTTCTCCTCGATCTTCTCGGAGACCTATTTGATGTAACTCTTTTTGCGGTGTGTTTTTCGAGATCCGATGAATTGTGGGTTTATGATCAAGTTTATCTATGAACAATATTTGATTCTTCTCTAAAATCTTTATGTATGATTGGTTATCTTTGCAAGTCTCTTCGAATTATTAGTTTGGTTTGGCCTACTAGATTGATCTTTATTGCAATGGGAGAAGTGCTTAGCTGTGGGCTCAATCTTGCGGTGTCCTTTCCCAGTGACAGCAGAGGCAGCAAGGCACGTATTTTATTGTTGCCATCGAGGATAAAAAGATGGGGTTTATATCATATTGCTTGAGTTTATCCCTCTACATCATGTCATCTTGCCTAATGCGTTACTTTGTTCTTATGAACTTAATACTCTAGATGCATGCTGGATAGCGGTCGATGTGTGGAGTAATAGTAGTAGATGCAGAATCGTTTCGGTCTACTTGTCGCGGACGTGATGCCTATATACATGATCATGTCTAGATATTCTCATAATTATGCACTTTTCTATCAATTGCTCGACAATAATTTGTTCACCCACCATAATACTTATGCTATCTTGAGAGAAGCCACAGTGAATCCTATGGCCCCCGGGTCTATCTATTATCATATAAAGTTTCCAATCTATTTTATTTTGCAATCTTTACTTTCAATCTATATCATAAAAATACCAAAAATATTTATTTATCTTATTATCTCTATCAGATCTCACTGTCGTAAGTGACCATGAAGGGATTGACAACCCCTTTATCGCGTTGGTTACGAGGTACTTATTTGTTTGTGCAGGTTCGAGGGACTTGTGTGTAGTCTCCTACTGGATTGATACTTTGGTTCTCAAAAACTGAGGGAAATACTTACGCTACTTTGCTGCATCACCCTTTCCTCTTCAAGGGAAACCTAACGCAGTGCTCAAGAGGTAGCAAGAAGGATTTCTAGCGCCGTTGCCGGGGAGATCTATGCACAAGTCAAGACATACCAAGTACTCATCACAAATTCTTATCCCTCGCATTACATTATTTTCCACTTGCCTCTCGTTTTCTGCTCCCCCACTTCACCTTTGCCTTTGCCTTTTCTTCGCCTTCTTCCCGTATGTCTTTTTGTTTGTGTTTCCACGTGCATTCTATTTGCTTGCATCTTTGCCCGCTAAAAATCTATTGATATGGATCCACTTAAAGTGTTCTGTTTGGATCATCTTCTGTCTATATGCGCTTGTGCTGATACCCCAACTAGCCTGGTTGATGGGAAATATTTAGATGAGCATGCTTGTTTTGTGCATCACCGTTTGTCTGAAAAAGGGAAACTCTTATGGGATCAAATAAATAGATTGTTGTGTTATGCTTGGAATCTTTGTGAAATTTGTGATTTTACTTGTTGCTCTAAGAATCCTAAAAAACACCTTCCCTACCTATGTGAGTTTAATGAAATTGAAATCTTATCTTCTTATGCAAAGGGTGTTTATAGTTACTATGATATGGAACAAATTGAAGAATTTGTTTCTTTTAAGGGTTCTTATGGAGTTGCTTCTTTGATTGAAAAGTATGATATTACTCTCTACGAATCTAAAAATCTTGACATACTTAAATATTGCTATGAAAACTATGCTCATAATGTCTATGTCAAAGAATTTATTGAAAGAATGACCGCTGCTTTGGAAGAAAATAATGATATGCATGAATCTATAGATAATTATGATTCCAATGATTTGATTGAAATATCCCTTGATGAACATGATGCTTGCTATTCTTGTGCCCATGATGCCAATATTTATGAAGATGAATTTGCTATAGTTCCTTATGTTAAACATGTGATCGTTGCTATTGCACCCATACTTGATGGTTCCTTCGATGAAAAGCATGATTTTAATGATGTTATTATAAATTCTATTAACGTCAATTGTGCTAATAATATGCAAAACCCTAAGCTTGGTGATGCTAGTTTTGCTATAACTACTATTTGTTGCAATGATCATGATTGGGGTGATTCTTCTTTTGATCTTGAAAATTTATTTTGGCCCCATGATGAATATGAGATTGATAATAGTGTTTGCAATATTATTGAAAGTGGGTTTGGAAGAGTGTCAACTTTAGATCCCACATATTTGGAGAATGTTCAATCTTATGAAATTTTTGATAAAATTGGGTTTGGAGAGGTCATGACTTTAGTTAATGTTAATCCCACTTTTTGGAAGAGTGTCAACTTTGCATGCGTGTGGATCGTGTTGAAAATATTTTATGTGATACCTATTTTGTTGAATTTGCTTATGATCCCACATGTAATTATTATGAGGGAGGAAAATATGATTTTAGGATTTTTCATGTTACTAAATTACCTCTCGCTATGTTGAGATTGCTATTGTTTCTTTTCGCTTCCTTGCATATGCTAGTTTTTGCTTGCTATGATAATTTGTTTGCCTATAAGATGCCTATGCATAGTAAGTATGTTAGACTTAGATGTTTTTGTCATGTGTTTTATGATGCTCTCTTTTATGTTTCAATTCTTGTCTTTCATGTGAGCATCATTGAAATTATCAATGCCTAGCTAGGGGCGTTAAACGACAGTGCTTATTGGGAGGCAACCCAATTTTATTTTTGTCTCTTGTTTTTTGTTACTGTTTAGTAATGAATAATTCATCTAGCTTCTGTTTAGATGTGGTTTTATGCTTTTAATTAGTGTTTCTGCCAAGTAGAACCTTTGGGAAGACTTGGGGAAAGTCTTTGCGATCTTGCTATAAAAAACAGAAACATTAGCGCTCACAAGATTTACTGCCATTTTTTACTGGAGTTGAGTCCAGCAATTTATTTCAGAATTTTTGGGGTTACATAAGTATTCGAAACCTACATATTACTACAGACTGTTCTGTTTTTGACATATTCTGTTTTTCGTGTGTTGTTTGCTTATTTTGACGAATCTATGCCTAGTATCGGAGGGTATGAACCATAGAGAAGTTGGAATACACTAGGTTTAACACAAATATAAATAAAGAAT
This sequence comes from Triticum aestivum, assembly GCF_018294505.1. Taxonomy (NCBI): domain Eukaryota; kingdom Viridiplantae; phylum Streptophyta; class Magnoliopsida; order Poales; family Poaceae; genus Triticum; species Triticum aestivum. Next base: position 493,648,460 of record NC_057806.1, read on the forward strand.
GAGTTCATTACAGTACCTTAAGTGGTGATTTGTTTTCTTATACTAACGGAGCTCATGAGATTTTCTGTTGAGTTTTGTGTTGTGAAGTTTTCAAGTTTTGGGTGAAGATTTGATGGATTATGGAATAAGGAGTGGCAAGAGCCTAACCTTGGGGATGCCCAAGGCACCCCAAGGTAAAATTCAAGGATAACCAAAAGCCTAAGCTTGGGGATGCCCCAGAAGGCATCCCCTCTTTCATCTTCTTTCATCGGTAGTTTTTACTTGAGGCTATATTTTTATTCACCACATGATATGTGTTTTGCTTGGAGCGTCTTGTATGATTTGAGTCTTTTCTTTTTAGTTTTCCACAATCATCCTTGTTGTACACACCTTTTGGGAGAGACACACATGAATTGGAATTTATTAGAATACTCTATGTGCTTCACTTATATCTTTTGAGCTAGATAATTTTGCTCTAGTGCTTCACTTATATTTTAGAGCACGGTGGTGGGTTTATTTTATAGAAATTATTGATATCTGATGCTTCACTTATATTATTTTGAGAGTATTTTAGAACATCATGGTAATTTTATTTGGTTATAAAATTAGTCCTAATATGATAGACATGCAAGATGGGTATAATAAAAACCATCATAAAAAGTGCATTGAATACTATGAGAAGTTTGATAGTTGATGTTTGTTTTGAGATATGAAAATGGTGATATTAGAGTCATGCTAGTTGAGTAGTTGTGAATTTTAGAAATACTTGTTATAAAGTTTGTGATTCCCGTAGCATGCACGTATGGTGAACCGTTATGTGATGAAGTCGGAGCATGATTTATTTATTGATTGTCTTCCTTATGAGTGGTGCTCGGGGACGAGTGATGGTCTTTTCCTACCAATATATCCCCCTAGGAGCATGCACGTAGTACTTTGTTTTGATAACTAATAAAATTTTGCAATAAGTATGTGAGTTCTTTATGACTAATGTTGAGTCCATGGATTATACGCACTCTCACCCTTCCACCATTGCTAGCCTCTCTAGTACCGCGCAACTTTCGTCGGTACCATAAACCCACCATATACCTTCCTCAAAACAGCCACCATACCTACCTATTATGGCCTTTCCATAGCCATTCCGAGATATATTGTCATGCAAGTTTCCACCGTTCCGTTTATTATGACACGCTTCATCATTGTCATATTGCTTTGCATGATCATGTAGTTGACATCGTACTTGTGGCAAAGCCACCTTTATAATTCTTTCATACATGTCACTCATGAGTCATTGCACATCCCGGTACACCGCCGGAGGCATTCACATAGAGTCATATTTTGTTCTAAGAATTGAGTTGTAATTTTTGAGCTGTAAGTAAATAAAGTGTGATGATCATCATTATTAGAGCATTGTCCCATGTGAGGAAAGTATGATGGAGACTATGATTCCACCACAAGTCGGGATGAGACTCCGGACGAAAAATAAATAAAAAAGGAAAAAAAGAGGCCATAAAAAAAGAGGAAAGGCCCAAATAAAAAAATGAGAGAAAAAGAGAGAAGGGACAATGTTACTATCCTTTTACCACACTTGTGCTTCAAAGTAGCACCATGATGTTCATGATAGAGAGTCTCCTATGTTGTCACTTTCATATACTAGTGGGAATTTTACATTATAGAACTTGGCTTGTATATTCCAATGACGGGCTTCCTCAAAATGCCCTAGGTCTTCGTGAGCAAGCAAGTTGGATGCACACCCACTTCGTTTCTTTTGTTTAGCTTTCATACACTTATAGCTCTAGTGCATCCGTTGCATGGCAATCCCTATTCACTCGCATTGATATCTATTGATGGACATCTCCATAGCCCATTGATACGCCTAGTTGATGTGAGACTATCTTCTCCTTTTTTTGTCTTCTCCACAACCACCATTCTATTCCACCTATAGTGCTATGTCCATGGCTCACGCTCATATATTGCATGAAGATTGAAAATGTTCGAGAACATCAAAAGTATGAAACAATTGCTTGGCTTGTCATCGGGGTTGTGCATGATTTAAATACTTTGTATGGTGAAGATAGAGCATAGCCAGACTATATGATTTTGTAGGGATAACTTCCTTTGGCCACGTTATTTTGAAAAGACATGATTGCTTTATTAGTATGCTTGAAGTATTATTATTTTATGTCAATATTAAACTTTTGTCTTGAATCTTTCGAATCTGAACATTCATGCCACAATAAAGAAAATTACATTGAGAATTTTTATGTCAATATGTTTTTATCATTTACCTACTCGAGGACAAGCATGAATTAAGCTTGAGGATGCTTGATACGTCTCCAACGTATCTATAAATTTTTATTGTTCCATGCTATTATATTATCTGTTTTGGATGTTAATGGACTTATTTATACATTTTAATATTATTTTTGGGACTAAGCTACTAACCCAAGGCCCAGTGCAAATTGTTGTTTTTTTTGCCTATTTTGGTGTTTCACAGAAAAGGAATATCAAACGGAATTAAACCTTTGGGAGAGTTATTTTTGGAACAAACGTGATCCAAGGGACTTGGAGTAGACGTCAAGAAATTAACGAGGAGGCCATGAGGCAGGGAGGCGCGCCTGCCACCCTAGGCACGCCACCACCCTCGTCGGCCCCTCGTAGATCCACCGACATACTTCTTCCACCTATATATGTCCATATACCCCGAAAACATCCTAGAGCACGACGAAACCCTATTTCCACTGCCGCAACCTTCTGTACTCAAGAGATCCCATCTTGGGGCCTTTTTCGGAGCTCCGCCAAAGGGGGGATCGATCACGGTGGGCTTCTACATCAACACCAAAGCCTCTCCGATGATGTGTGGGTAGTTTACGACAGACCTTTGGGTCCATAGTTATTAGCTAGATGGCTTATTCTCTCTCTTTGGATCTCAATACAATGTTCTCCTCGATCTTCTTGGAGATCTATTTGATGTAACTCTTTTTGTGGTGTGTTTGTCGAGATTCGATGAATTGTGGGTTTATGATCAAGTTTATCTATGAACAATATTTGATTCTTCTCTGAAATATTTTATGTATGATTGGTTATCTTTGCAAGTCTCTTTGAATTATCAGTTTGGTTTGGCCAATGAGATTGATCTTTCTTGCAATGGGAGAAGTGCTTAGCTTTGGGTTCAATCTTGCGGTGTCCTTTCCCACTGACAGCAGGGGCAGCAAGCCACGTATTGTATTGTTGCCATCGAGGATAAAAATATGGGGTTTATATCATATTGCTTGAGTTTATCCCTCTACATCATGTCATCTTGCCTAATGCGTTACTCTGTTCTTATGAACTTAATACTCTAGATGCATGCTGGATAGTGTTCGATGTGTGGAGTAATAGTAGTAGATGCGGAATCGTTTCGGACTACTTGTCGCGGACGTGATGCCTATATAAATGATCATGCCTAAATATTCTCATAATTATGCACTTTTCTATCAATTGCTCGACAGTAATTTGTTCACCCACCGTAATACTTATGCTACATTGAGAGAAGCCACTAGTGAAACCTATGGGCCCCGGGTCTATCTTTTATCATATAAAGATTCCAATCTATTTTATTTTGCAATCTTTACTTTCAATCTATATCACAAAAATACCAAAAATATTTATTTATCTTATTATCTCTATCAGATCTCACTCTCATAAGTGACTGTGAAGGGATTGACAACCCCTTTACCGCGTTTCTTATGAGGTTCTTATTTGATTGTGCAGGTACGAGGGACTTGCGTGTAGTCTCCTACTAGATTCATACCTTGGTTCTCAAAAACTGTGGGAAATACTTATGCTACTTTTCTGCATCACCCTTTCCTTTTCAAGGGAAAACCAACGCAGTGCTCAAGAGGTAGCATACGTCACCGACGACCCCTCCTTCTCGTCTGAGCAACCAGACAAGCCCCCCTTTGATCATCTCGATATCGCCCATTCCATTCTCTCATGCTTGCATTAGATTTTGCTACTGTAATTGTTTGCTCCTATTCTGATGCATAGTCTGCTTTTGTATCTGCTGTTGTACCTTACTTGCTTATCCTAAACTGCTTAGTATAGGTTGGTTAGTGATCCATCAGTGACCCCCACCTTGTCCTTGTTTCCCCTGCTTCATCATCGAAGACCCGATCAACGGGATCGAAGACCAGGCCCCGGCACCGCACATCAGTTTCCCCTTAGTTGCTTGACACTACTAGGTTACTATCAAGTGCCGAGGGTGAGACCTCATCAGCACTTCTGATGTTAATCATGTAGTGTAGTTATACAGTCGTGGTCATCGAGGGTGATTCCGCCTTAACCACTTCCGATACGACTCTGTCGTGCAACCCCTCAAGTGTGAACCTCGAGGGTGGTTCCTCTTACGTTCACCTTGATGATTACATCAAGTGTAATCCATCGAGGGTTGTTCCTCAGGGTTCCCCTTGGCGTTAGACACACAGTTACTATGGTTACTATGACTTTACACTGAACCATGTTACTAAAGACGGGTCAGCCCTGAGGGGTACCCGCGCGAGCTTAATTGCGAGTGATGTGGAGTCAGGTTGACCAGGAAGGTTCCCGCTAGATAATTACGAGGTGTGGCCGGGCATTCTTAGCCCTTGCCGCAAGTCCTCAAGACGAGGCGACGGGGTCACATCTTTCGTGAGTCTATGCTTGTTACCGCACGTTCCTAATCCACTATGATTTGGATATTTTATCCGAGGGGCCTCTGGCCTGATAGCACTAACCATCATGTGGGCATAGTATGGGCGTTCTGCATCGTATGCATCAGCCTAAGCTTAATAGACGCCAGCGACTGAGCGGCGCGCGCCGGATTGGACTGGTAAGCGCCTGCCTTTTTGAAGGAGTAGCTAGGGCTGCTCACCGGCCGCCCACGCAACATGCATGAGTTCCCGGGGCGATGGCCCATGACCCCTAGGGGCATAGGTTTAGTCCGGCGTGCTGACCTCTCTATTAAGCCTAGGTAGGGTTGCAGCGTATTGTTTGGCCAAGGCCGGGCATGACCCAGTAAAGTGTGTCCGGCCAGAGTTAAGCAAGCGTGGTGGGTAAGTTGGTGCACCCCTGCAGGGAAGAAAACATCTATCGATAGCCTGTCCTATGGTAACGTACACTTGGAGTTGTATCCTGATTGATACAACTAAAACTGGATACATTGAGGTGATAACTGGATAGTATGGCTCTGGGATTGTTTTCTCGCAGGGAGTCGAGAAAGGATCTCTGGCCGAGATTGATAACACTACTACTACTTTACTTTATGCTACTCTTATCTCTTCTAATGTTGCAAGACGCTTGAAGATGCTAGTCTTCGATAGGCTAGGCTTTCCCCTTTCTCTTCTGGCATTCTGCAGTTCAGTCCACAGATACAACCCATTTCATTGACACCGATGCATATGTAGTGTAGATACTTGCTTGCGAGTACTTTGGATGAGTACTCACGGTTGCTTTGCTCCCCCCTTTTCCATTCTTCTCGGATGTCGTAACCAGATGGTGGAGCCTAGGATCTAGATGCCACCTTTGACGATGACTGCTACTACACTGAGGGTGCTTACTACTACGTGGAGGCCGCTGACGACCAAGAGTAGTTAGGAGGCTCCCAGGCAGGAGGCCTTGCCTCTTCGATCGTGTTGCTTTTGTGCTAGCCTTCTTAAGGCAGACTTGTCTAATTTATGTCTTTACTCAGATATTGTTGCTTCCGGTAACTCTTGTGTATTCGATCTTATGTATTCAAGCCCTCGAGGCCCCTGGCTTGTAATATAAAGCTTGTATTATTTTAATTTGTGTCTAGAGTTGTGTTGTGATATCTTCCCGTGAGTCCCTGATCTTGATCGTACACATTTGCGTGTATGATTAGTGTACGATTGAATCGGGGGCGTCACAAGTTGGTATCAGAGCCGACTGCCTGTAGGATCCCCATTTCCAACTCCTTGGCCGAAGTTGAGTCTAGAAATCGAAAACCGTTTACTACCTTGGCTGTGTGGCTTATGGGCCCAAGTCGCCAATTGGGTGGTATTAGGATCTTTTATTCCTCGTCTACACTCTGGGACTCTGATCTCTCTTCCATTCGGGTTAAATGATTTTGCTAACTCTAACATTAGGATCTCGTAACTACTTCCTCCCGGAGAGCCCCTTATTAGAGATGATCGCCTGCTGGACCAGAAGATTCTGAAGATACCCTACGATGTTCTCTTGAGACTTTGTGCCCGTCGCTTTTGCAATTCCCTGGCACCGATATATCCTTATGGATAACTACGTATGATTGCCATTCTTACAGTCATTCCCTGTTGTCAGTGTCAAAACCGGTGGATCTCGGGTAGGGGGTCCTGAACTGTGCGTCTAGGATCGATGGTAACAGGAGATGGGGGACACGATATTTACCCAGGTTCGGGCCCACTCTATGGAGGTAATACCCTACTTCCTACTTGATTGATCTTGATGAATATGAGTATTACAAGAGTTGATCTACCACGAGATCGTAATGGCTAAACCCTAGAAGTCTATTCTATGAGTATGTGGTAATGAATCTGTCCTATCCGAACTATGCTCTCCGGTTTATATAGACACCGGAGAGATCTAGGGTTACACGAGGTCGATTACATAAGAGGGAATCTCCATAATCGGTCGCCTAGCTTGCCTTCCACGCCAAGTAGAGTCCAATTCGGACACGGGTATATTCTTCAGTCTTCATGTCTTCATAGCCCATCAGTCCGGCCCATCAGATAACAGGCCGGACGCCCGAGGACCCCTTAGTCTAGGACTCCCTCACCTGTTGCTCTTGTTATTACAAGATGACCCAAAATATGATCCGTTGCCCCGAGAATCCTTTGAGCTTATTGCCTTGCAGTTCTTTACCACATGAATACCCCTACGGATAATTCCTCGCACTTATCGAGTATTGCTCATACTATTCGATCTTCTAAAAATCCTTAGTAGCCTATTGCTCTTGTTCTTCCTTACCTGCTTGCATTTTGGTTAATTCCATATGTCTAGCAATATTCATTAAAATCCTTTCTGATTGTCGTCCTTACCCTGTCGATTCAACATGTGTGTGAATGCACGCAATCATCAGTTGTTCCCTGGAAATTGTTCTTCCAGCTCAGACGTCATTCCGGACATGAGCTCGTTCACGGCAAATCAAACCTTGATTGATTGCCCATCTAATCCTATTCAACATACTCGTACCTAATCATAGCATCTGATTTTGATACACTGATCTGGGTATCGTAATTCCTTTGCATTGAAGCTTTGAAATTATCCTAGAATTTCTATAATTTGATGCCTTTGCATTCTTTCTTCTTCTCGTTGAGTATCGTTACTCACATCAGATCCTTGTTGACCGCCAGATCCTTTGGTAGATTATTATTCGAAAGTGTCCTTCATATCCACTAACCTTGTGAGCTCTTCCCCGAATACATAATGCCTTTGGTAAATATGTATCCTCTGCCTTTGTCAGCCATACTCTACCTTCGAACTTGCATCAACTATTCTTGAAAATCGCGGTATATGTTCCAAAGATGCCCCTATGGGTTGAACCTATGTCTTCCCTAATCCGTGTGAACCCAAGAGTTTTCACGAGTCATACACTTCTGACTTTTTGCCGGATAAAATTTCAACACTACAACTTCATGGAACGCGAGAAGTGAATGAAAGGTTATGCATTGGAGAAGTGGGAGTCGGCCTTGAACTTTGGGTTCATGCCCATGGAAACGATGTAGATCTTATCATGGAAGCTTCTTGTAACAATAATTATTCCCTTGGTATAATTTGATCCTGTATCTGTGATTTTGGCCTTTGCAATCATGGTTCCAACCAAGATTGTCTTCTTTGATCCCCTTTCTTGGACAAGTTGAAGTGCTTGCCTTCTGCATATCAATACACATGTCCAAACTCTAATATGGTCTACCTTTAAGTATTACCCCTGGTATATCGAGAATATCAAATAAATGAGTTGCTTCCTATGAGTATTCATCTAGTATTACTTCTCACCGATTTCAGATTTTCCCCGGGTTCTGAGTTATCAGTCACTCGAGAACATCGATAAGAGAATTGATCCCGCACTCCGAATTCAACAACTCTAAGTAATTTTCGTTGCTGACAAGTTTAATAATCCTTCAAGTCATTCCAAGCCTGATCGGCTATATCATTATCGTGATAAACTTTAATTATGCTACCTAATCCTTCTTCCCGAAGCACAATTTTCGACGATGAGCTAAGCCTACATCGTTTTTCCTCGTCATATCATTTTGTCTTGAATAACAAGCTTAATTTCGAGTTTGTGTCATACTCGTGGTTCCCATAACCTTTCGCTTCATCATTCCTTTGAATTGATGTCATTGTCGATTGATTACATCTTCATGAAACCTCTCGACAAATATGTTGTGATCATCATCAACATTCTAAGCTCTTCCAACATATTAATTAAATTCATGATGAGAAATACCATCCTTGCCCCTCGATGATTTGTGTTATCATCGACAACATTCTTGCCTTCCCCCCAACACAAATTTGTTCTTATTATTTTGGAAATACATCCTTTTTGACATGTCGATGGATTGCTGCTGAACCCATCGGCCACATCCTCATTTTTCCTAATAAAATTGCATTGTTATAGAAATTCCTGATGGATCCTTTGTATTCCCAAGGTCTGACCTTTACCTGATGGCCATGCAAATGCTATCCGGAAGCACGACTGTGGTACTTCATTCATCAACAAGAACATTGGAAGCGCAATGCTAAATGTTTCTTGATTATAAATCCAAATACCATTGTATGGGTAACATCATCAGTTTCCCCGCACTTTCCCCTAGTTGGTTATCTACTTACTATCCTGTCATGGATATCATCCTCTACTTGTCCTTGGGAAGGATATACTCCTGATAATTGTGTTTAAACACATTTTCCTTTCCATTGTTCTGATTAATATACTAACCATATTTTCCTTTCCATTCTTTTGTTTAACCTTTCTGGTAAACTAATTTATCTTAGTAGAGATAATTTCCTGCTTAGGTAAACACCTCAATGTACAACTCTATCAGTAAAGACCCTGTTACTACTATTGATGACATTCTGGTAACCCCCGATGGACGAGAACTTTGCCTATTGGTCTGCCTCATTCTTACGAGCAGGAAAATGGTTATGTTTGTCCCTCGCCCTTGGTACCGATGTTGCCACCAACATAACCGACAGATTATCCTCTGACATACCTTGTGGTCGAGACCGGTAAGATGACACTGTTCTCCCTACTCTCGACCGACCCTCATCACAGTTTCATAGGATCGGGACCTGACTCTCCCGTACATACATGAATCCGAATTATCCTTTGCTCTTGGCTTTGTGTGTTATCATGAGCCACCTTCCTAGAGATGATCTATTCTGGTATCAGACGCAATACTTATTCCGTTGCTCTGAACCCCCCGTTTGAAACTTTTGTACCCTCTTATAATGCTCTTGATGTGTTTCTTGTAATCAACTCGAGAGATACTTGACGCTTCTTCCCTTGAGTTAACCGTCCGATGCTCAATCCTGTTAAAATCCGTCCTTATAGAGTTTTTCCCCTCTTATCATTTTCGTAAGTACGATGAAGATCCCGAAGAAAGGACGATGACTTCATCATGATGACCTGAAGGAGAGAGATGAAGACATCAACTAGTGGGATCAACTTCTTCGAGAAGAGCAACCAAGGACGAGAAGATCCGTTAGAATTTCGTAACCAACTCTTTCCCCCTTACTCCACCTCTTAAATCTCGGGACGCGATTTCTTGTAGTGGAGGAGATTTGTAACACCCGGAGAAGCATGCTATAGTAATCCCCTGTTGATGGTGCCATGTCATCACTCTTATTGTTGCTAATCCTCGATTGCAGTCAAACACACTTCAAATTCAAATCCAAATTTAAAGTCAAAATTCAAACTTCTCATACATGACAACAAAAATGTTCATCATGTGGAAAACAATCACTTGTTAATATTGGTGGTGAACCAACTTTTTTCAAAGTGCTTAACTGCCCAAAACTAAATAAAATAGTGGCCTAAATGATAATTTAATTGCCTTTTAAATTGTAAAAAAGCTAAACTATTTTATTTAAATGTTAAATTTAATATGATAGTAGGCTAAATTATACTAGTATTTTTTGGTGTAAGTTTTATAATTTATAAAACTATTTTGCTTTTGGTTTTAATATAAAAACAGAAAGCTTTAAAAGAAAAAGGGAAAGGAGAGAGAGAACCCTCCCTCCCCGTGGGCCTAGCCGCCTGGGCGGCCTAGCCCACCAACCCCCACGGGTTGTTCCTTCCCTTGTTCCCCCGATCGGGGTCGGAACAGGGGCGCGACTCCGCCCAACCACCTCGCCGGCGATGAACCCTGCGAGAGGATAAGGCCGCCACGCCCTGACTCCTTGATCCCCTCTCCACTCCCCCTGGTGTCCCCATCCATTCCCCCTCCTTGCGCCGCTTTCACTCTCTAGACCCACCGCACCACCGCACCGCCGCCATGACCGCCGATGCCAACGAGCTCTCCGCCGTCCCCATCAACTAGGACTGAGCCAGGGCCTTCGCCGTCGTCCGCCTCATCGTCTTCGACCACCAATCCGAGCTCTACGCCTCCACAACAACCGAATCGAGCGGTCTCCCTTCTCTCCACCGGCGTCGCCATCGCTGAAAACCACCGCTGTCGAGTCCTCCCCGAGCTCGCTTTTGCACATCTACAGGGCTTCGGTGAGGCCCCCTCCTCCGTTTCCCCCTATTTCCCCCCTCCCGTCACTGTAGGCCGCTGTCACCGCTGCCTCCCACTGCGTGCTGCCATTGCTTGTTGTTGCTGCTGCTTGCCCGCGCTGCTCACCTCCTGTTGTTGCAGGCCGGTGCTTCTGCCGCCGCCACTGCTGCCTAGCGCTGCCACCGCTCACCTCCGGCCGCGCCGCTGCACTGCCGCGCTCCACGCGCTCGGCCACGCACACGCCGGCCTGGGCTCCATCCCTGCTCACCACCACCGCCGCCTCCCGCTGCTGCCGTCCGGCCTCGCCAGCGCCTACGCCGCACGCCCGCCGACGCCCGCAGCTCCAGGCGCCGCTGCTGCCACCCCGCCTCTGCTCCTTACGCCGCCGCCGGCCTCGCCGTGGACGCGGCCGACCCTCCACCCGCGTCGTGGCCTCGCCAATGCCCCCTGATGCTGCGTGCATGCACAGGTGCCCGCCACGTTAGCCCGCTGCACCCACGTGCCCGCACACCCGATTGCCATAGTGGGCCACTAACCATTGGGCCCGACCCCCTGTTAAAAAAAGATTTTAAAAATAAATAAATATAAAACAATTAATTGATTAACTAATTAGGTAATTAATTATCTTAATTAACCTTGCTTAATTAGCCTAATGAACTAGTTTAGTTAATTTAAATATGTTAATTAGTTAGGTCAATGACAAATAGGCCCCACTCCCCTATTTGACCAGTCAACGGTCTGTGTTGACTGCTGACATCATGATGGTGCAATAACTCCATTTTAGATTTAATAATAAATTCAGAAATTGTTTAAATCTTTGATAAATCATAGAAAATAATCCATAACTCGGATGAAAAAGTTTTATACATTAAAGTTGCTCAGAACGACGAGACGAATCCAAATACACAGTCCATTCATGTGTCACGCGTCTTTAGCATAGCGAACCTGCAACCGCCCCCTCTAGTTCGTCTGTCTAAAAATGCCAAATTTCAGGAAAGCATTCCCGGATGTTATCCCCCTTCGCCGGTAGCGTGTAGTGAAATGTCTCCAACATATCTATAATTTTTTATTGTTCCATGCTATTATATTATCTGTTTTGGATGTTAATGGGCTTATTTATGCACTTTTATATTATTTTTGGGACTAACCTACTAACCCAAGGCCCAGTGCAAATTGTTGTTTTTTGCCTATTTCAGTGTTTCGCAGAAAAGGAATATCAAATGGAATCCAAACGGAATGAAACCTTCGGGAGAGTTATTTTTGGAAAAAATGTGATCCAGGGGACTTGGAGTATATGTCAAGAAAGAAACGAGGTGGCCATGAGGCAGGGAGGCACACCGGCCTGCCTGGGCGCGCCCCCACCCTCGTGGGCCCCTCACAGCTCCACCGACCTATTTCTTCCTCCTATATATATCCATATACCCCGAAAACATCCAGGAGCACCACGAAACCCTATTTCCACCGCCGCAACCTTATGTACCCAAGAGATCCCTTCTTGGGGCCTTTTCGGGACCTCCGCCGGAGGGGGAATCGATCATGGAGGGCTTCTACATCAACACCATAGCCTCTCCGATGATGTGTGAGTAATTTACCATAGACCTTCGGGTCCATAGTTATTAGCTAGATGGCTTCTTCTCTCTCTTTGGATCTCAATACAATGTTCTCCTCGATCTTCTTGGAGATCTATTCGATGTAACTCTTTTTGCGGTGTGTTTGTCGAGATCCAGTGAATTGTGGGTTTATGATCAAGTTTATCTATGAACAATATTTGATTCTTCTCTGAAATCTTTTCTTTATGACTGGTCATCTTTGAAAGTCTCTTTGAATTATGAGTTTGGTTTGGCCTACTAGATTGATATTTCTTGCAACGGGAGAAGTGCTTAGCTTTGGGTTCAATCTTGTGGTGTCCTTTCCCAGTGACAGCAGGGGCAGCAAGGCACGTATTGTATTATTGCTATCGATGATAAAAAGATGGGGTTTAGACCATATTGCTTGAGTTTATCCCTCTACATCATGTCATCTTGCCTAATGTGTTACTCTATTCTTATGAACTTAATACTCTAGATGCATGCTGGATAGCGGTTGATGTGTGGAGTAATAGTAGTAGATGCAGAATCGTTTCGGTCTACTTGTCGCGGATGTGATGCCTATATACATGATCATGCCTAGATATTCTCATAATTATGCACTTTTCTATAAATTACTCGACAGTAATTTGTTCACCCACCGTAATAGTTATGCTATCTTGAGGGAAGCCACTAGTGAAACCTATGCCCCCGGGTCTATCTTTTATCATATAAGTTTCCCATCTATTTTGCAATCTTTATTTTCCTATCTATATCATAAAAATACCGAAAATATTTATCTTATTATCTCTATCAGATCTCACTCTCGTAAGTGACTGTGAAGGGATTGACAACTCATTTATCGCGTTGGTTGCGAGGTTCTTATTTGTTTGTGTAGGTACGAGGGACTTGCGTGTAGTCTCCTACTGGATTGATACCTTGGTTCTCAAAAAATGAGGGAAATACTTATGCTACTTTGCTACATCACCCTTTCCTCTTCAAGGGAAAACGAACACAATGCTCAAGAGGTAGCATGTAGCACGACATTAGAACACGTCTAGCTCTGCCTGTTGTCCTGTTATGCTCTTGCTTGCTATGTATTTACTGGTTCTCCCCCTCTTCTCTTCGATAGACCCCATGATGGTTGCCGATGCCATTGTGATTCACTACGTAACCGACGACCCCTCCTTCTCATCTGAGCAACCAGGCAAGCCCCCCTTTGATCATCCCGATATCGCCCATTTCATTCTCTCATGCTTGCATTAGATTTTGCTACTGTAATTGTTTGCTCCTATTCTGGTGCATAGCCTACTTTTGTATCTGCTGTTGTACCTTACCTGCTTATCCTAAAATGCTTAGTATAGGTTCGTTAGTGATCCATCAGTGACCCCCACCTTGTCCTTGTTGCCCCTGCTTCATCATCAAAGACCCGATCAACGGGATCGAAGACCAGGCCCCGGCACCGCACATCACTTTCCCCTTCATTGCTTGACACTATTGGGTTACTATCGAGTGCCAAGGGTGAGACCTCATCAGCACTTCCGATGTTAATCCTGCAGTGTAGTTATTCGGTCATGGTCATCGAGGGTGATTCGGCCTTAACCACTTCCAATACGACTCTGTCGTGCAAACCCTCAAGTGTGAACCTCGAGGGTGGTTCCTCTTACATTCACCTTGATGATTACATCGAGTGGTATCCATCGAGGGTGGTTCCTCAGGGTTCCCCTTGGTGTTAGACACACAGTTACTATGGTTACTATGACTTTACACTGAACCATGTTACTAAAGACGGGTCGACCCTAAGGGGTACCCGCACGAGCTTAATTGCGAGTGATGTGGAGTCGGGTTGAGCTGGAAGGTGCCTTCTAGATAATTACGAGGCATGGCCAGGCATTCTTAGCCCTTGCCACAAGTCCTCGAGACGAGGCGACGAGGTCACATATTTCGTGAGTCTCTGCTTGTTACCACGCGTTCCTAATCCACTACGATTTGGATATTTGATCCGAGGGGCCTCTGGCCTGATAGCACTAACCATCACGTGGGCATAGTATGGGCATTCTGCGTCGTATGCATCAGCCGAAGCTTAATAGATGTCGGTGACTGAGCGGTGCACTGGGTTGGACTGGTAAGCACCTGCCTTTTTGAAGGAGGTAGCTAGGTCTGCTCATCGGCCACCCACGCAACATGCAGGAGTTCCCGGGGAGATGGCCCATGACCTCTGGGGGCATAGGTTTAGTCTGGCGTGCTGACCTGTCTATTAAGCCTAGGTCGGGTTGCGGCGTATTGATTGGCCGAGGCCGGGCATGACCTAGTAAAGTGTGTCCGGTTGGAGTTAAGCGAGCGTGGTGGGTAAGTTGGTGCACCCCTGCAGGGAACAAAACATCTATCAATAGCCTGTCCTACAATAATGGACACTTGGAGTTGTATCCCGATTGATACAACTAGAACTGGATACATTGAGGTGATAACTGGATAGTATGGCTTTGGGATTGTTTTCTCACAGGGAGTCGAGAAAGGATCTTTGGCCGAGGTTGATAACACTACTACTACTTTACTTTATGCTACTCTTATCTCTTATGATGCTGCAAGACGCTTGAAGATGCTAGTCTTCAATAGGCTAGGATTTCCCCTTTCTCTTCTGGCATTCTGTAGTTCAGTCCACACATACAGCCCATTTCATTGACACCGATGCATATGCAGTGTAGATCCTTGCTTGCGAGTACATTGGATGAGTACTCACGGTTGCCAAAGGACCCTTCTTGAACAAACCTCGATGGTAAACCACAGTGTCTCCCATTGTTTGCCTGCAACACACATAAGGAAGATCTTGATCAGGTTAACTGAGAGTTGCCATACTATCAGTAGAATATGTATTGAGTTCAGCCAAATCCGATTGGTGTCACATGCATAACAATACAAAATTGTACCCAAACAAATGAAAATCAAATAGCAAAACTGAACCAAATAGTTAAATGGAAAGCAGACTAAATGAACCAAATAGTTAACTAGAAGATAAGACAGTTAACAAAACAAAGAATGCTTGAGAACAGTACTACGAAATGTAGCAATTGTTGGACCAAAGTGTTAACTGAACATTACATTTCAGAGGACCAAAATGTTAACTGAACATCAGATTGCATATTAACATTATAGAGGACAAATCACTAGAAGGCACTGGCGGTGGCCTCGAGAAAACATCACGAGCTATATTTTAAAGTAGACAACCATGCGGCGGTGTCGACGATGGCCTCGAAGACGAGGTGCTCCTACAAGATCTGGCGGTCGACGCACATGTCAGCCATAGCGACCTCGCTCGTGCATGTGGTTGCATGCTACTCAGCTCCACGTTATACTGTGTGTAAAATTGGCTGTGGGCGGTGCTTAATTGGAGGAGGGGGGCAGTGATTTCGGTGGAAGGTGTCGCTCCGTCAGTCGGGGCATGTGGGACGGGAAAGGAGGAGGATGGTGTGGGTGGGGTGTGGATTACCTGACCATATCAACAAGGCCGCGTAGCAAGTTGAAGGGTCGACGGCGAGGAGGCCGCGCAACAAGAACAAGGTTCGCCGGCGAGGAGGCGGCGCTGCAAGAAGAAGGGTCACCGGCGAGGAGGCGGCGCTGCAAGAAGAAGGGTAGCTGGTGAGGAGGCGGCGCTGCAAGAAGAAGGATCGCCGGCGAGGAGGCTGAGCTGCCAGCAAGTAGCAGTGAAGGTTTGAACTTGGAAATCAAGGAGGAACAGTGGAAATGTGGCTTTTGGTAGGAGGGAGGGGACAGGGAGATAGATATTTCTGCGGTGGCAAAAACATTTCTCTCGGTGCCGCGAGAAACTGGCGCGCAAGTGTGGTTCAAGCGGGGGCGGTGGACTGTAGATGACGAAGCTTCCTGTGTAAGCCAGACAAGACGGTGCGCCAAGATATTTTATATCGCATCCCACATGATTCTTTCTAGTAAACTATTTGTGGTATACCTGATTTTTTTTCATTATGTTTTGAAAGACAAAATTGTGTTATGGAGGGAAAGGATGGTGTTTGAATTGCTAGAACATTTACGTAGAGTGAACACGCAACTAGTACATGAGTGTCATGTTTAAATTTGGAATTATTCCGGGTTCGTTTGGCATTTTTATGCATTAATTAAGTTTCTAGGCATTTAATGTGCATAATTCAAATTTGAACTACAAGCACATGCTCCAATGCACCAAAGTTTGCTCAAAAATCACATGTGTCTCTTTGGGTGAATTTATAGGTCCCATGTAAGAAATGGAAATAAAATTCAAACATCTAGGTGTCGTGGCTCGGCCGGAATGATTGAGAAACTTGGTTTTTTAATTCCTGTAAATCCAAAACACGGCTGAGAACATGAAACTTGGCATGGTGTCATGACATGGCACCAACATGCTGCAGTAAATTTTTTGGCCGAATTGGGACAAGCTTTGGTGTAAGCTTCTTGCAAACCGGAGCTTCCCTCAAGAAGGCTCCTGGTTTCGAGAGGGAACATGTCACCTTCGTGTGCGAAAATGACATATGTACACTGCATTCTCCCGCCTTAATTTTTTTACACAGAAAGATTAGACCAAATAGAAGTATCATGCTAAATTTTGGAATTATTCCGTGTTCGTTTGGCCTTTTTATACATTAATTGAGTTTCTGTGCATTTAATGTGTATAATTAAAATTTGAACTACAAGCACGTGCTCCAGTGCACCAAAGTTGTTTGAAAAATCACATGTGTGTCCTTGGGTGAATTTCTAGGTCCCATGCAAGAGATGGGAGTGAAATTCAAACATATGGGCGTCGTGGCTGGGCCGGAAAGATTGAGAAACTTGGGTTTTTAATTCCGTAATTCCAAAACGCGCATGAAAATCATGAAACTTGGCATGGTGTCATGACATGGCACCTGAAGGAAATAAGCACTAGAGGCAATAATAAAGTTGTTATTTATATTTCCTTATATCATGGCAAATGTTTATTATTCATGCTAGAATTGTATTAACCAGAAACTTAGTACATGTGTGAATACATATACAAACAGAGTGTCCCTAGTATGCCTCTACTTGACTAGCTTGTTAATCAAAGATGGTTAAGTTTCCTAGCCATGGACATGTGTTGTGATTTCATGAACGGGATCACATCATTAGAGAATGATGTGATGGACAAGACCCATCCGTTAGCTTAGCATAATGATCGTTCAGTTTTATTGCTACTGCTTTCTTCATAACTTATACATGTTCCTCTAACTATGAGATTATGCAACTCCCGAATACCGTAGGAACACCTTGTGTGCTATCAAACATCACAACGTAACTGGGTGATTATAAAGGTGCTCTACAGGTGTCTCCGATGGTGTTTGTTGAGTTGGCATAGATCGAGATTAGGATTTGTCACTCCGTGTATCGAAGAGGTATCTCTGGGCCCTCTCGGTAATGCACATAACTCTAAGCCTTGCAAGCATTGTGACTAATGAGTTAGTTGTGCAATGATGCATTACAGAATGAGTAAAGAAACTTGCCGGTAACGAGATTGAACTAGGTATGAGGATACCGACGATCGAATCTCGGGCAAGTAACATACTGATGACAAAGGGAACAACGTATATCGTTATGCGGTTTGACCGATAAAGATCTTTGTAGAATATGTGGGAACCAATATGAGCATCCAGGTTCCGCTATTGGTTATTGACCGGAGACGAGTCTTGGTCATGTCTACACAGTTCTCGAACCCGTAGGGTCCGCACGCTTAAAGTTCGGTGACGATCGGTAATATGATTTTATGTGTTTTGATGTACCGAAGGTAGTTCGGAGTCCTGGATATGATCACGGACATGACGAGGAGTCTCGAAATGGTCGAGGCATAAAGGTCATTATATTGGACGGCTATATTCGGACACCGGAATTGTTCCAGGTGATTTTGGAGAAAACCGGAGTGCCGGAGGGGTTATCGGAACCCCCCGGGGAAGTAGTGGGCCTTAGTGGGCCTTAGGGGAGAGAGAGGGCAGTTGCCCAGGAGGTGGTGCCCCCCTCCCAAGGGGAGTCCAAATAGGACCAGGGGAGGGGGCACGGCCCCTCTTTCCCTCTCCCTCTCCTTCTCTTTCCTTCCCCCTTCCTCCTTCCTAGTAGGACTAGGAAAGGATGAATCCTACTCCTATTAGGAGGAGGATTCCTCCTCTCCTTGGGCACCACTAACGCCAGACGGTCTCCCCCTTGCTCCTTTATATATGGGGGCAGGGGGCACCCTAGAACACACAAGTTGATCATTCCAAGCCGTGTGAGGTGCCCCCCTCCACCATAATCCACCTCGGTCATATCGTAGCGGTGCTTAGGCAAAGCCATGTTCCGGTAGCAACATCATCACCGTCATCACACCGTCGTGCTGATGAAGCTCTCCCTCGAAGCTCTACTGGATCGTGAGTTCACGGGACGTCACCGAGCCGAACATGTGTAGATCGTGGAGGTGTCGTACCTTTGGTGCTGGGATCGGTCGATCGTGAAGACGTACGACTAGATCAACCGTGTTGTCATAACTCTTCCGCTTACTGTCTACGAGGGTACGCAGTCAACACTCTTCCCTCTCGTTGATATGCATCAACATGATCTTGCGTGTGCGTAGGAAGTTTTTTGAAATTACTACATTCCCCAACAGCACCAACATGGTACGGTAATTTTTTTGCCCGAATTGGGACAAGCTTTGGTGTAAGCTTCTTGCAAACCAGAGCTTCCCTCAAGAAGGCTCGTGGTTCCAAGAGGGAACGTGTCACCTCCGTGTGCGAAACGACATACGTACACTGCCTTCTCCCACCTTATTTTTTTACACAGCCAGATTAGAGCAAATAGAAGTGGCGTGCTAAAATTTGGAATTATTCCGGGTTCGTTTGACCTTTTTTATACATTAATTGAGTTTCCGAGCATTTAATGTGCATAATTCAAATTTGAACTACAAGCACATGCTCCATTGCACTAAAGTTGTTTGAAAAATCACATGTGTGTCCTTGGGTGAATTTCTAGGTCCCATGCAAGAGATGGGAGTGAAATTCAAACATCTGGGCATCGTGGCTCGGCCGAAAAGATTGAGAAACTTAGTTTTTTAATTCCTGTAATTCCAAAACACGCCTGAAAATCATGAAACTTGGCATGGTCTCATGACATGGCACCAACATGTTGTGGTAATTTTTCTGTCCGATTTGAGAAGGCGCACACATTAACAATCAACAAAGTCATTTTGGAACAAGTGATGTCACATTACAAATCGGAAACGCAAGTGTTATTGAAACCATGGACGTTCGACTTACCAATTACGTGCGGCCACGCGTCCCCTTTTTTTATTGGCTAGGAGGTGCCATGCGGGGTAGCTATTTGAGTACGGGAGGCATGCGATCAGACCCCTGCGCGTGCTCATCGGGAGGAGATCCCTTTTGACCGCTACCCACCGCGCACCTCCCTTCCAACGTCTCCATTAATGGTGCCCGAGCACCTGTTCTACGGTGTGGCCATATGTCTCACTGGACTGAGATTTAAGAGAGAAAAATGAAAATCTGAAAAGAAAGTTTTGCACGGATCTTGATGTAAGATCTGACGAACCTATATAGCATCGACTGCGACTTATAGCAAGCATGATGAATATAAGGACGATGACATTGGATAATAATTGTCTTACATATTTATAAACATAATTAAAAAAGCCACATGCAACAACGCCCGATACACACAAGGGCAAAAGAAGGAAGCCACTGTAGGAACTAGTCTCCACGGCGGGCGGCAACGAGCTCTTTATTGTCCTCAAGATGCTGGTTGAGAGCATCCACAGATTCCTCCACCAGCCTTCTGCGCTCGATGCGTAGCATGGCATTCTCGTCCATAAGTTTCTCGATGATGACGCTGGTCCTCTTCAACAAGGCAGTTGTCTGCTCCTGCTGCTCTGCACTTCCGACAATCTTCGCTGTCAACAAGGCGTGCTCGGCCCGGAGCTTTGCATTGCTCTCATTTAGTTCTCGAATGTAGACTGTTCAAACGAGGCTTTCAGGTCATCCTACAACCTCGCCCACCTGGAGATCTGATCCATCTGCCCGAGGATGAGAGCACGCATGCGCCTGTAAGAATCCTCGCCTGCCCGCAAGGCAATTTCCCAGGCCGCCGCGACGTGGGAGGACATCTCTGCTGCATTCGCGGTGCGGCAGGACATCTCTTCTGCTTCGCGTGGCCGGACCAGTCTGCTGCATCGACGGTGCGGCGGGTCCTCCGTGCTTCTTCGGTGGTGCGGCGGGACCTCTCTGCTGCTACGGTCATGCGGTGGGACATGTTGGTTGCTTTCGTGGCGAGGCGGGACATATCTCGTGCTCCCGCTTCCAGGCTTGCCTCTTCCTGGTGGCAATCTCTTGACCCAAAACTCACGCTGGCCATGGCGGACGCAAGGGAATGATGATGAATGACTTGTTTGTTTTTGACTTTTTGTGGATGAGGAGTTGAGGAGGAATGTGCAGTCATCTTGGAGTAGTAGTATTTATAACTGCGTACTAATACGCTCCTAAGTGAGAAACCGTTTAGGTTTTGATCGGTGTGAACGGGTTTGCAATTTGGAATGTGACGGGACGCATGCTCAAAATTTACTGACGATTATAAGTGCGGCACTATTCCTGGAAGGCGTAACGTGGGCACGTACGCCTTCTCGACCGCGTACGTGGCGTTTGCACCATAGGGTGCACCGCAATAGGCAATGTCAGCACCATCGCGGATGGTTCTTTTAATTAGAATGCATGTGTCCGTCTAGGGCACACACATTGATCTATCTAACTATTTCAGTTTGATGTGGCTAATCGCAAATAGTTCATCCAAGTGAAGTGTATGCCATCAATCGCAGACACTTTGATCTGGCTGACCCGTTTCTGTTATGTTGCCTAATCGCAAACAGTTAATCCTTCTGAAGCGTATGCCCTCAATCACACACACCTTGATCTGGCTGACTGTTTATTTTGTGTTGCCTAATCACAAACAGTTCATCCGAGTGAACAGTATGATGTGTATCGCACATGCCTTCATCTGGCTGCCCGTTTCTTTTGTTTCTCCTCATCACAAATAGTTCATTGAACTAAACCGTATGCCCTTCATCGCACACGCAAATAAAACCTGAACCGTGTTTGATGCATCCGACATCGCAAATCTTTTACACATTTCTGACGGTTTTCATACAACACCATTTGCGATTATTGCATCACACACAATTTCTCGAAGGGTCTCTGATCGTAGTGTCGCGTTAGCAGCATCCTGCAGTAGTGTACCCCCTCCGATGTCTTGGGTGACTCGTTTGTCGTGGAATTGTCACGGCAGATGTCCTAGTGAAAGGACTTAATCGTGGAGCCATCGCAACTAGGAAGCATAAAGGGGTTAAACGGGACAAAGGACACGAGGAGTTATACTAGTTCAGCCCCTTGCGGCGAAGGTAAAGGCCTAGTCCAGTTCATGGTGATATTGCTAGGGTTTCAATGACCAGGGAGCTAATACGCTTAACCTGGCTCTCGATCTCTTGTTTCTTTCCCTAAGCCGCCGCCGGGTCATCCCCTTGTATACATGGGTTAACGCCCTGCGGCCTACAGAGCCCCAACCGGCTCATACGACGTGTCCATCTCGGTGACGTATCTTACATGCCTTACATTATAAGTCTATTCATACATGGCAGTTTACACTTACGGGCCTTAAGCCGCCTCTGGGCTTGGGCCTATCATAAGCCTAACTATGAACCGCCACCTTGTATACTCCTGGGCATCATACAAGTGAACCGCCATTGTGGTTGACCCGGCCCCTCCTGGGCAGGTCATATCTGGTAGTCATATCCCCAACATTAGGCCCCAGGTTGATTTGAACTTCGTTCATGTCAATCTTCAACACTTAGAAAAAATCCATCTTCAACTGCTGTGAAAACCTTATAACCCGCCATGACGTCATCTCCAAGAATTTTGGAAACCCGCCACGACATCATCTTAACAGATCTTTATCTTAAATGTCTTCCCAAAAATCGAGGCATCCAATTAGCTGGATAATCATCATTTTGGTCTCCTCGTCTTTCGCGCCTGCCTATCGCCCCTTTCCTTATAAATAGGATCCGAAGCCATCTCACATTTTTCTCCATCTTCCTTCTCTCACAACCCCTCTGCCGCTCGAGCTCTACCACCGCCGCAGAGCACCTCGTCTTCATCAACCTCGGCCACTGCATCAACCTGAGTCGATCAAGATAACGGAGGCGATCCTCCGTAGCAGCTCTGCAGTCGTAAGTCTCTGCCTTTTCATGCCTTAGATCCACACTAGGGTTTGCGAGCTTCTTTGTGTTCTTCGTAGTTCGTAGTAGTTCATCGTAGTTCACCCTCCAGGCTATACCACGAGCCTCTTTGATCTGAGAACGGCGTTAAACTGATGCAGTGGTTGTTTTATTTCCACTTTCAGTATTAGCAGATTCCCTTTCTTGGAAGAAAAAATTGGGCAAGCTCATGAACTCATCTGTACTGATTTTTAGGTCTAGATTTATTTTTCTTTTCTGAACAACGTTGATCCAAAATAATAGCTGCAGTCTGTGAAGCTTGTTTACCTCAGTACTTAACCAATTTTTTGTTGCTGGCAACTTTTGAATATCTGTAGTCATGGCAGCTTACCATGCCAGCTTATTTTTCCTTCATATACCATTAGCCCTTATTTAAGCCGCCATTACACATCTGTATTGCAATCATTAACTTGTAATTCCACCAATTAATTTGAACCAGCAAATTACTTCCTTTTAGCCTGTCTTTTGGCCATGCCGCCAAAGACGACGACAGTTTGCAACTGGGTCCCTTCCACAGTCACTGAGGACACTCTGAAGGATTTTGTCACCATTGGGTATTTACCAGAGAAGAGTGTCATGTCTTACCGCGCCCCTGACCCGGCCGAAGAAAAGCCTCAGCCAAAATATGGTGAAATCATCGTCTTCATTGATCATATGAACCGGGGTTTTTCACTGCCCGGCTCAAAATTCTTCAGAGAGGTCCTGCATTTTTTCAAGCTTCATCCGCAAGACATTGGACCCAATTCCATATCAAACATATGTAATTTCCAAGTTCTCTGCGAGGTTTATCTTCAAGAAGAACCTACTGTTGCACTCTTCAGAGAGTATTTCTATTTCAACCGCCAGAACGAATACACCAACGACCCCAGCTTGGAACTTGGTGGGATTTCGATTCAGCGCAGACGGGATGCTGTGTTTCCTCTAGTAGTCTTGCCAAGCCATCCCAAGGACTAGAACCAAACTTGGTTCTATTGCAAAGACACGTCGCCAGCTGATGAAAAACCAATGCCGGGTTATTGCGCTGAGCGTCTTGACGCTAAATATTCACTCCCCGATAAGCTTTCTACCGCTGAACGTAAGAAACTTATCCCAACCATCAAAAGGGTTCAAGCCTTGCTAGGAAATGGCTTAACTAGAGTTGACTTGATCCGCTGTTGGATCGCATGGCGGATCATCCCTCTGAGCCACTGATCTGACTTGATGTACAACTATACCGGGGGACCAGACGATCCATTACGTCATAGCTCCCTACGTCTGACTGATGAAGCCATTGTTGAAATGTCGACCACCCTCGTCAACAGCAAATATGAAGACTGCGGCAAAGTAGGATTGAATCCTTTGTGCAAACTTAACCTGGCACCAGAGGTAAATCCTCTTGACTCCTTTTTCTTCAGCAGTTAAGTATTTTCATGAGTTTCAACCTGTTATTTTTCTACAGGCTAAATCTGACTTTTGGAAGGCCAAATATGATCATCAGGATGCCAAAAAGGCTAGAGCCGCCGCAATGGCCGCCAAGAAGATGGCTAGAAAATCTAAGAAGAAACCAACTGCTTCTAACTTGTTCAAGTTGGATGACGTCTCTGAGTCGGAGGTAGCTGTTGACTCTCTTGGCCTGCTTTTTAACCACCTTATTGACACTGACTATTACCAGGATGACACGGGGGCCAGCCAGGCAGTAGAAGAAGAGGTAACTATTATTTCCTCCGACTCAGAACCTTTGCCAAGGAAGAAACCTCGGCGGGTAACCCGAAAAGTAAGGTTTTCACACCCCTTGGCTTATTTAGATCCTCATTTTCTTTTGAAAAAACAGCAACATGAGAGCCACCGCCAGACTCGGACCAGTGGAGACGATGAGTTACCCTCGGGCTTACAAAAACCCCCTCGGAAACGCCAGAATGAGGTTCCTTTACATCTTAAATATTATGAACAAATCACTTTTATAAATCACTCAACCATAATTCCATTTTTTGCAG
The DNA here is from genome assembly GCF_018294505.1 of Triticum aestivum. NCBI lineage: Eukaryota > Viridiplantae > Streptophyta > Magnoliopsida > Poales > Poaceae > Triticum > Triticum aestivum. Next base: position 493,673,004 of record NC_057806.1, read on the forward strand.
GAGATTGCTCGTTCCTCCTCTGGTGATTCCTCCCAAACTCAGCTGTCTGCTTTTAAGACCGCCCCCGGGTAAAGATAATTATCCTTCTTCTGCACCTTTATGCATGTATCGTTATACCGACTCTTTAAATTCTTCTTGGTGGTCAAGCAAAGCCCAAGAAGGCCAAGGTGGCCAAACCGGCTGAAGACCCGAAAGTCGCTGAACCGGTGCAGCCGACTCTTGCCTTGGAACAACCTGAAGCACCGGAAGATCCCGCTGTCAACGTTCAATCAGATCTTCCTGAGCCGTCTATTGACGAAACCGTTCTCAATCCATCCACTGCTGAACCGTCAAGCTCAGCTAACCCGCCGGAGACTTACGACAATGATGTTTTAATCACTGGTAGCAGATTCGTTGAACCGGGTAATCCAACTGTCCTAGCAAGACACTCCGCCAAGCAAGAGGTCATGGAGAGGCAGAAAGTGAGGTTTTATGTCTCCCACTACACCCATCTGAGTATTGGCGAACTACTATTTGTCTATCTTAGCCAAGTCAACTCCAGCCGTGACTCAGAGATTGAAATGGTCAAACAGTTGTATCAGAAATATGAGGTATGTCATCCGGCTTATATATACATCCTGTCAGCTCCCAAGTCTTTTGATTATGAGAAACTTGAATAATATGTAGACTTTGGAATATTTAGAAATTTCTGTCCTAAACTCCCTCCAAGTCTGGTTTATATACTATAAACCCGGATTCTGATGATAGCATAACTTTTGCATTTGTAGTCCCCAAGGGCCGGCTTAATCGGTATGAATGAGTTGGTTCTTAAGTAGGAAAAAACAACAATATGCATTAGCCCCCAAGTGCCAAGTGGTCTTGCTTGCAAAGCACTTGGGACTTCTGGAAAAAATCCAATTCCTTTGACAATAAGATTGCGCTGACAGACATTAGCTCCCAAGTGCCAAGTGTTTTTGCTTGCAAAACCACTTGGGACTTGATTTTATAATTTGCCATGAAACTAGCAACCTTATTCTGTATATAGGCTGCAACCGCAGAACTGGAATCCCAATTGACTGAAGCCAAGACCCGGCTGTCGACTCAGGAGACTGAAACAAAGAAAATTGAATCGAAACTGCAGTTGAGCATGTCTGAGGCAGAGAAACTGAAGACCAGTTTTAATGCGGAGAAAAAGTCTTGGACCGATGAGAGGACTGTCCTAAGGCAACATGCTGAAACGGCCGAGGCAGCCCTGAAAGAAGTTACCGCTGAACTCACCGGTTTAAAGAACCATGTGTCTAAGATGGTTTCTGCAATCTTCGATGAGTCACCTTATTATTTACTTAAAGTCTATATTTGTCGCCATAATGTAAGCCGCCTGCTTAACCTATTGGAAATACCTCACAGGTCCCCGGAGTAGCAATCTGAGTCAAGATAGTCTGATAAAGCTCAAGGCGGTTTACACTCTTGTGGAGCAATTGTACACTTGAGCTCAACGGGCTCTTGCCATTATCTCCCAAGCGAACCAAGGACCAAACTTATTGAGTGGTGTCTTGAAGAAGATGTCCATCTTACCCGCCAGGTTTCAGGAAGTCAAGCGTTCCTGTGCGAGAGCCGGAGCCGTAACTGCCTTGAGCCACTCCAAAGCCTGGGTTCCGGAGTTAGACCCAGCGGACGTAGCCAAGGGGTACCCCTGTTTTAAGGAAGATGGAAGTCCCTTCGATCAAGAGGATTTTGTTGCCTGTGTGAAAGAGATTCGTCCTCATGCCACCATCATTTTTGAAGAAACCAATCTTACCAAGTATCAGCCGGGTTTTGATGCAGAAAATAAGAAGATGGCGACTCCTTCGTATAAATTGACGGATTTAATCCCGCCGGTTCGCCAGCACACTTTCGCCCGGAAATTGACCCATCTGGTCTGATTGATGATGAGGCTGAGTTCGTCGCCCTTCATGGCTTTGATTGGTCCAAGCCTAATTTCCAAACGGTGGAGGAGGATGAACTGGCAATTGATGAGTCATAACCATCCAATCAACCCGGCCAGGATTGATGAACCGGCTTTAGTTTATCATCTGCTATGACAGTTTAAAAACAGCATTATCCTTTTGGGCTCCAAGCGCCTTGTAATATGCTAGCTTAAAACTTCATGTTCTGCTTATGCCATCGTGCATATTGTGTTGCGTACAACACCTTTACAATATCAGTAGTGGTTGAATCTGTTCCTGCATGTAAGATATGAAAATTGTCCTGGCGGTTTATCGCCGGACGGGTCAAAACGCCCAATACACAACCAAGGAAGCCAACATAGCTGTATAACCAAGGCTGGACGTAAGATAACCAACAAGAAATATATCATTCCTATGATATTAAAATATATTGGTATCTTACTACAAGGTGAGTCATAATATCTTACATACGACCATTAATATTGAAAGAAGAAACATAGATAAACATGTTATGAATTTTAACTTTGAAACACAACGGCAATATCATACCTGTGATCTTGAACTTACACTGCCGGTTCATGTGATCCAGACAGTAAGGGTGATAACCCAATCTTTTAGAAGCCAACACTTCCATATGTATGATAATTATCATGCACTGGCGACTTATCGTCAAAAACTAAGACGGGTTAAATTAAAACCATACTTATACTTAGATCTAGACGAAAAACCGCAGAACAAAGATTCTCTTTCAAAAACGTAAATTACATAAAAATAATTTGGAGGCTTCTGATTCGAAAACGATCAGTAAATCGGACCAAAGGGGTTAAGCTAGGATTCGAATATGATCATGTAGCCCCAGTGGCTTTGGCGTTGCGCCGATCAAGAGGGTACCGACAGCTATGTTCTCTTTGGTTCAAATACAACCTATGTTTGAACAGGAAGCCCCCAAATGAACTTGAGAATTTTTTTAACGACTCTGATTCGAATACGATCAAAGTCAGACACAAAAGGGATTAAGCTATTATTCGAGTATGATCCAGAAGCCCCCTAGTGAGTTTGGCGTTGCGCCGATCAAGAGGGTACCAACAGCTATGTTCTCTTTGGTTCGAATACGACCTATGTTTGAACAGGAAGCCCCCTAGTGATCATATGGTTTTAACGGCTAGATTCGAATACGATCATGAGCCGGACCAAAGGGTTAAGCTAGATTTGAACACAATCAGCCCCTAATTGGTCATTTTGAAAGTATAATGATGAAGACATGTGATTATTGAGAATGAAAAGGACGGAGGTCCTGCTTTATTATTTATCATAATACATATACAACGTCAAAGTATGTACATGATGAGAGCCGGTGGCTCAAGTATAGTAAGGCCGAAGATGAGCAATATTCCACGGCCGGCGGGTCTCTTCCTCCGACTTACGTGAGTCTTTGTGCTCTCGAATGTCGATGAGGTAGTATGACCCATCGTTCAAGTTCCTGCTGACCACAAAAGGTCCTTCCCAAGGTGGGGATAATTTGTGTGCATTAGTTTGATCCTGGATGAGCCGGAGCACCAAGTCACCTTCTTGAAAGGTTCTGGACTTAACCCAGCGGCTCTTATAACGGCGCAGGTCCTGTTGGTAAATCACCGAGCGGGTTGCTGCTAAGTCACGCTCTTCATCTAATAGGTCAAGTGCATCCTGACGGGCTCATTCAATGTCAGCTTCAATGTAAGCCGCCACGCGGGGTGAGTCATGACGGATGTCACTAGGCAAGACTGCCTCTGCTCCATAAACCATGAAGAAAGGGGTATAACCCGTAGACCTATTAGGGGTAGTATTGATACTCCATATCACAGAGGGTAACTCCTCCACCCAACAACCCGGCGTTCGTTGTAAAGGAACCATAAGCCGAGGCTTGAGACCTTTCAAGATTTCCTGATTGGCTCTTTCACCTTGACCATTAGATTGGGGGTGAGCTACTGATGAAACATCAAGTCGTATATGCTCACGTTGGCAGAATTCCTCCATAGCACCCTTGGAAAGATTAGTACCATTGTCAGTTATAATGCTGTGTGGAAAGCCAAAATGAAATATCACCTTTTTCATGAATTGAACCGCCGTGGTTGCATCACACTTACTAACCGTCTCTGCCTCAACCCACTTTGTGAATTTGTCAACTGCCACCAAAAGGTGTGTCTTTTTATCTTTGGATCTTTTGAAAGGTCCAACCATATCGAGCCCCTAGACTGCAAACGGCCAAGTAATTGGAATCATCCGCAATTCTTGAGCCGACACGTGTGCCCGTCCTGTGAATTTTTGACAACCATCACACCTACTGACCAGATCCTCCGCATCAGCGTGATCCGTTAGCCAGTAAAAACCATGACGGAAGGCTTTGGCTACAGGAGATTTTGAGCCGGCATGATGGCCACAATCTTCTTCATGGATTTCACAAAGAATTTCTTGACCTTCCTCAGGAGAAACACAGCGTTGAAACGCCCCGGTGACACTGCGATGATGCAACTCACCGTTGGCAATTGTCATTGATTTAGACCGCCGGGTTATCTGTCTAGCCAAGGTCTCATCCTCAAGAAACTCACCCCGGGTCATATAAGCCAAATATGGCACTGTGCAATCTGGGATGACATGAAGAGCCGCCACCAATTGTGCTTGCGGGTCTGGAACAGCCAAGTCCTCCTCTGTAGGAAACTTGACAGAAGGGTTATGTAGAACATCTAAGAAAGTGTTAGGTGGCACCGGTGATAATCCCCAAGTGTAGGGAATCATCGTAGCAATTTCTGAAGGTGGAGTGATAAGTATGGAGTGTCGAACCCTCAAGGAGCTAAAGTTAAGATCAATTTTCTCTCAAGCCCTATCTTCCACTGATACGACTCTATGTACACCGAACGTTTGCTTCCAACTAGAAACAAGAAAAAAAACTATGTTGTGGGTATGACGTGGATAACTTTGTATGATATCGGAGAGCTAAAATATGAAAGTAGGTGTTGTTATCATAAATAGCGAGTGTGGAATAATGATGGGTCGGTGTGCGGAATTATCCTAGGCAATCGTTAACAAGACCGGTCATCACTATTGCAGTTTCATATGAGGGAGATGCATAAGCTAACATACTTTCTCTACTTGGATCATATGCACTTATGATTGGAACTCTAACAAGCATCCGCAACTACTAAAGATCATTAAGGTAAAACCCAACCATAGCATTAAAGCATCAAGTCCTCTTTATTCCCATACGCAACAACCCCCTTACGCGGGTTTGTGTTTCAGTCACTCACCAACCCACTATAAGAGAATCAAGAATGTATTGCAACACCCTATAGCGGGAACCCCTCACGCGTGCGCGACACGGAGGGCAGTATATGACAGCATCAAAGTAAAACATACAACTCATACCAATCTAGATCATCAATCAACCCAAAGACAAAAGATATCTACTCAAAACATCATAGGATGGCAACACATCATTGGATCATAATATGTGGCATAAAGCACCATGTTCAAGTAGGGATTACAACGGGGTGCGGGAGAGTGGACCGCGTAAAAGAGATGAGGATGGTGATGTTGATGAAGACGATCACCACGGCGATGATTCCCATCTCGATGGCACTCCAGTGCCACCAAGAGAGAGGAGGAGAGGTTCTCCCCCTTGTGCTTCCTCCTCCATGGCATCCCCCTGGATGGGGAGAGGTTCCCCCTCTGGTCCTTTGCCTTCATGGTGATGGTGGCCCCTCTGGGATCCTCCTCCATGCCCTCCGGTGATGATGGCCCCCATCTGGCAGGGTGCCAGAGAGGGCCTAGATTGGTTTTCGGTGGCTACGGAGGCTTCTGGCGGCAGAACTCCCGATCTAGGTTAATTTTCCGAGGTTTCTGTATTTATAGGAATTTTTGGCATTGGTGTCACGTCAAGGAGGTGCTCGAGGCGTCCACGAGGCAGGCCCACGCGCCAGGGGGGAGGGGTGCCCCCACCTTCATGGACGCCCCGGGACTCTTCTGGCCCAACTCTTTTACTCCGGGGTCTTCTTTTGGTCCATAAAAAGTCGTCAAAAATTGGCACATCAATTGGACTCCGTTTGATATTCCTTTTCTGTAAAACTCAAAAACAAGGAAAAACATAAACTAGCATTGGGCACTAGGTTAATAGGTTAGTCCCAAAAATCATATAAAATAGCATATAAATGCACATAAAACATCCAAGGTTGATAATATAATAGCATGAATACTTCATAAATTATAGATACATTGGAGACGTATCAACTGGCTTACGCTGGGACCCCAGCCGGCTTAAAGCATCAGTCGCTTCATTCTTTCTACGATCAATGTGTTCAACTTGGTAACCCTTGAAGTGTCCAGCAATGGCATCAACTTCGCGGCGATAAGCCGCCATGAGAGGATCCTTGGAATCCCACTTTTCTGATACTTGTTGAGCCACCAAATCTGAGTCGCCAAAGCACCTTACCCGGCTCAAGCTCATCTCCTTAGTCATCCGAAGACCATGGAGCAATGCCTCATACTAAGCTGCATTGCTAGTACAAGGAAACATCAACCGTAGCACATAAAAAAATTTGTCACCTCGAGGGAAAGCTAAAACAACTCCAGCCCCCAGCCCTCTAATTGCCTAGACCCATCAAAATGAATAGTCCAATATGTGTTGCCTGGCTTCTCTTCAGGCATCTATAGCTCTGTCCAATCATTGATGAAGTCCACTAGTGCTTGAAATTTGATGGCAGTTTGTGGCACATACTTTAAACCATGAGGCCCAAGTTCAATGGCCCACTTGGCAACTCGTCCTGTGGCTTCTCTATTTTGAATAATATCTCCTTGATACGTCTCCAATGTATCTATAATTTTTGATTGCTCCATGCTATATCATCTACTATTTTGGACTATATTGGGCTTTATTTTCCACTTTTATATTATTTTTGGGACTAACCTATTAACCGGAGGCCCGGCCCAGAATTGCTATTTTTTTTGCCTATTTCAGTGCTTCAGAGAAACATAATATCAAACGGAGTCCAAACGGGATGAAACCTTCGGGAACGTGATTTTCTCATCAGATAAGACCTAGGAGACTTGGACCCTCCATCAAGAAAGCCACGAGGCGGTCACGAGGGTGGAGGGCGCCCCCCAGGGCGCGCCCCCTGCCTCGTGGGCCCCTCGAAGCTCCTCCAACGTACTTCTTCCTCCTATATATATCCATGTACCCCCAAACGATCAGAACTGGAGCCAAAAACCTAATTCCACCGTCACAACTTTCTGTATCCATGAGATCCCATCTTGAGGCCTGTTCCGGAGCTCCGCCGGAGGGGGCATCGATCACGAAGGGCTTCTACATCATCATCCAAGCCCCTCCGATGAAGTGTGAGTAGTTTACTTCAGACCTACGGGTCCATAGTTAGTAGCTAGATGGCTTCTTCTCTCTTTTTCAATCTCAATACAATGTTCTACCCCTCTCTTGTGGAGATCTATTCGATGTAATCTTATTTTTGCGGTGTGTTTGTTGAGACCGATGAATTGTGGGTTTATGATCAAGTCTATCTATGAATAATATTTGAATCTCCTATGAATTCTTTTATGTATGATTGGTTATCTTTGCAAGTCTCTTCAAATTATCAATTTGGTTTGGCCTACTAGATTGGTTTTTCTTGCCATGGGAGAAGTGCTTAGCTTTGGGTTCGATCTTGCGGTGTCCTTTCCCAGTGACAGAAGGGGAAGCAAGGCATGTATTGTATCGTTGCCATCAAGTATAACAAGATGGGTTTTTTATCATATTGCATGAAACTATCCCTCTACATCATGTCATCTTGCTTAAGGCGTTACTCCGTTTTTAACTTAATACTCTAGATGCATGCTGGATAGCGGACGATGAGTGGAGTAATAGTAGTAGATGCAGAATCATTTCGGTCTACTTGTCTCGGACGTGATGCCTATATACATGATCATACCTAGATATTCTCATAACTATGCTCAATTCTGTTAATTGCTCGACAGTAATTTGTTCACCCACCATAGAATACTTATGCTCTTGAGAGAAGCCACTAGTGAAACCTATGCCCCCCGGGTCTCTTTCTCATTATATCAATCTCCATCACTTTATTATTACTTTGCTTTTACTTTGCTTTTACTTTTTACTTTGCATCTCTATACCAAAAATACCAAAAATATTATTTATCATCTCTATCAGATTTCACTTTTGTAAGTGACCATGAAGGGATTGACAACCCCTAAGCGCATTGGTTGCGTTGAGCTATTGTTTTTGTGTAGGTACGAGGGACTCGCGCGTAGCCTCCTACTGGATTGATACCTTGGTTCTCAAAAACTGAGGGAAATGCTTAGGCTACTTTGCTGCATCATCCTCTCCTCTTCGGGGTCCAACGCAGTGCTCAAGAGGTAGCAAGAAGAATTTCTGGTGCCGTTGCCGGGGAGTCTGCGCAAAAATCAACATACCAAGTACCCATCACAATCCCTATCTCCCGCATTACATTATTTTCCATTTGCCTCTCGTTTTCCTCTCCCCCACTTCACCCTTGCCGTTTTATTCGCCCTCTCTCTCTCTCTATCCTCCCCCTCTCTCTCTATTTGCCTCTTTTTCCCATTTGCTTTTTGTTTGCTTGTGTGTTAGTTTGCTCTCTTGTCGTCATGGCTAGTCTCATATCTTCTCCGTTGTCTCCCGAGAATGAAGTTCTAAATTTTAAACAAAGGGAGGGAGAAAATCTAAAAGATGCTTGGTATAGAATTTGCAATGCTCAAAATAGATCTACCAGGAAGCAATCTACTTCAGTTCTTCTTTGCAATTTCTATGTAGGTGCTAATCCTTGGTATAGATATATCCTTGATACCATTACCGGAGGGAATTTCTTGGGTAGCCATACTTTTGATTCTTATAATGCTATGTTAGATTTATTTGGCTCACCACCTCTTTTGGTTAATGGAACTATGTTGACTTTGGAGCATGTTATGCAAAGACTTGAAATTATTGAAAATAAAGTTGCTACTATTGAATTAATTGAAAATCTAGATAAAAATATCCACCATCAAATTACCCAATACGGATCCAAGGTAGGAATGACTTTGAAAAATATTAAGGAAAAGGAACCCATAGTTAATGAGAAAATAAACTTAGATTCTACTAGAATCGATAAACTTGAGGGTATCATTACGAACTTGGGAACCGCTTTTTATTCCGTAAATAATACTCCTAGTCCTCCTACTAAAATTCCAAGCTTATGTATGTTCCTAAAAATAAGGGCGAATCATCTAGTAAGGAAACTGCGGATCTTAAATCTATAAGTATTCGTCCCAATCTTTTTGCTATCATTAAGGAACCAATTGCTACAAATGAATTTTTCGATCTTGTGCCTAAGAGTTTGATAATCACTAGAAAGAAAGAAATTACTAAGGGAGATATATTCCTCATTGAAGAATTGCCTACCAAAGATGGCAATACCTAGATCTATTCTTGCTTGTTATGCCTAGCTAGGGGCGTTAAACGATAGCGCTTGTTGGGAGGAAACCCAATTTTATTTTTATTCCTTGCTTTTTGCTCCTGTTTAGTAATAAATAAATTATTTAGCCTATTTTTTTGGTTGTGTTTTTTGTGTTTAATTAGTGTTTGTTCCAAGTATAACCGTTGGGAAGACTTGGGGAAAGTCTTGTTGAACTTGCTGTAAAAAACAGAAACTTTAGCGCTCATGAGAACTGCTGCCATTTTTATTTGGGGAGTGATATTTAGTTAATTATTTTTGAATATGATTAATATATCAATTCCTCATGTCCAGCAATTTATTTTAGAATTTTTGGGGTTCCAGATGTTGCGCTAGCTACAGATTACTACAGACTGTTCTGTTTTTGACAGATTCTGTTTTTCGTGTATTGTTTGCTTATTTTGATGAATCTATGGCTAGTAAAATAGTTTATAATCCATAGAGAAGTTGGAATACAGTAGGCATAACACCCATATAAATAAAGAATAAGTTCATTACAGTACATTGAAGTGGTCTTTTGTTTTCTTTCGCTAACGGAGCTCATGAGTTTTCTACTTAAGTTTTGTGTTGTGAAGTTTTCATGTTTTGGGTAAAGATTTGTTGGATTATGGAACAAGGAGTGGCAAGAGCCTAAGCTTGGGGATGAACATGGCACCCCCAAGATAATCTAAGGACACCTAAAATCCAAAGCTTGGGGATGCCCCGGAAGGCATCCCCTCTTTTTCGTCTACTTCTATCGGTAACTTTACTTGGAGCTATATTTTTATTCACCACATGATATGTGTTTTGCTTGGAGCGTCTTTTATGATTTGCGTCTTTGCTTGTTAGTGTACCACAATCATCCTTTCTGTACACACCTTTTGAGGGAGCCATACATGATTTGGAATTTGATAGAATACTCTATGTGCTTCACTTATATCTTTTGAGCTTTATAATTTTGCTCTAGTGCTTCACTTATATCTTTTAGAGCACAGTGGTGGATTTTTTTTATAGAAACTATTGATCTCTCATGCTTCACTTAGATTATTTTGAGAGTATTAATAGCATGGTAATTTTCTTAAAGTCCTAATGTGCTTGGTATGCAAGATTAATAATAAAACTTTCGTATGAGTGTATTGAATACTAAGAAAAGTTTGATGCTTGATGATTGTTCTGAGATTTGGAGGTAATAATATCAAAGTCATGCTAGTTGAGTAGTTGTGAAATTGAGAAATACTTGTGTTGAGGATTGCAAGTCCCGTAGCATGCACGTATGGTAAATGTTATGCAACAAATTTGAAACATGAGGTGTTATTTGATTGTCTTCCTTATGAGTAGCGGTCGGAGACGAGCGATGGTCTTTTCCTACCAATCTATCCCCCTAGGAGCATGCGCGTAGTGCCGAGGTTTTTGATGACTTGTAAATTTTTGCAATAAGTATGTGAGTTCTTTATGACTAATGTTGACTCCATGGATTATACGCACTCTCACCCTTCCATCCTTGCTAGCCTCTTCGGTACCGTGCATTGCCCTTTCTTACATTGAGAGTTGGCGCAAACTTCGCCGGTGCATCCAAACCCCGTGATATGATACGCTCTTTCACACATAAACCTCCTTATACCTTCCTCAAAACAGCCACCACTACAAAAAAAGACACATCCGTGACATTTTGGGCCGAACGAAATTTTTTCTGTCATACATATGACACTTCTATGACGATAATTGTGACAAAACCCGGTATCATCATAGATGTGGTGGGCTCCTACTTCTATGACAAAAAATCATGACAGAAAATGGGCTTTTCGTCCTGGGCGGCCCGGAGACGCAGCTGCATGACATTCTTTGGGCCGTCCATGACGGAAAAAACCATGGTAGAAGCGAGGGGGAGGAAAATTTCGGGGAGTTCCCGGTTACAGTGGGAGGTCGGGGGCCGAGCGATGCGCGTTTCTCTCGTACACGTACGCGCGTGTGTGCGAGGCGTTGGCTCTAACTGAACCCGAGCGAGGCGTTGGGCTCTAACTGAACCCGAGCGATTGCACTGCAGGCTACGCGTTACTGAACCCGAGCGATCGATCGATGGCTGTTAACTGAACCCGATCGAGCGATTCCTTCGCTACTGCTGCTAACTGAAGCCGATCGATGCTGCCTCTGGATGAACAGTGAGCGTTGCGGGGGGGGGTTGGATGAACAGTTCCCGGTGGGGGTGGATGAACAGGACCCCGTGGTGTTGCCTCTGGATGAACAGGACCCCGATCGATCGAGCCGGTTGGGGCTGGATGAACAGGACCCCGTGGAGGGATGGATGAACAGGACCACCCCGTGGAGGGCAGGATGAACAGTAGACGGTGGAGGGCAGGATGAACAGTAGCCCGTGGAGGGGTGGTTGAACAGGAGCCCGTGGAGAGGGTGGTTGAACAGTAGCCGGTGGAGTAGCGCGCGGTGGAGGCTGGATGAACAGGAGCCCGTGGATGAACAGTCGCAGGTGGAGGCTGGAGGAGGTCGACGGTGGATGAACAGTAGCTCGTGGAGGCTGGAGGGGGTCGACGGTGGAGATGAACAGTATCCCGTGGAGTCCCGTTTTGCGGTACGCCACACCCCTCCCGATGAACAGGACCCCCGTTTCGACCGTAGCGCTCCAACACAAGTCCGTTTCGTCCGTTTTGCGGTACGCCACACCCCTCCCGATCAACAGGACCCCCGTTTCGACCGTAGGAGGTCCGTTTCCTCCGTTTTGCGGTACGCCAGACCCCTCCCGATGAACAGGATCCCGTTTCGAACGTGGCCGGTCGAACACAAGGCCGTTTCCTCCGTTCTGCGGTACGCCAGGCCTCGTTTCCATCGCCTGTTCCGTCCAAGCCCTCCCGATGAACACGACGCATTCCGTTGCCTCCCCATGAACACGACGCATTCCGTTGCCTCCCCATGAACACGACGACGACGCTGTTTCTCCGTTCCGACCCAGCCATGTACACGAGCCCTGGCCGTACGTATGCGCGAGTAGGCGTTCGAGACCCCGCCTGTATGTACACATATGTGGCCGTATTTTCTTTCTTGCACCCTGGCCGCTGTACGTACGTGTACATGCTACGTGCGCGCCTCTACTACACGTGCGCGCCTCTACATCGACCAGTATATATGTACGTACACGTTCGCGACCAGAATGACAACGCTACGTACGCTTCGATCAGGTGGGTCCCGACTGTCAGGCACTTCCTTGCATGCGAAGATGTAGCTGGTGGGTCCCAGCAGTCAGGGGGGCGAATCGTTTTGTTTTTTTTGCCCGGACGCACTTCCTTGCGTGCGAAGGTGTAGCTGGTGGGTCCCAGCAGTCAGGGGGGAAACGTTTTTTTCGCGAAATACGGTGGCCCATCCGGTGGGTCCCCGCTGTCAGGTGGAGGAATAATTGTTTTGCACGTAATAAGGAGGCACTTCCTTGCTGCGGCCGTGGACCCAGCTGTCAGCCTCTCCACGTACAGTCCACGTCCGATGGAAGTCGTTCCTTGACCACGTTGACCACGCCGCGCCGAGAGCACCAGGGCGGTGGACGACGGCGAGGCCTAGGAAGGGGACGACAGGGAGCCGGGGAAGACGCGGCAGTGGAAGCCCGCGCGGAGAGGAGTACGAGGGTTCACTGGTTCGGCTGCGGTGTGAGGCTGCCGTCGCCGCAGGGCCTGGCCAGCGGTGGGAATAGTAGGGGCGGTGAGGCCTCCGCGGCAGCACAGCCGGCCACGGGAGGCAGGAGCATGCGGCACGACCGGCGCTGCTTTGGGCGGCTGGAGCAAGAAGACCAGAGGTTGAAGAAGCACTACGACCGTTGGATGGACATCGTACGGTCACTGGAGCTAGAATCGTTCATATTGACTAAAGTTGACAAAGGCCCCCGTCCCAGTCAACTTAGTAGGCCCACAAGTCAGCCTCCCACCATGGTGGGTCCCAGCTAGCAGGGGGAGTATTCATTTTTTTGTGCGTAATAAGGAGGCACTTCCGGTGGGTCCGAGCTGACAGCGGGGGGAACGTTTTTTTCGCGAAATACGCTGGCCCGTCCGGTGGGTCCGAGCAGTCAGGGGGGAAACGTTTTTTTCGCGAAATAAGGTGGCCCGTCCGGTGGGTCCCTGCTGTAAGGTGGAGGAATAATTATTTTGCGCGTAATAAGGAGGCACTTCCTTGCGGCCGCCTGGACCCAGCTGTCAGCCTCTCCACGTACAGTACTCTTCCGATGGAAGTCGGTCGTTGACCACGTTGACCACGCCGCGCCGAGAGCACCAGGGCGGTGGTCTGGACGACGGCGAGGCCTAGGAAGGGGACGACGCGGAGCCGGGGAAGACGCAGCAGTGGAAGCCCGCGCGGAGAGGAGTACGAGGGTTCACTGGTTCGGCTGCGGTGTGAGGCTGCCGTCGCCGCAGAATAACAGGGGGTGTGGGTGAGTGGAGGGATGGCCTGGCCAGCGGTGGGAGTAGTATGGGGGCGGTGAGGCCTCCGCGGCAGCACAGCCGGCCACGGGAGGCAGGAGCAGGCGGCACGACCGGCGCTGCTTTGGGCGGCTGGACCAAGAAGACCAGAGGTTGAAGAAGCACTACGGCCGTTGGATGGACATCGTACGGTCACTGAAGCTAGAAACGTTTATTATTGACTAAGTTGACAAAGCCCTTGGTACGCTCCAACTTAGTAGGCCCACAGGTCAGCCTCCGAAACGGTGCGCCCCAGATGTCAGGGGGAGGAATCATTTTTTGGGCGGCCGAAGCTAAGAATATCCGAGATTGAAGAAGAAGCACGACATCCGTTGGATAGACATCCAACGGCCACTGCTGCTAGAACCGTGTGTTGACTATAATAAGTTGGCAAAGCCTTGCATACGCGTCAACTTATTTTTTTAGGGGACGCGTCACTTAGTAGGCCCACAAGTGTGTGGCAGAGAACTTATAGCCCATTTGCGTTTTGTAAGAATGTACAACCCATTTTGGAATTCTAATGGAATTTACAACAACCCATTTACAGTTTGTTAAAAGTACAACCCATTTTCTAGCTAGGACAATGATTAATAATTTCAACCAACCGTTGAAGACAGAATTCAATAAAATTTCCCACATTTTGATGGGCTCCGAAATATTTTTATCCCGAAATTTCTAGTCAGATTAAATATAAATTTGTATTACGTAAAAATCCAACGAAACATTGCGCGCGCAACAATGAAAATTTAAGATTTTCAAAATCCATAAATAATATTTTATAAACTAATTTCGTGTTTGGTGCATTTTTTATAGTTACTGCCCAGTTTTTATAATTACATCCCATTTATTATTTTTAAAGCCCATTTTCCTGTTAAGCCTAATGCATCCCTCCTAGGAAAGATTTGCAGCCCAGCGGGGCGGAGAATAACAAGTTGACCTTGCCTGGGTATTCCTCAAAAAGACGTATAGCTGGGCTAGCCATTTTCATCTTGAAAAAATTAGTATCTGGGCTGGATATCTGGCCTGGGCTAGACGGGCCACAGCCCGCCCAGTTAATACCCTGCTCTCCTCTGAACAACAACGAAATCATCGCCAAGAAAAACTCTGCAGTGCTCACGCCTCAAAAACACAAATACTGCTCGAGCTGCTTGGTCCCAGCTGTCGGCCGCACCTTGTGCAATTCTCTCGTTTATATTGACTACATAGGTTGACAATGGTGTGGGACCGTGATGTCACGAAACCAGGAGAAAGCAAAAAAAATATAGTTGTACATAATAAGGAGGCACTTGCGTACGTACGGCTATGGCCCTAGTGGGTCCCTAGTGTCATCCAGTCAAAATAAAGTCATCTCCTGAATCCTCATGTTCGTTGACGATGTTAACAATGCTCGGCGCCACGGCGAGCGCAACAACTCGAAGGACAATGGAGAGGGCCTCGCGGGCCCTACGGATGGTCTGATACAGCGCCCGCTACTCATTCAGGAAGCCAGGATCATCGGACACCTATGAGCACCTTCGAGAAACTGAGACGGCATGAAACGGTAAGGCCGCGCTTGGGAGCTCTGGTTTATTTCAAACCTGTATTAACATACAAGTGTAATTTACTCGTCATCGAAAACAACGCGTAAAATACAGGCGTAATGAAACCGAGGGCCCGAGGTCTGTAAGTAAAACCGGCGGGTTACGCGTGTAATTTGAGAGACCAGTGTATATTTTACGAGCACTGCTATATGGACGACATTACCAGACGATACATGCACGACGTGCGTATCATGCCATCCATGGGCAAGGCTGAAACAGCAGCTAACGGCTGGATTAGCAATCGTCCGAGTGTCGTTCAGCGTTTTTATCGTGTGTCAAGTACTTCCGATATTTTACTAGTCGAAATCGACCAACCAAGCGCCTTCGCCCGAGACCATCTGCTTTAATTTACAAGCGTCAGTTTTACAAGCGGTTTTGGTTGGAAAACGACGATCCAATCACGGCCTAATATCATGAGTTGGTCGGAAGATCATATGGTTTCACGTCTAACCTACCCGACTTGTCGTATAGGCTATGAATGAAACATCAGACGATGAACTTCTTAAGCACGGAAACAACAGAAGAGGATGATCTTCTTAACAAGCAAATCACTGGCATTAGATCGACATGCAAAACAATACGAAGCATTATTCTCAGGAGGCACGGTGAACAGCTCGTGATGCCGCATGCCACAACATTCCAAGCTCAACTTTGCAATCAAACACAAGGCCTGGCATTACATAGACAATATTCAGAACAAACTCTTAACACAGGAATATCTCAGCAGAGTAACTATTTACTTCTAAACTGAACACAGGAATAGGAAAAAACACTCGACGCTGCTCACAGCAAGGGCGTCCCACTCAAAAATATCAAATGCATGTCTTCTGGCTAACATCAATGAGCAAATTTTGACAAGGTTTTCCAATTCCAATATATTAAACTAACGTCTTCTTGCTAACATCAATGATTAAACTTTGACAAGCTTTTCCCATTCAAAATATGTAATGCCTATGATCGTGGAGTCCTGTCGTAGCTTTTATACTTGTTTGGGCACTTTTTGCCCAGGGCACTCCACGTATTGTTAAATTGCCAATGGTCTCTGCAGACTAGTCATGTCACCGGTGTCTAATAATACTCTGTAAAGCTTCTCGGTCATTCCTTCTGTAATGTAGCGCAAACAGTGACTGCTTCTTTCTGCAAAGTGGAACGACCAACTAGACCCAGTAATGCAGCAGTTTGCCTTACACATTGGCTCCTTTTGTGCAGTTCAACTAAAATCGAAGTCGGAATAAAACCGAGCTTTAATTTTGATATCCCTGTAAGCAACAATAGGTATAAGGGAAACAATTACTAAGAAATAACGGTTGATGACTTGTACTCCCAGAAGAAAAGCATCTACTGATCTACTTTATCTTAATGGGAAACAAAGCAGGAGAGTAGCAATTCTCCATCAGTGTGATTCATTCATATTGACTGAGACATTATCTTAACAATGCCTTGTTTCAACATGTATAAAGAACGACAAAGCTTATAAAGGGGGTGATGCTGAATTTGTTGTAACAAAGCAACAAGCATCATGTCTGGGTTGGTCCCATTTTTGTTCACTACTTAATGGGAAAAGACAGCAATACAATAGCTTCAATTCATCATTTATTTAAAACAGTACCAATACAAGTAGCACAGCATCTCAAAACACACTGCACGATCATGTGGATGAAGGCAAGTACCAACCTGTCATGACGCACACAAGATCACGTACGAATCTGCCAACACGAATAGGAAATCCAATCTCGTTTTGTGCAGTTGCACTGAAATCAAGCAAAGTGTTTCGCGTAGCGAAGCAAAATGTCACAATAGCAACAAGTTGAATAGATATCCCTGTATAAACAGAGGCAAAAAAGGAATCAATTACTGGCTAATAAAGGAGGATGAAACATGCGGCCACAAAAATGGTAATCCCGCCAATCCCTAACAAGTGTTGCAGTTTTGAAATAAGATTCAGTAGTTAATTCTGAGAGTGGCATCAATTACTGGCTTATAAAGGGGGTGATGCTGAATTTGTTGTAACAAAGCAACAAGCATCATGTCTGGGTTGGTCCCATTTTTGTTCACTACTTAATGGGAAAAGACAGCAATACAATAGCTTCAATTCATCATTTATTTAAAACAGTACCAATACAAGTAGCACAACATCTCAAAGCACACTGCACAATCATGTGGATGAAGGCCTGTACTGACCTTTCATGAGACGACCAACATAAAATACGAATCTACCAACACGAATAGGAAATCCAATCAAGTTTTGTGCAGTTGCACTGAAATCAAGCAAAGTTGCCGGTGTGACATTTAAGTTTTCTATAGCAACAAGTTGAATAGATATCCCTGTTTTAAGAGGCAAAAAAGAAAACAATTACTGGCCAATAAAGGAGGATGAAACATGCGGCCACAAAAAGAAGCATCTACCTTATCTTGATGGAAAACAAAGTATAGGACAGTGGCATTTCTAAAACGGTTGCATTGATTCATATTAACAGAGAAATTCTTTTAAAACAGATCAGTAGTTAATTCTGAGATTAACAACAGCAAAATAGCTGCATGGGACATGCCAGCACCATGTGCGTCCACACGTATAAATGGGTGATGCAGAGTATGTAGCCAAGCAGCATATATGCGCTGGTCCCATATTTGTTCTCTTTGAACCTTCTTCCTATGTGAGGGCAGCAAATCTAGTCGTGCACAAACTACCCGACCCCCCAGTTTCTTTCCCTTTTCAACAAAGAGATCGGTTCCTTACAGATGTGTGTACTGGGTTACCCCCTTTTCCCTTTTCGACCTACAAAGCGGCTGGATAGCCAGTCTATACTACTTTCCGCCCCTCCTTTCCTCATTGAACCACGTCCTAGATTCTTGCTCCAGCCCACCGCACCCTTCATTCCTCTTTGAACCAAGACCTAGATTCGACTACAGATCGAAAAAGATCCACATGCAGCTAGAGCAACGACGGTTTCAAAGAAACTTATACCTTAGGGTCGTCGGGATGTGGCAAGGCGTGCGGCGGGAGGCCGGATCTGCCCACACTAAGTACGGCAGCGAGGAAGAAGGGGTCGGTGGCCCTCCCGCACAGGCGCTGGGTGAAAGAGAACAGCGCAGCCGACAGTGGATTGCCTCCCTCGCCGAAGGCGATAGAGTGAACGCTGCACCTCCTCCCCTTCCCGGTGCGACGGGATACGGACGCCTCCTTCACCAGCTGTGAGGGGGGAGAGAGAGACAAGAGGCCAACGCAGTCTTGTTTAGATCTGGTGAAGAGAGGGTGAGAGACTGTGAATATAGCAAACCCTAGCAAATGTATCTAGACTCATTTTAGTGCTAGATACCTCCGTATCTAGACAAATCTAAGACAAGTAATTCGGAACGGAGGGAGTAACATATATGTAGTGCGGCGAGCGTGTGGAGAGTGCAAACCCTAGCGAACAAGCGCTGAGGCTCCCGCTTATATATATACTACTGTAGTACGGACTGAGCTCCGGTGCCTTCACTGCACCTGCTTTTGGCTGTATGACAGGTGAGCCAGCCACATTTTGGGCCCACCTGTCGTAAAACCCTAGCGAAAATTGCACCAACGTGAAAGACGACTGCGTCTCCAACGCAACCAAGGTGAACTGACGAAGGATATCATCTTTGTGCGTAACAAGCAAAGAGCACTGATGGAAGACAGCTTGTTTTTCGTCGAAAATCGATCAGCTTCACCAGCCGACGCAACCATGAGGCGCAACCATGAGCATCGATAGGTCATCGTGGTGATGCATCATCCATTTGGCATCAAGTTTGGGTGAGGCACCTAAGAAGTTCGACAAATCCTCACTGTGGTCTGTTTCTTCTCAGTAATCAAGCTCGAGGAAGGAAGAACCACGTGGCAGAGGACAGTGAGGCGGAACAACAATGGCCATCCAATTTTGTGCAGTTCCACTAAAATTGAGGAAGACATGCCCGGGTATGGAGACACGCATCGCTGTTTCCAAAAATATAAAAAAGGGTTAGCAACGACATCTCAATTGTCAATAAGAATTAATGAAAAGTACACCAACAAACAGAAGCATCATAATTATCTTGATGGGAACTAAACCAGGATACCCGAGAAAAAAAGCATTTCTTCATTTAACCAGTGATAGTACTACCACCATATGGACAATGACCGCACAACCACCATGTACTTTTTGTCGAAACAACATGTATACCTCCACCGAGGCATAAATCAGGACAACTTTTTGAGTGGCATTTCCTCTATAATAGTACTAGTAGGTGATGTTGGACCAGCCGACGAACCCTAGCTACTATGCATGGGGAGCTGGGGAGTAGTCGCATAGAAGAAAACCCGCACGCAGCGACCTGGGGAGCTGGACCAGTACAAGAAGTTATACCTCAGGTGGGCGAGATGTCGTTTAGGCGGGCGGGCGGGATCTGCCCACACGACGGCAGCGAACAAGGGCGCGGAGGATCTTCGTCCGCGCCAGCGCCGGCTCCGAGAGGACGGTGCGCATCGGCTTCCTCCGTCGCCGACGGCGACAACGTCAACGCTGCACCTCCTCACCTCCCGCAGCGGACGGGATTCGGCCGGATCTGTGACCACCGGTGAGGAGAGAGATAGAGTGGACACTGTCATCTTGTTTTGATATGGAGAGGGTGAGAGAGCGAGACGCGAGAAACTCTATCAAACAAGAGGCTATAATGGAGTAAAAAAATCTCTCCATAGCAGTGGTTTTAAATAGAATACGCGCGTTCCCGGAAAAAAGAAACGAAAACTGGCGGACAATTTTTTAAGGGTCTGTCTAGGACACATCTAGATGTGACATAGTTATGTCACATATAAGTTGATGTCCACTCTGTTTGTGGTCTTTTCCTAGTTTTTTTTGTTTCTTGTTGCTACATTATATACTTGTGGGAGCTTAGATGTGATATCCTTAAATAACATCTAGATGTGAATTAGACAAACTGATTTTCTAACGTACCAAGAAAGAAAACTCGATCAAAAACACGCCCCCGCTTCCAGGTCGCGAGAGTCGTCGCGCACACACACATAGACATAGACATGCATATCCGTGTTTACGTAAAATTCCATTTCCATCTCCATCTCCAATCATATTTGTCCAACTAGCACATTATTTACGTTGTTAATTATATACGCAGCAATATTAACGTACATCATCTCTTGTTTGCGCACGTCCGGACCGCTGCCACGGCCGGTCCTGACCAACCCGAACCCTCTTCATCACCCGCGCGTGCTTCCCGCCCGAAACGGTCAGTGCCGCATTCATGCCCGGCCAGAGCGGACGCGACCTCTCACTGGCGCCGGCATTGATTGCGGCGCGCCGGCCGAGAGAGCGTCGCCCGCGCCGCTTCCGGGTGCACGCGGCTGCTCCGCGTTCAAAGGTCGCAATAGCCGGCTACAACATGCGCGATCTCTTCCAGTAGTAAGTTCTTGGGAGTCCGTGCTACAGCTAGCTGTCCTCCCCCAACTCGTCAATCTCTTCCAGTAGTGCTAGTACTCCATGGCGCGATCCATCGACAAGCAGGCGGGAAAGTTATGGTATACTACTCGGTTTGCGGTGAGTGGCATGCCGAGCGACCGTGTGGGGTCGAGCCGTGGAGGAGGGTGAGACACGAACACGACAGACGTGATTTAAACGTTGGTTTTGCTCGATGGCGCGATCCAACGAAACGAAACGTTGGTTTCTCTCCGTTTCCATTTTTTCTCCGGAAAAACGGAAACTTTTCCACTCCATTTTCATTCCTATTCCAAGGTTGCCCCGTTACAACATTCCATCAAATACAAAGGAAAACTAACACGCATGCTGATGCATCTCAATGATTCACAGATCATAGCCAATATTTACTTCACAACTAAAGAAAAAAGTTGTGAGAGCGTGTACGATAGAAAAACTACTGATGGGGTCACTACGACTTAAACCCTAAACCCTAAACATGATTTAATTTCCTGGCCAGGTAGAACCTGTCGAAGGAAAGACGGCTGGCACCCTCGGATCATACGATGCTTTTGTGCAGTTCCACTAAAATCGACCTGAGCATCCCTGATGGCAAAGATATTGAAGAAGTGTGATTAGAATAATAGTACTGGCACTAGTTCATGAGACATAAACTCATCACAAGTAGAAGCCGGTAGAAGTAGAGAAAGATCGACATGGAGATGGAGCTACGGCAGTGGAGCAAGCCGGCTCCAAAAGGAAGATGGACTACCTGGGACGTCGGGCTGTAGCTAGAAGGGCGGTTGGGACGCGG
The DNA here is from genome assembly GCF_018294505.1 of Triticum aestivum. NCBI lineage: Eukaryota > Viridiplantae > Streptophyta > Magnoliopsida > Poales > Poaceae > Triticum > Triticum aestivum. The sequence goes on from NC_057806.1 coordinate 493,694,660, forward strand.
CATCGGCCCATACCGCGGTGACCCCCGATTGGGACGCACCGACTGTGGGTTTTCTCCCTCGCCGATGTCGACCGCGTCTACGCAGAACATTGTTCCCTTCCCCCAGCTGCGGGATCAGGCCCGTCGTTCTATGCTTGTGAAGAGAGCAACCTAAGCAAGCAGGCTTGTAGCTTAGGCTCCTGCTAGTGTATATATAGTGGTTTTCTTTTTCTCTCCATATCAACCATTTTATATTGCGTACGTGTCATTCAAGAGTGAAATGATGGTTGCTTCTTCCGACTAACTTACTGTGTGATTTGACTGCTCCTTAGTGGCCCCTACACGTACTCCCCCTACGTGTATGCAACAGTCACACGTACACATGGACGCAAAAACGCGCGCGACGCCCTAATGCATGCATGTCCGAGCACACGACGGAACACACACGGTCACGCTCAAGTGCTCAACCTACACGTGCATGCACACACATACTCAGTCAGGGTGAGCTAGTGACCGTATGAACACCGGAAAATATATATATTGAGCGCAATGAGCGTATTATGAAGTCCACTGACCGTATTTTTACAAATATACAGTGACAGACAGTGTATTTATCTCGTTTGAAATTAAGCCATATTAACCGGAGAGGAGGCAGCATGGACTAGCATTACTTTGCTGTGTCCCGTCAACTTGCCGAACGAGGAGAAGGTTGCAGGGCGGGAGAAGCTTGCGCGCGGTGGCTCGCAGGACAAGGAGAAACTTTTGACTAATGCAAGCTCTCCCTCGCTCAGGCGGTGGACGTGCAACAGTTAATTCGGTGTCAGATTGCCAGAAGCATACACTATACTACTAGTGCTATTATTGTTCGACTTCCCGAACAGCCAAGCGCAAAGTTTACTAGTACTACTACTATAGTCCATAAAGGTACGTACTATACTAGTACTAGGAACCGGATGGAGGAGCGTCTGCACTCTTATTATAATTTTAAAATGTGATAAAGCAATCTTCAACACATTTGGTTCTCTTCGAGGGTTCTCGCATGTGATAATGGAAGTTGATTGCATGGAACACTCGCCACAATTCTCGCTTAATTCTGGCTCATATCCTGTTACAAATAGTAGCGCTCAGTAATATTTCCTCTTTTTTGTTATTCAGCATGTAAACAGGTCAGCAAACCTTGCGGCGCATCTTCGTGCGAACCGTGCTTGCTGCACTTTGAATGTGGCCGAGAGCTGGCTTGATGAAACACCTCGCTTCCTACTTCTTTTTTTGCGGGGTACCTCGCTTCCTAGTGACCAGTGTCTTGGCTGATCGTCCTAAGAATGCTTATATATGAATAAAGCTCTCTCATTTACCCGCAAAAAAGATTAAGCCATATTAACCGGAAAGGAGGGAGTATGGACTAGCACTACTTTTTGGTGTGTCCCGTCAACTCGCAGAACGAGGAGAAGCTTGCAGGACAAGGTGAAGCTCGCTTACGCCTTTTGACTAATGCAACCTACCCTCGGTGGACATGCATCAGTCCATTCGGTGTCAGATTGTCAGAGGCATACACTGTAGTACCCAACATGCGGAGTACCATCATTGTTCGACTTCACGAAGGGGCGAAGAGCCAAGCGCAGTAGTACGCGTACTTGGTTTTGCACCTTCATACTACTCCACCCTCCGTCACAGTTTACAGGGCGCGCTTCATTATGATGCATTTCTCTCAATGCATTTCCACCACCAGAGAGACTTTAGACGCGTTTGGTATAATGCTCAATTAATTAGGGCGTGGTAACCGCAATCAAGTCCACAATTTTCTCTCCATGTACTGTACTACTACGGAGTGCATGCATGTGTGTACCCGGGGTGGAAGCACTGCATGCATGTGTGTACGCATTATTCCCTCTAGTAATAGACGCCGTGCTATAACTACCAATGCTATTTTTCAGGCCGATCGCTAGTCGCCTTGGTCCCACAGATTTTTTTTCTTTTTTCTGAAGCGCGCTGTATAAACAGTGACGGATGGAGTAGTATGAGCGGATTCAAAGAAGAGCGTATTGATGGTTGCTTCTTCAGAGCAACTTACAGTGGGAAAGGTGGGGCTTATGATTTGACTGCTCATTACTCACTATTAATGCGGCGCAACGACCGGGCTGAGTCTCCCATGCGGTTGTGCACTACCCCCTCGGTTCTTAAATATACTCCGGAGTATTTGTCTTTCTAGAGATTTCAACGAGTGACTACTCTCTCTCTCAAATATTTGTCTTTTTAGAGATTTCAAATGGACTGGCACATACGGATGTATATAGACATATTTTAGAGTGTAGATTCACTCATTTTGCTCCGTATGTAGTCACTTGTTGAAATCTCTGTTAAGACGAATAGAATATTTAGGAACGGAGGGAGTACACATACGAAGCAAAATGAGTGAATCTACACTCTAAAATATGCCCGTTTGAAATTTGTAAAAAGACAAATATTTAGGAACGAAGGAGTATAATTTTGTGCATGGCACATGGACCCGGATGATGAAGAGGCTTCTGGCAATGCTATCAAGCTTCCATCATTTGTTTACATAATTGACGTACTATACAAATAATTTTCCAGCGACATGAAATTGTACAATGGTGTGAGCTTTCAGCTTTTGTTTCGCGTGTCTTGCCATCGATGCTCTTTCGGAAACAATAAAAAACTAACTTCCTTGCTAATGCATGTCAATTATTAGCAGATCAGAGCTAATAATTACATCACAACTGAAGACAAAGTTGTGAGAAGGTGTTAAATTAAAATTGATCCATGCTTTCATTGGCAGCAACGTCCCCCCAGCTCTGTCTAAATCAACAAGGCATGTTGGGAAAAAAGTAGCTGTCTGGAGCATGCAACATTCCGATCATTTTGTGCAGTTCCACTAAAATAGAGCTGAGCGTCCCTGTTCCAAAGATATCAAGTGTGATTACGATAATAGAGGACTGCTGATGAAACAATAAACACACAAATAGAAGCCGGTCACCTTTGCAGTCTCTCTTAAGACTAACTAGTTGGAGAAGATTAGGCTCGGAGTTGGATGAGGAGGATAGAGCAAAACCAATCTCCCTTTGTGCAGTCGCACTGAAATGTAGAGACGTTGCCCGTGTGACATTTTAGTACAACTGCACAAAACACTCTTAAGAAAAAAGTGATTTGTGCAGTTCACCAAAAGGTCGCAATAGCAACGACGTGAAATGGATAGCCCTGTTTGCAAAAAAGAGGTAGAAAGGAAACAATTACTGGCCAATAACAGTTGATGACACATGCGACGACAAAAAAGAAGCATATTCCTTGTCCTAAGGGAAGATAACAACACGGTTGTGTTTGTCTAAAACGGTGTGAGGACGAGAATGCAATATGGAAAGTACGCCGGACGAGCGATGTTTTGGGCAAAGAACTATGGAAGATCCACATGCAGCGACGTGGGAAAACGGGCAGTGGAGCAAGGCCGGAGGGGATACCTGGAGGTCGTCGGGATGTAACTAGGTGAGCGGCGGCGGGCGGAATCTGCGAGCAGGTGGCGTAGGCCCTGCCGCCGGAGCTTGGTCAGAGAGAACGGCGTGTACCGCAGATCGGGACGTGCTGCCTCGGCGCCGTCGAACGGAGAAACGATGCACTTCCTCCCTTTCCCCCGGCGGACGGGATGCGGCCGGATCAGTGACCAACGGTGAGAGAGAGAGAGGCCACCGCACTCCCTTTCCCCCGGCGGACGGGATGCGGCCGGATCAGTGACCAACGGTGAGAGAGAGAGAGGCCACCGCACTCCCTTTCCCCCGGAGGACGGGATGCGACCGGATCAGTGACCAGCGGTGAGAGAGAGAGAGGCCACCGGAGCCTTGTGTGAGATACTCTGAAGAGCGGACTACCTTTTCCTCCATAAAAATCGTTTTATATTCTGTGTACGTGCCATTGAGCGCTATAACTTTATTTAAAAATAACGCGGCAACGCGTCAAGTCGAACTTTGTTTCGTGCACGCGTGGTACACGACCTCCCTAGGTAAACAACCACTACAGGCGTTCAAATTAGCACGTGGGCTGCCATTTCGTAAAGAAATGAGCTCCACCGTGTACCTGCGCGGGTGTGGCTGGGCACGAAGCGTGAGTACGTGCACGGTGCACCTATTCTCTTCTTGTATACGTACACCACCTACATGGGGTTGTGTGAGAGAGATACAAACCTAGAGAGATATAGTGTGTGGGTTCTTGAGAGTTTTTTTTGGGGGGGGGGGCAATCAAAAAAATTAACATATGCAATGTGTGTGAAATAGAGTCCTAGATATAACATATATATAGAGGGGGTGATCCACGAGAAGAGAGTGGAGGTATCATCGGCTTGAGGTGTCCATAGAATCGAAGAGAGGGATGATGATGTGTGTGTGTGTGCGTGCGCTATCGATAAAGAGTGCCATCGAATTTGTGTGTGCCCACGTCAAAGATATAGAGTGGTTGGCCTACTGGAACGTGAGATGGGACATGTGCAGTTTGTCTCTATGGCATGGATACCTACCTGCAGCGCTCGACTATCGGTGTGTGGTGGGGGAAGAGGGAGGCCCAATTAACTATAGAGGTACAATGGCTGGTATATGTGTGGAGGAGGAGAGAGGCCCTCATGTATAAGGATCGATCTGCCTCATGTATTAAGGGAGATCGATCGACATCCATGCATATGTGCAGGAGATGAATAAGGTTGGGAGAGAGACAGAGCTAGAGTGTTGGAGGGGGTGGTAGTGGAGTTGCTTCTAACAAATGGTGGGATAGGCTTGCTAGACAAACGGAGGGCACGCCCGCAATATCAATAAGAGAGGAGATGGCTGCTTGTTGTCTGTGCACGTGCGTGTGAGAGACGGGTCAGGAGGCATGCACGAATGATGAGGGGGGACGATGTGGCTGTGGTAAGCAGACGTAACTACATAGGAAGATCAATCGCCCTTTGTAAGATAAAGGAGACACATAACTTGTGAGGTACGTCGATCGATGGGGGGTAGTTAAAGTCGATCTAGGTATATGTTGGGAGATCGATCGGTATACATGCATGTGTGTGTTAGAAGCAAATGAGGCACGAGGAGAAGGATAGAGAGAGAGGGATGCATGTAGGAGGTGGTACGAGAGGCATACTATATCGAGGGGGAGGAGTGTGCGAGTACGAGAACGATGAAAAGAGTGGTGGGAGTGAGGCATGGCAGTGACAAGAGAAGAGGGGAAGCTTGTGTTTGTGCTAGGCACACCTGGCTAGAGAGGCATATCGCTCGATGTGTGCCATAAAGAAGGAGCTGGGGGGGCCTACACACACCATGGGTGAACGACCTAAAGTGAAAAGATGAATTTGCATGTTGGAGCTAGAAAATGCTGAGGGAGGGTGAGAGGGATGCGGGCGTGTGCATGCACAAGAGAAAGTTAGCGCTAGCTACAAAGATAAGAGGGTTGTGTGGGTGTAAAAGACGAATAGAGATCATATATACTTCATTATAAAAAGCGAATTCGGATATTTGAAGAATTTATCATAGTGTTTCAAACCGACGGATGTGTGAATATATATAACGGTGATACACATGGTGTGGTTATGAACATGGTATACTACATTTAATATGTTTTATCTCTACTCTTATAAAAAACGGAGTTGTTGATGATGGTGTGCCTGCCATCCTGCATTATAGGCCGTCTGATTTATATCTGGCGGATAGCAAGGAAACTATGATGGTTGAAGTTGGCAACAATCATGATTGTAGATTCTTATTGAAATAGAGAAACGAATTCAAATTTAGTTCGAATTGCAGCGGTAGTATAGACATTTGGAATGCACTAAAATGTTGGTATGAGTAGGTTACATGCATTATACAGCAAGCGAAAAAATTTAATCGGACATAACATGGATTCATACTCCCTCCTTCCATCTATATAGGGCGTAATGAGATTTTTAAGACCGCCTTTGACTATTGACAAGATTAATAGTACATGACATGCACAATGTGAAAATTATATCATTGAAAGAACCTTTCACAGACGAATTTAACGGTGTGCTTTGTGTAAGTTGCATGTCATATATCATTGCTCTAATATTTGGTCAAAGTTAGCATCGAAAAACGCATTAGGCCCTATATAGATGGAAGGAGGGAGTAGCTTTGAATAGCATTTGTATAGTAAAATGGGGCAAGACTCTCTCTTTGTGTGGTGTGAATAGTTTTATTTTTTTCGTTTTCTTTTTGGTTGAGGGAAGTGCGAATTGATTTGGTACGTACAAGTACAATATTACTACACGTTAGATTGTCCCTAAAATTCAACCCGCGTCTTGTTATATCCCGAAAATTCAGATATCGTGCTCCGAAAACTGGGGCCTTCACAACTCGCGCCTTGCTATCCCGAAATTACAACACGCGCGAAAACTCCCTCCGGCTGCCAAATCCCGACACGCAAAATCCCCCTTCTAACCCTGAGCCAAAAGGGCCACAAGTTCAAATCGGTGGGGGTACTTTTGTAACACACCCTACATTTTGGGCAAGCGTGTTCCTAAGTCATGCTTCACCTCCTCCCATCGCCCCCTTTTCACCATTCGAAATCCCAGGCCGCCATAACCTCTCCGCTCCAGCCGCGAAACCCCACCCTCCTCCGTCCGCCACATCACCGCTGCCCAGCCGGAGCCTCTTCCCCGATGACGACGTCCAGCGCAACAGCTCGACGTCCCTCGTCCACCTCCCCGGATGAGGATCCGTTGTCCATCTCGCCGTCCCGCCGGTTCAGCCGCCCCGTCCTCCACCCCCAAGGAGCTGCTCCGACGATTGCCTCATCTATCGCGGCTACTCCATCCCCACAGCTCCGCCTTAACCTGCTCCACCGGAACCGCAGCATCCTCACAGACTCCTCGGACGAAGCCGAGGCCTACTCGGCGCCACCAAAGAGGTTGTACACTCATCGCATCACACCTTCTCCTTAACTCGACCTGCCGGCGCCGGCGGTGCTCCATCCTACACCCCCATGGAGCGGCTACCTTGAAGCCGGCGCCGTGGGCGACATCTCCACGGCGGCTCTCCCCCCAGTGCGAGGCCCCTTCGGCGGCGGCGTCCATACCAGCCGGATCTGCTACTGCTGCTCCGGCTCTCGCTCGATCGCTCGCTCGCCCAGCTGCTGCTGCTCTCCCCCTCGCTCGTGCTGCTGCTCTACTCCGATTAAGCCACACTTCAGTCGACTGAATCGACTTTTGGGTCAGTCGATTTTGAGGGGTTGGGGGGGGGGCTCGCCGGAGTTAAGGAAGAACCACCCGCAGCGGGGATGGGGGCTCGCCGGAGAGGTACCCACTATCTATCTTAGGGTTTAGGGTGGGGGTGGGAGGCCTAGAGTGCTGGCCGGGGCGGCAGTGGCGAGTTGTTTTGGGGCGGCGAGGCGGCGCTGGGGCTGGCGGCTCAGGGGGTGCAGGTTGAAATGAACTGCAGGCCCCCCTAAACTACATGTCAAGTGCCTCTCTGCTACCATTGCGTTCAGTTTCGACAGTAGCATTCAGATTCCACAGTAAATTTCAGTTTCGACAGTTAAGTTCGGAGTCAACAGTTTTTACCTCATCTGTTGTAGTCAGGTGGTTTTTGGTGATGTTAATTTTACATCCATTTTACATCGTCTATTGGAGATGCTATTAGAATCCCATTTGAGATTGATGATGTCTGTCTTGTGCTGCTTCAGCCTTGACGTCTTACGGCTCACCGGAGCTGCTCCAACGACAGAACGATCCGTCACAATAGAGCAGTGCCCTGGACGCCATCTACAGATTCCTCAGATCTTCCTCCACACCTCCGACAGCCACCTCTGCCTCAACTGATTCAGCGACCAACCAAATGATGTTGAGGTCGACACGGCTACGGCAAAGAGGTTGTACACTTGTTGCATCACTTATTACTATACATTCACGTCGATCCATTAGGGCTATTTTGGTTCAACAGAAAAACATCGATCCACTGGTTGTTACCATCACTCTAAATTTCTGCATGCTCTCCTTACATAATCTCACCATATTTTTTTCGTATGCATGTCAGATATTGTACACAGTCATGCTGAACATGTAGAGAAAAAGAGAAGAGTTTTGCGCGGCAATACAATGTCATGCAGACATCGCTCCATGGTGGGTTCAATGGCAAACCCTCCCCACCCCTCTCCAGATTGTAATCCAGAGGAAGATATCTGTTCTGAGGCGGATTCGGACGCCGCTGACCACTCCTATTTACCCCCCAAGGTGTTTGCTCTACCTTGGCATGATGATGTTAGTCATATCATGCATATGTTGCCTTGCAGTGCCTACTTTTAACATCATATATGTCATCTACTTAGTTTATACATGTTCTGTAATGCCACCTGTTTAGTTTCTATATCATATATGGAAATTATGCAGTCCCATGTCTTTTAGCCAGCCATAATATATGTGAAATGTGCAATGCCATCCTGTTTAACCAGGCATCATATATTTGAATGATATCTTGCCCATCCTTTTCTTCATTACATTTCCATTTGTCGACAATGTTTGTACATTAAACTACTCTTCCTGTGAATCAACCATTTGGGTGGGAGATGGAAAAATCTGGAGTGAAAACAAGGCCTTCAGAGCAGACAGTGCTACCTGTCGAAGTAGATCTCTTGTTGGGTCCCGATAGCTCCTCAGAGATGGATTCAGAGATAGATGACCGGTCATATTCCCCCACTGAGGTGTATGCTCTAACTTGGCATGGTTATACTGCTCATATCATGCATACGGTGTCTTGCATTGCATAGTTTAGACATCATATACACAATATTCAACACCATGTTCTTAGTTCAGACATCATATCGAATGCCCTCTGTTTAGCATATAAATCACATATGTGAATTAAATGATTCGATCCTGATTACTTAGATAACATGTAGGTGAATTATGTCATGCGATCCTGTTTAGTTATTCATCATATCTTTGAATTATGTTATGCTATGCTATCCAGTTTAGATAGACATCATATATGTGAAATTATGTCATGCTATCCGTTTTAGTTAAATAATATACATGTCAACTATTTCATGCCCTCTTTTTTCCACACTATCTATTGCATCTGTCTCTCATACAATGTCTATACATTCAACTATGTTTCCTGTTTATCAGCCATTTGAATTGGAGCGGGTGATGCCAGTATCTAGCGGACTAAAAACACAATCTTCAAATAAAACAGTGCTACCTCTTGGTGGAGATAGCACCCCGGTCGTACATGCACAAGAACCAGCCCTACCACACATAACCCAAACTCTCGTAGATTGTACCCCTACTACGATGGACAGAGAACCAGCTTCACCCAATCTAACCCCAACCCCAGCCGATAGTAACCCAGTTCCTGCTGATACGGCACCATCTCCACCACAGAGCTCCCAAACAAGAGTAGTTAGTAAGGTAGCTCCAGTGCCCATAGGGCCAGTACTATCACGGTGAACCCCAACTCCACCAGTTAGTACGCCTATTCCTGTGGAGGAAGCACAACCAGCTAGTCATAGTTTAGCATCTATCGCATTTGATGTTGTTAAATCGTATGTGCGTATCTTCCCATCTTGGAAATATTATACTGAAGATGAAGGAAAATGCCAGTTGCAGGTGTTTGTCCAGGAGTTATGTGTAAGTAATGTTATTCATGGCAATTACTTTGCTTCGTCCCATACATCCTACCTCAATGATGGTTATAATACAGAAAATTTTCCCATTTTTCTCTATAGAGAAGGACCGATTTGGAAACTCGGGATGAGGTAACCTGTGCTAATACCTCTGCTATCTTCAAGAATGTTTGGTGGCAGCATCAGAATTACCTGAAGAAAATGTACTTCACCGGCAAATAAACTCATCAAATTCCCTTACGTTCTCCTGAGACACATTTACTGGACAATGACTGGGAATGCCTTGTTCTGTATTGGTCCCGAACCAATAATGTGGTAAGGTCTATGAGCTCATTTTCTATTTTAAGTATTATATTCTTGCGTCTTACTGTACTCTGTTCATGTAGAACAAGTGCCTAAACCTGAAGAACAACTGTTCTAATTTAAGATTCCATTGCTACCATAGGACATAGATATATGTTTGTTTGATGCTTTTATTATGTACTAGTACTTGGCAATAGAAGACTTGGTAGTTTAATCCTGTCCACCTTACTAATGAACTGGTTCACTGAAATGAGTTTCATATACTAGTACATGCTAAACTTGTTATGTGTCTGCTTGTTTCTTCTTTTAGAATGCTGACAGAATATTAGGGAAGAGTGCCTTATTAAGCAACGGTAAAGGAAGTAATGCAGATAAGGTTCAGGGTAGTGACACATCCTGTCTTGGTTTAGTGTTGGAGTTACTGGCCACTACCGCTTGCACAAGCTATTCAAACTCACTGTCTGAATCAGTTCGGTTTCTTGAGTCTTGACTACAAGCTGAAAGACACCGATCGGCTGTCCTGCGACAAGAAGCGGAAGGACTGCGGAAGTCCCTGGAGCATTCAGATGCATACTTTCTGGTGCAACAGCAAGCGTTGGAGGATTTTAGTGCCAAACGGGACAAAGCTAATCAGCTTGCTAAGCTTATTGCCAGCATGGTGGATACCCAGGATAACGTTTCTTGAGCTCTTCTGAAGTTGTTTCAGTTATGCTCTTGTTTTGCTGCCGCGTTTATTTGCACCGGTGGCCAATTTTGACGGCCAGTGTATATGATATGCTGCTTTGTTCCCTATATTTGCACTGGTGGCGAACTTTGATGCCCAGTGGATGTAATATGTGTAGTAGCCGCGATAGCCTAGCGTTAGTTGCTTGCTTATTTATTTCCTTGTTGTCTTGTTTATTTGTTTGCTTGTAGTCATTGCAGTTCTTTTTCCACGGTTAACTAGTGGCTACAATAACCTATTTTTTTAAACTAGGCCACAATAACCATGGGCTAATATTTACTGTAGTGACACTGGGCCTCCTACGGGCCGTAGAAACAGTGGGCCTTCTACGGGCCATAGAAACAGTAGGCCTTCTACGGGCCGTAGAAACAATGGGCCTTCTACGGGTCATATCATCAATGGGCCTTATACGGGCCGTATGATCGATTGGCCAAACATGGGCCAATAACAGGCCGCATTATGGCCGTAAATGGGCTAGAGTTGGAATCATCCGTTCATGGGCCGACCGTAACGGGCCATCGTTAATAGGTCATATTTGATGACGCTATGAAAACAGCCCAATGTATTAATGGACCACAAACGGGCCGACTGTAACCACGGGCTAAATTTGGCCCAGAAGCAGAAAATGACAGTAACGGGCCGTAAGTAAACGAATGCTGGAAATGAGCCTGAGAATAAATGGGCTCTGAGAAGGCCGAAAGATAACATGGGCTGGAAATGGCCCAACGGAATAATGGGCCGTTAATGGGTATAAAGTGATACACTGTTCATTACGGGCCAGTTTCACCATGGGTCGTTAATAGGCCAAGAGTTACATAGGGCCTCATATGGGTCGAAAGACGTCATGGGCCATACATGGGCCAGAAGTGAAAACGGGCTGGAATCATATTGGATGGCCCAGATGACGCTACTGGGGGTAATTCGGATAGGGCGTAACGGGCCTTGGGTTAGCGGGCTGTAAATGGGCTATATGTGAACATGCCATTAAACAGGCTTTCCATGGGCCGGCCCGCCACCTTTTGACCAAGTCAAACGGGCCGGCCTTTTCACAGGAATGGGCCTCTGTTGGGCCGTGCCACGTGTCGACGTATCATAGGCGCCTTCCGTCCAATGAGTGGTTGACATCTGTCCCAACGATGAGTCGACACGTGTTTCCTCTAGCCAATGATGATTTTACACGTGGAAAATCCCCATTGGTCGGGGCTGTTAACGGGTTATCGGATCCAAAACCCAACCCGATAGCTTAACGGCATTCCGTTACGGTGGATGCCATGTGTCGGTCACCCTTGACGAAAGCACTTCTGTGACGCGCGATTTATCGTCATGGAAGTGGACACTTCCGTGATGACAATTTTGGTAATGTCATGGAACACTTCTACGACAGCACAGGTATGACTATCTTGATTCTGTCATAAATTTGTCATGGATGTACATGCATGACAAAAAAAGCGACCTACTGTGACAAACACGTATCATCACGGAAGTGTATTTTTTTGTAGTGCACCATACCTACCTATTATGGCATTTCCATAGCCATTCCGAGATATATTGCCATGCAACTTTCCATCATTCCGTTCATCATGACACATTCATCATTGTCATATTGCTTAGCATGATCATGTAGTTGACATAGTATTTGTGGCAAAGCCACCGTTCATAATTCTTTCATACATGTCACTCTTGGTTCATTGCATATCCCGGTACACCGCCGGAGGCATTCATATAGAGTCATCTTTGTTCTAGTATCGAGTTGTAATCATTGAGTTGTAAATAAATAGAAGTGTGATGATCATCATTATTAGAGCATTGTCCCAAGTGAGGAATAAATAACTAAATAAATAAGGCCATAAAAAGAGAAGGCCCCCAAAAAAGAGAAAGGCCATAAAAAGGCCCCAAAAAATGAGACAAAAAGAGAGAAGGGACAATGTTACTATCCTTTTACCACACTTGTGCTTCAAAGTAGCACCATGATCTTCATAGTAGAGAGTCTCTCATGTTATCACTTTCATATACTAGTAGGAATTTTTTATTATATAACTTCGCTTGTATATTCCAACAATGGGCCTCCTCAAGTGCCCTACGTCTTCGTGAGCAAGCAAGTTGGATGCACACCCACTAGTTTCTTTTGTTGAGCTTTCATACCTTTATAGCTCTAGTGCATCCGTTGCATGGCAATCCCTACTCCTTGCATTAACATCAATCGGTGGGCATCTCCATAGCCCATTGATTAGCCTCGTTGATGTGAGACTTTCCCCTTTTTATCTTCTCCACATAACCCCCTCATTATATTCTATTCCACCCATAGTGCTATGTCCATGGCTCGCGCTCATATATTGCGTGAAAGTTTATAGGTTTGAGATTACTAAAGTATGAAACAATTTCTTGGCTTGTCATTGGGGTTGTGCATGATGAGAGCATTCTTGTGTGACGAAAATGAAACATGACTAAACTATATGATTTTGTAGGGATGAACTTTCTTTGGCCATGTTATTTTGAGAAGACATAATTGCTTAGTTAGTATGCTTGAAGTATTATCATTTTTATGTCAATATGAACTTTTGTCTTAAATCTTTAGGATCTGAATATTCATACCACAATTAAGAAGAATTACATTCAAATTATGCCAAGTAGCACTCCACATCAAAAAATCTGTTTTTAACATTTACCTACTCGAGGACGAGCAGGAATTAAGCTTGGGGATGCTTGATACGTCTCCAACGTATCTATAATTTTTGATTGCTCCATGCTATATTATCTACTGTTTTGGACTATATTGGGCTTTATTTTCCACTTCTATATTATTTTTGGGACTAACCTATTAACCAGAGGCCCAGTCCAGAATTGCTTTTTTTGCCTATTTCAGTGTTTCGGAGAAACAGAATATCAAACGGAATCCAAACGGAATGAAACCTTCGGGAATGTGATTTTCTCATCAGATAAGACCCAGGAGACTTGGACACTCCATCAAGAAAGCCACGAGGAGGTCATGAGGGAGGAGGGCGCCCCCCCTAGGGCGCGCCCCTGCCTCGTGGGCCCCTCGAAGCTCCATCGACGTACTTCTTCCTCCTATATATATCCACATACCCCCAAACAATCAAAACAGGAGCCAAAAACCTAATTCCACCGCCGCAACTTTCTGTATCCACGAGATCCCATCTTGGGGCCTGTTCCGGAGCTCCGCCGGAGGGGGCATCGATCACGGAGGGCTTCTACATCATCATCCAAGCCCCTCCGATGAAGTGTGAGGAGTATACTTCAGACCTACGGGTCCATAGTTAGTAGCTAGATGGCTTCTTCTCTCTTTTTGGATCTCAATACAATGTTCTCCCCCTCTCTTGTGGAGATCTATTCGATGTAATCTTCTTTTTGCGGTGTGTTTGTTGAGATCGATGAATTGTGGGTTATGATCAAGTCTATCTATGAATAATTTTTTGAATCTTCTCTGAATTCTTTTATGTATGATTGGTTATCTTTGCAAGTCTCTTCGAATTATCAGTTTGGTTTGGCCTACTAGATTGGTTTTTCTTGCCATGGGAGAAGTGCTTAGCTTTGGGTTCAATCTTGCGGTGTCCTTTCCCAGTGACAGAAGGGGCAGCAAGGCACGTATTGTATCATTGCCATCGAGGATAACAAGATGGTTTTTTTATCATATTGCATGAAACTATCCCTCTACATCATGTCATCTTGCTTAAGGAGTTACTCTGTTTTTAACTTAATACTCTAGATGCATGCTGGATAGCGGTTGATGAGTGGAGTAATCGTAGTACATGCAGAATCGTTTCGGTCTACTTGTCTTGGACGTGATGCCTATATACATGATCATACCTTGATATTCTCATAACTATGCTCAATTCTGTCAATTGCTCAACAGTAATTTGTTCACCCACCGTAGAATACTTATGCTCTTGAGAGAAGCCACTAGTGAAACCTATGGCCCCCGGGTCTCTTTCTCATTATATCAATCTCCGTCACTTTATTATTACTTTGCTTTTACTTTTTACTTTGCATCTCTATACCAAAAATACCAAAAATATTATTTATCATCTCTATTAGATCTCACTTTCGTAAGTGACCGTGAAGGGATTGACAACCCCTAAGCGCGTTGGTTGCGTTGAGCTATTGTTTTTGTGTAGGTACGAGGGACTCGCGCATAGCCTCCTACTGGATTGATACCTTGGTTCTCAAAAACTGAGGGAAATACTTACGCTACTTTGCTGCATCATCCTCTCCTCTTCGGGGAAATCCAACGCAGTGCTCAAGAGGTAGCACTCCTAAAGGAGCAGAGCTAACCACAGTGGTGGGATGACCCTGAAAATAATGCTTAAACTTCCGGCTCACCATGAACACCCCATAAACAAGTTTCTGCCAATGTGGATATCTCTGTTTGGACTCAATGAGCACCTCACTGACTAGTAAACCGGTCGTTGAACCGGATATTCCTTGCCAGCCTCTTTGCGCTCTACGACAATGGACACACTGACAACATGTGTGTTAGCAGCCACATATAACAATAATGGCTCATTATCAATGGGAGCAGCAAGAACCGGCGGCTCAGCGAGTTGTCTCTTCAGATCTTCAAAGGCAGAGTTAGCAGCATCACTCCAGACAAAATCATTTGTCTTCTTCATCATTTGATACAGCGGTATGGCCTTTTCACCTAACCGGCTTATGAACCGGCTTAAAGGAGAAACACGACCCGCCAACCGCTGAACATCATTGATGCACGCCAGATTAGCCAAAGATGTAATTGCTTTGATTTTCTCTGGGTTAGCCTCGATGTCTCTGTTAGAAACCAAAAAACCCAAGAGCTTGCCCGCTGGCACTCCAAAAACGCACTTGGCCAGGTTAAGCATCATCTTGTAGACCCGGAGGTTATTAAAGGTTTCCTTCAGATCATCTATCAAGGTCTCCTTCTCTCTGGACTTCACCATAATATCGTCCACATAAGCATGAACATTGCGCGAAATCTGATTGTGAAGACAGTTCTGCACACATCGCTGATAAGTCGTCTGGGCACTCTTAAGCCCAAAAGGCATAGACACAGAGAAGGCTCCAAACGGAGTAATAAAAGCCGTCTTCTCCTCGTCCTTAACTGCCATCTTGATCTGATGATAACCAGAATAAGCATCCAAAAAGCTTAAATGCTCACAACCTGTCGTAGCATCAATGATTTGAGCAATGCGAGGGAGAGCGAAAGGATCAGCCGGAAAAGTCTTGTTTAAGTCCGTGTAATCCACACACATACGCCAGGTGCCATTCTTTTTAAGCACGAGCACCGGGTTAGCCAACCACTCCGGATGAAAAACTTCAATAATGAACCCGGCCGCCAAGAGCCGGGCTACTTCTTCTCCAATGGCCTTGCGCCTCTCCTCATTGAACCGCCGAAGAAACTGCTTGACCGGCTTAAATTTTGGATCAATATTGAGAGTGTGCTTAGCGAGTTCTCTCGGTACACCTGGCATGTCAGAAGGTTTCCATGCAAAGATGTCTCGGTTCTCACGGATGAACTCGATGAGCGCGCTTTCCTATTTAGGATCCAGATTGGCACTGATACTAAACTGCTTAGATGAGTCACCTGGAACAAAATCGACAAGCTTGGTGTCATCAGCCGACTTAAACTTCAGGACCGGCTCATGCTCCGTAGTTGGCTTTTTTAAAGACGTCATGTCCGCCGGGTCAACATTGTCCTTGTAAAACTTTAACTCCTCTGTTGCACAAACAGATTCAGCGTAAGCGGCATCGCCTTCCTCACATTCCAAGGCTATCTTCGGACTCCCATGCACTGTGATGGTACCCTTATGACCCGGCATCTTGAGCTACAAATAAACATAATAGGGTCGTGCCATGAACTTGGCATAAGCCGGTCGTCCAAACAGGGTGTGATACGGACTCTTGATTTTGACCACTTCAAAAGTTAACTTCTCATCCCTAGAATCATGCTCATCTCCAAAGGCTACTTCCAGTTCAATCTTGCCCACTAGGTACGCCGAATTACCTAGCACCACTCCATGGAAAACCGTGTTGGACATCTTAAGATTTTTGTCAGTCAACCCCATGCGACGGAAAGTCTCATAATAGAGGATGTCGATGCTACTGCCTCCGTCCATGAGTACTTTAGTGAATTTATATCCACCAACTTGAGGCGCCACCACCAAGGCCAGGTGACCCGGATTGTCAACCCGGGGGGTGATCTTCCCTACTCCATAGAATAGGCCGCTCAGACCGTCTCAAATAACAAGGGACTGCCGGCTCAACAGCATTCACAACCCTCTTATGAAGCTTCTCTTCCCGTCTACACAAACTGGTGGTGGACACATGATACTGTCCACTATTCAACTGATTTGGATTGCTCTGGTATCCAGATTGTTGTTGTTGCTGCTGACCTCCTTGGCCAGATTGCTAGTTATAACCACCTTGGTTTCCGTGAGAGCCTTGAAAATTGGAATTTGAACCGCCGCCCGGACCATGAAAACCTCCGCCACCTGAGCCGCCGCCCGGCCCATGATTGCTATTGAACACGTTAGAGTTCTTGAAAGCCTTCATGATCGTACAGTCCTTCCACAGGTGAGTGGCCGGTTTCTGCTGAGTATTGTGCCCTGGACAAGGCTCATTTAACAGCTGATCAAGAGTGGGACCTGACCCGCCGGACCGAGGAGGTGGCCTCCCCTTACATCGCTAATTGTTGCACTGTGCATTGGTGTTAGCCACAAATTCCAAGCTACCGCCAGCCTTACGTTTATTATTGCCTCCTTGATTTGTCGGGTTATGCTGATGACCCTTGCCATTCTTCTTCCCCTTCCCTGTCTTCTCCTCATCAGACTCAGGATCTTTGGTAATACCAAAGTCGGCATACTTGACTAGAGCCACCATCAGCTGGCCCATGTCATTACAATCGCGTTTGAGCCGCCCCAACTTCTGTTTCAGAGGCGTAAAATGGCAATTTTTCTCCAACATTAAGACTGCAGAGCTGGCATCCATCTTATCAGATGAATGTATTATGGCTTTGACCCGGCGCACCCAATGGGTCGTGGACTCACCTTCCTCTTGTTTACAATTGGTCAAATCCACAATTGACATGGGCTGCTTGCAAGTGTCTTTGAAATTCTGAATAAACCGGGCTTTTAATTCTACCCATGAGCCGATGGAATTGGGTGGCAGCCCCTTCAACCAAGTGCGAGGCATTCCATCTAACATCATGGTGACGTACTTGGCCATTGCCGCATCACTTATCTCCAGTAGCTCCATGGACATCTCATAGCTTTCAATCCATGCCCCTGGCTGTAAATTGGCTGTGTAATTAGGCACCTTTCGAGGCCCCTTAAAATCCTTTGGCAAACACTCATTCCGCAGAGCCGGCACCAAGCAAGGGACACCTCCTGTTCTTGTGGCCACGCCTGCCTCAACAGAGGTCGTCGGTGAACCGGAAAAGACTGGTGAGCCGCCTGCTGAGCCGCCTGCTCAGCTGCCTGTTGAGCCGCCCGCTCGACCTCTTGGCAGATCCTGTCCTGGTCAACCAAGTTAAGAGCTCCATCACGTGTCGGGTCATGCCCGCACGGCTGGTCACGGCGCCGGGCGTTGCTTGAAATGGTTGCTGAATCTATGTACTTGCTATAACTCGGGCTCCGGCTTGGGCGAGTGATGATGTCCTAGATTAGGGGGTACTCACCACGTCGTCTCCCAACCAGTTGGATTGGGCCGAGGACCCCCAAGGCCGTATACTCATGGGCCAGTTCAGACAGTCGATGTATACACGAGAAAGATTCCACAAGACTTGGTGATCAAGACAAGGACTCCTCTCCACCGGCGTATTCGACTAGGACCCTTGTTATCCTAGGCCAGGCTAGTCGGTAGATGATTATGACATTACTCATCATACCTGTAGGGTTTAGACCACAACATACGATCTTGAGGTAGATCAACTCTTGTAATACTCGTATTCATCAATATCAATCAAGCAGGACGTAGTGTATTACCTCCATAGAGAGGGCCTGAACTTGGGTAAACATCGTGTCCCCTGTCTCCTGTTACCATCAACCTTAGACGCACAGTTCGGGACCCCCTACCCGAGATCCGCCGGTTTTGACACTGACATTGGTGATTTCATTGAGAGTTCCGCTGTGTGAGTTCCGCTGTGTGATCGGCAAAGGATCAGTGGCTCACCCGCAAATCAACCGCGACACCGGCATCTTCACCGCCAGCTCGACTGGTCACCTTGGCTCGACCGAGGACTGTGCTCCATCTCCGATCGTCATGTTCAAACGGGGGCCTTCATCAACATAACTCCGATCTCTATCAAGATCATGGAGGAATCATCCATGGAGCTCGGGGGCTCAACGTCAACATTGCCCTCGGGCGACCGTGCTGTTTTTCCGAACAACGAACTTGTATCCGCTGCCACCACCTCCTCGAGCATCGCTTTGACGATTCCTTCGGTGGAATTGTGAGGTATTGGGTCTACAACAACCATGCCAAATTTTGTCGAGTTCCGATGGAGGAATCTCCGGCAATCTACGATATACCGGAGCCCTGTCAAATCTGGACGGGAATCTGGACGAGTTTAGGGCGTGATCTCCAGCACCTAGATCGGACGTCCTTTGGAATATCCAACGTTGATCGGCTGCTGAATTCCTATATATACCACCCTTCAAAATTTCAGCTCGATCCGACCGTCCAAACTCCGGGAACCTTCCGATTAGTAATCACTTTTCAGATATGTTTTCTGCGCGAATACGGATCCGACCAGAATTCATGTTTCTTTATGAACGTGATATTGGATAACCTTTGTTAAAGGAACTTTCTTCTATGGTATTGTGCGTTGTTTTTAACACGTGTCCATAAAATTTTAAGCCTTCTTTGAGGCACTCTTCACCATCGTGCTGGTGTCACACCAGTCCGGTAACATTGCTCCACGTCTGCCGACCTGCGCTAGACAGATCGTCGCTTCATCGAGCCGAGCCTAACATTATCAGATCATCATCTCGGCAAGCCAAACAAGAGTTCAGCATCGTAAAGGATAAATCATCACCAACACCATCGCCCCACGGATTGCATGGGTCAAGCGCGCCGACATCGCCGCTCGGTCACTTCATTAATCCGGCATTGACCGCGTCACAAGTTATGACCAGCGTCGGCATGGCCGCACTATTACTTTTTCAAGCCGATGTCCATCACGCCGAACCGCTTCAACACCTCGGCTGACATGACAGCTGCCACGTCTCCTTACTGACCCGCTCCGTCATCTCGGCTAGACCGCGGACTTTGCTATTTCTTCATCAACATATTCCGGTGACTTCGGCGTCACCAGCCGACCAGCTTCATCACGTTAGCTGGACCGGGGGCTTTGCCTCGGCGAGCCCACATTTGCCAGCATCGCCATGTCGTCGCTTTATCTCACATCAGGCAATGAGTGTGCAGATCGAGTCCCAATTTTGGGAGTAACCTTTCTTCATATTGCTACAACAGATAAATCAAGTGCTATTAATCCTAGTGTTTTTTCTTGCTTGGGTTTATTTTTCCCAAGGAATTATTACTCTAGTTTCTTTCGTCATCTGTACACAAGTCTATCAAATGGTGGCCTCATTAACAACAGTCGCGTGGTGTGCTACCTCTTTAGCACTGCGTTGGATTTCCCCGAAGAGGAAAGGATGATGCATCAAAGTAGCGTAAGTATTTCCCTCGGTTTTTGAGAACCAAGGTATCAATCCAGTAGGAGGTTGCGCGCGTGTCCCCTAGTACTTGCACAAAGCAAATAACTCCTCGCAACCAACGCGATAAGGGGTTGTCAATCCCTTCACAGTCACTTACGAGAGTGAGATCTGATAGATATGATAAGATAATATTTTTGGTATTTTTATGATAAAGATGCAAAGTAAAATAAAGGCAAAGGAAATAACTAAGTATTGGAAGATTAATATGACGAAGATAGACCCAGGGGCCATAGGTTTCACTAGTGGCTTCTCTCAAGAGCATAAGTATTCTATGGTGGGTGAACGAATTTTACTGTTGAGCAATTGACAGAATTGAGCATAGTTATGAGAATATCTAGGTATGATCGTGTATATAGGCTTCCCGTCCGAGACAAGTAGACCGACTCCTTCCTGCATCTACTACTATTACTCCACTCATCGACCGCTATCCAGCATGCATCTAGAGTATTAAGTTAATGAAAACAGAGTAACACCTTAAGCAAGATGACATGATGTAGAGGGATAAATTCATGCAATATGATAAAAAACCCATCTTGTTATCCTCGATGGCAACAATACAATACGTGCCTTGCTGCCCCTACTGTCACTGGGAAAGGACACCGCAAGATTGAACCCAAAGCTAAGCACTTCTCCCATTGCAAGAAAGATCAATCTAGTATGCCAAATCAAACTGATAATCGAAGAGACTTGCAAAGATAACCAATCATACATAAAAGAATTCAGAGAAGATTCAAATATTGGTCATAGATAGACTTGATCATAAACCCACAATTCATCGGTCTCAACAAACACACCGCAAAAAGAAGATTACATCGAATAGTTCTCCACAAGAGAGGGGGAGAACATTGTATTGAGATCCAAAAAGAGAGAAGAAGCCATCTAGCTAATAACTATGGACCCGAAGGTCTGAGGTAAACTACTCACACTTCATCGGAGAGGCTATGGTGTTGATGTAGAAGCCCTCCGTGATGGATACCCCCTCCGGCGGAGCTCCGAAACAGGCCCCAAGATTTGATCTCGTGGATACAGGAAGTTACGTTAGTGGAATTAGGGTTTTGGCTCCGTATCTGATTGTTTGGGGGTACATAGGTATATATAGGAGGAAGGAGTACGTCGGTGGAGCAACAGGGGGCCCACGAGGGTGGAGGGTGCGCCGGGGGGGGGGGGGGTAGGCGCGCCTCTACCTCGTGGCCTCCTCCTTTGTTTCTTGACGTAGGGTCCAAGTCTCCTAGATCATGTTCGGTGAGAAAATCACGTTCCCGAAGGTTTCTTTCCGTTTGGACCCCGTTTGATATTCATTTTCTTTAAAACCCTAAAATAGGAAAAAAAAACATCAATTCTGGTTGGGCCTCCAGTTAATAGGTTAGTCCCAAAAATAATATAAAAGTGGAAAATAAAGCACAATAATGTCCATAACAGTAGATAATATAGCATGGAGCAATCAAAAATTATAGATACGTTGGAGACGTATCAAGCATCCCCAAGCTTATTTCTTGCTCGTCCTCGAGTAGGTAAATGATAAAAACAGAATTTTTGATGTGGAATGCTACTTGGCATAATTTTAATGTAATTCTTCTTAATTGTGGTATGAATATTCAGATCCGAAAGATTCAAGATAAAAGTTCATATTGACATACAAATAATAATACTTCAAGCATACTAACAAAGCAATCATGTCTTCTCAAAATAACATGGCCAAAGAAAGTTATCCCTACAAAATCATATATTCTGGCTATCCTCTATCTTCACCACACAAAGTATTTAAATCATGCACAACCTCGATGACAAGCCAAGCAATTGTTTCATACTTTTGACATTCTCAAAACTTTTTCAATCTTCACGCAATACATGAGCGTGAGCCATGGATCTAGCACTATAGGTGGAATAGAATGGTGGTTGTGGAGAAGACAAAAAGGGAGAAGATAGTCTCACATCAACTAGGCGTATCAACAGGCTATGGAGATGCCCATCAATAGATATCAATGTGAGTGAGTAGGGATTGCCATGCAACGGATGCACTAGAGCTATAAGTATATGAAAGCTCAACAAAAGAAACTAAGTGGGTGTGCATCCAACTTGCTTGCTCACGAAGACCTAGGGCAATTTGAGGAAGCCCATCATTGGAATATACAAGCCAAGTTCTATAATGAAAAATTCCCACTATTATATGAAAGTGACGAAATGAGAGACTCTCTACTATGAATATCATGGTGCTACTTTGCAGTGCAAGTGTGGTAAAAGGATAGTAGCATTGTCCCTTCTCTCTTTTTCTCTCATTTTTTTATTTGGGCCTTTTCTCTTTTTTTGGCCTCTTTTCTTTCTTTCCCTTTTTTGCCTCGAGTCTCATCCCGACTTGTGGGGGAATCATAGTGTCCATAATCATTTCCTCACTTGGGACAATGCTCTAATAATGATGATCATCACACTTTTATTTTCTTACAACTCAACAATTACAACTCGATACTTAGAACAAAATATGACTCTATATGAATGCCTCCGGCGGTGTACCGAGATATGCAATGACTCATGAGTGACATGTATGAAAGAATTATGAACGGTGGCTTTGCCACAAATACTATGTCAACTACATGATCATGCAAAGCAATATGACAATGATGGAGTGTGTCATAATAAACGGAACGGTGGAAAGTTGCATGACAATATATCTCGGAATGGCTATGGAAATGCCATAATAGGTAGGTATGGTGGCTGTTTTGAGGAAGGTATATGGTGGGTGTATGATACCGGCGAAAGGTGCGCGGTATTAGAGAGGCTAGCAATGGTGGAACGGTGAGAGTGCGTATAATCCATGGACTCAACATTAGTCATAAAGAACTCATATACTTATTGCAAAAATCTACAAGTTATCAAAGCAAAGTATTACGTGCATGCTCCTAGGGGGTAGATTGGTAGGAAAACACCATCGCTCGTCCCCGACGGCCACTTATAGGGAAGACAATCAATAAATAAATCATGCTCCGACTTCATCACATAATGGTTCACCATACGTGCATGCTACGGGAATCACAATCTTTAACACAAGTATTTCTGAAATTCACAACTACTCAACTAGCACAAGTTTAATATCACCATCTTCATATCTCAAAATAATTATCAAGTATCAAACTTCTCATAGTATTCAACACACTCATAAGAAAGTTTTATTATTCTTGAATACCAAGCATATTATGATTATTTAAGAAAATTACCATGCTATTTAAGACTCTCAAAATAATCTAAGTGAAGCATGAGAGATCAACTGTTTCTATAAAACAAATCCACCACCATGCTCTAAAAGATATAATTGAAGTACTAGAGCAAAACTATATAACTCAAAAGATATAAGCGAAGCACATAGAGTATTCTAACAAATTCCAAATCATGTATTGCTCTCTCAAAAGGTGTGTACAGCAAGGATGATTGTGGTAAACTAACAAATATAGACTCAAATAGTACAAGACGCTCCAAGCAAAACACATATCATGTGGTGAATAAACATATAGCTCCAAGTAAAGCTACCGATATAAGTAGACGAAAGAGGGGATGCCTTCCGGGGCATCCCCAAGCTTTGGATTTTAGGTGTCCTTAGATTATCTTGGGGGTTCCATGGGCATCCCCAAGCTTAGGCTCTTGCAACTCCTTGTTCCATAATCCATCAAATCTTTACCCAAAACTTGAAAACTTCACAACACAAAACTTAAAGTAGAAAATCTCGTGAGCTCCGTTAGCGAAAGAAGACAAAAGACCACTTCCAGGTACTGTAATTAACTCATTATTTATTTATATTGGTGTTAAACCTACTGTATTCCCACTTCTCTATGGTTTATAAACTATTTTACTAGCCATAGATTCATCAAAATAAGCAAACAACACACGAAAAACAGAATCTGTCAAAAACAGAACAGTCTGTAGTAATATGTAGCTAGAGCAAGATCTGGAACCCCAAAAATTCCAAAATAAATTGATAGACGTGAGGAATTTATCTATTAATCATCTTCAAAAATAATTAACTAAATATCACTTTCCAAATAAAAATGGCAGCAGTTCTCGTGAGCGCTAAAGTTTCTGTTTTTTACAGCAAGATATCAAGACTTTCCCCAAGTCTTCCCAACGGTTCTACTTGGCACAAACACTAATTAAACACACACAAAACACAACATAAACAGATTCTAGATAAATTATTTATTACTAAACAGGAGCAAAAACCAAGGAATAAAAATAAAATTGGGTTGCCTCCCAACAAGCGCTATCGTTTAACGCCCCTAGCTAGGCATAAAAAGCAAGGATAGATCTAGGTATTGCCATAATAGTAAGATAGATCATTAAAACTTATTTCATATTTTCTATGTTCGGCGGCAAGTTTTCTTTGAGGCAAGCAAAAATAACCAAAAGATCTAAATTTATTGGGACAAAGTCCCCAAGATCAACTTTAGGAGGTATAGGTTCCTCCTTCGGCCCTTCGTATTGCACAACCAATTCATCATTATAAGCATTCTTTTGACAGAACTTTGTGAGCCTATATTCAAGAGAATATCCTACTTCATTATTTAGAATGGCCAAATCATCATTAAGTTCAGAAATTCTATCAACTAAAACATTGGTAGGAACCCTTTTTCTAAGATTTTCATTGAAATCAACATAGTCTAGAGATTGAAAATGCACTATTTCTTCTTGATCAAAAAGGATAGTCTCTATGGGAGGACGGAAAGCGTCCACCCTATAATGTGCAAAGATTTCTTTGGCCTCTTTTATTATGAATCTAAACTCATGAGCCAGAAAGATAGCAGCAGCACGGTTAACAAAGGAATGCTCAATATTAGAAAATTCTAGGAAAATCCTTTGTATGCAAGAGTGCATGTGCATGAATTGTCTTTCAAGTTCAACTACAAGCATGGAAATAGTGTCCGCAAGACTACTAGTTCTATGAAGGATAGAACTACCCATAGAAGGCAAAGCACCGGCACAAGTAAAGAAATCTTGAATAACTCCTTTTCCAATAATATTACCACTACCAACACGGAATTTTTTTGTATGTAAGATAAGGGGTTCTTTAGCAGGAGCATCAGAATTTTTCATGATATTATTATTGTCCAAATCGACAATAATTTCCCCAATTTTAGACATGATGGCAGAAAGTGCAAAAGGCAAAAGGAGGCAAATAGAGAGAGGGAGGATAGAGAGAGAGGGCGAATAAAACGGCAAGGGTGAAGTGGGGGAGAGGAAAATAGAGGCAAATGGCAAATAATGTAATGCGGGAGATAAGGATTGTGATGTGTACTTGGTATGTTGACTTTTGCGTAGACAACAGAAATGGCTCGTTGTTGGAAGTCAAATATTGACTTGCACGAACCTCCCCGGCAATGGCGCCAGAAATTCTTCTTGCTACCTCTTGAGCACTGCGTTGGATTTCCCCGAAGAGAAAAGGATGATGCAGCAAAGTAGCGTAAGTATTTCCCTCAGTTTTTGAGAATCAAGGTATCAATCCAGTAGGAGGTTGCGCGTGCGTCCCCTCGTACATGCACAAAGCAAATAACTCCTCACAACCAACGCGATAAGGGGTTGTCAATCCATTCACGGTCACTTGCGAGAGTGAGATCTGATAGATATGATAAGATAATATTTTTGGTATTTTTATGATAAAGATGCAAAGTAAAATAAAGGCAAAGGAAATAACTAAGTATTGGAAGATTAATATGATGAAGATAGACCCGGGGGCCATAGGTTTCACTACTGGCTTCTCTCAAGAGCATAAGTATTCTACGGTGGGTGAACGAATTATTGTTGAGCAATTGACAGAATTGAGCATAGTTATGAGAATATCTAGGTATGATCATGTATATAGGCATCACGTCCGAGACAAGTAGACCGAATCCCGTCTGCATCTACTACTATTACTCCACTCATCGACAGCTATCCAGCATGCATCTAGAGTATTAAGTTAATAAAAACAGAGTAACACCTTAAGCAAGATGACATGATGTAGAGGGATAAATTCATGCAGTATGATAAAAACCCCATCTTGTTATCCTCGATGGCAACAATACAATACGTGCCTTGCTGCCCCTACTGTCACTGGGAAAGGACACCGCAAGATTGAACCCAAAGCTAAGCACTTCTCCCATTGCAAGAAAGATCAATCTAGTAGGCCAAACTAAACTGATAATTCGAAGAGACTTACAAAGATAACCAATCATACATAAAAGAATTTAGAGAAGATTGAAATATTGTTCATAGATAGACTTGATCATAAACCCACCATTAATCGATCTCAACAAACACACCGCAAAAAGAAGATTACATCGAATAGTTCTCCACAAGAGAGGGGGAGAACATTGTATTGAGATCCAAAAAGAGAGAAGAAGCCATCTAGCTAATAACTATGGACCCGAAGGTCTGAGGTAAACTACTCACACTTCATCGGAGAGGCTATGGTGTTGATGTAGAAGCCCTCCGTGATGGATACCCCCTCCGGCGGAGCTCCGGAACAGGCCCCAAGATGAGATCTCGTGGATATAGGAAGTTACGGCGGTGGAATTAGGGTTTTGGCTCCGTATCTGATCATTTGGGGGTACGTAGGTATATCTAGGAGGAAGGAGTATGTCGGTGGAGCAGCAGGGGGCCCACGAGGGTGGAGGGCGCGCCTGGGGGGTAGGCGCGCCCCCCTACCTCGTGCCCTCCTCCTTTGTTTCTTGACGTAGGGTCCAAGTCTCCTGGATCATGTTCGGTGAGAAAATCACGTTCCCAAAGGTTTCATTCCGTTTGGACTCCGTTTGATATCCCTTTTCTTCGAAACCCAAAAATAGGCAAAAAAACATCAATTCTGGGTTGAGCCTCCGGTTAATAAGTTAGTCCCAAAAATCTATACCTACTATTAAAGGGGATAGGTATTCTTGGTTTGGTCCTGCTTTGTTTCGTCCCGTTTTAAATATTTTTATATATGCTATGTTTTAGTTGGAAACTGAGACGTACATGAAAAAAAGAAAAAAAACTAAGCGAAACGGCCGGCCGATGTCTGAACTGCTGTTGGCTCAACCTCTAGCGAGCCAAAAAGAATTGGTGCTCGCACAGGTGTGGAACTTGCAACCTCACACAAACAGACAAATCTTCGCCACCAACTTATCCAGTTGTCTTCTCTAAATTGTCATAGGTTCTTTTCTATTTATACACTACTTTTGACAAAGTTATGTAGACTAGGTTCTCAGTGCGCGTGTGAGTCAAAACAATGTCTACGTGTAGGATCCTTAAAATTACGTGTACATGTAGACTCTTAAAAAAATCATGCATGTGTAAAAACTTTTTTTTACGCGACGCATGTGCATAAACTTTCTATTTTGAATTGCCATGTGAAGAAACTTGATTTTTTTTCCTTTTGAGAAAGTGAAGAAACTTGATATGATGACCTTTTATCTTTTTTGGGGGGTTGATGATATTTTTACCTGATACACCGTACTAATTGATGGCAGGTCTGCCTTAAAAAACGTGTGCCAACTCAAACTGGGCCTGCTTCGCAAGAGAGAGAAAATGATCAATCGGTTCGCTACCTGATTAAATAGGACCACCTTGGCTTTTATACCAAAATTTACAAATTTATATATGTGCATGAGTTGTCTTGAAGACAAACAAAGCGCCTCAAGAATAAGAACAAAAAGGATGAAGTGTGTGTCTCATTCATCCGGTGGACATAAAAGGAAAGAGAAATTAATACTAGGAATTAAATATCCAATAAGGTGAGAGGGCACGGCATAGATTCCTGCAGGACAAATAGCAATGACACAACCATGTGGACTAATAACACAATGGAAAAATATTAGGAGGGCACGACATGAGAGTCGATTTGGGAGGTGAGATGGGCTAAAACACATTTAGCAAGATTTCCTCATGACTCTACGCGTATTCCGAAAAATTGCTCCAACTTTTGAATAATGCCTTGGTTTGTAGGATTTGAAATGAGGCCTTTTAAATAACAGAGTAGTTGTACAAAAATCGTACCAAAAATATCATACGTGATGGTTTTCAATGTACGTCTTATAGGCATTTCTGGCAGCGTTTGTCTCACTGCCGCCATTGGGTGGCACCATTCGGATATTGTTATGCTGTGTTGTTGTGGTGGACACGTTATTAGCTCTCCCGTTGTAACGCACGGGCATATGTGTTAGTAATATAAAAGTGGAAAATAAAGCCCAATAATATCCAAAACAATAGATAATATAGCACGGAGCAATCAAAAATTATAGATACGTTGGAGACATATCATGTGGTTCGGTCAGTTTCCGTATACAGTTCGGCGAATGCCGCATCCGGAACTCAGACCGGCCTGCGAATTCAGGCTTGACCACGCCTTCACCGCGTCACGCCGACGCCCTGCATCGACATGACTTCGACGCCAGGCCACAAATCTTTTAATAAATTATTTTTGCAAAAAGCAATTATCCTTTTTGGACCGCACTATTTTATGTGTGTAGGTGGTCGACTTTGACTGCGTCGCACGGTCACTTTGGCAAGCCGGCGTCACTGTCTCAATCGGCTCGCATGATCACCTTGTTGGTCGAATTGCCATACCGACATGTTCGGTTGCCTCGGGGACTTCGGCATCGCTGAAAGAGCTCTACCTTATCGAGTGTTCGGCACACGGGCCATATTTCTTTTATTACTCACTTTGCGTAAATTATTAATTATGCAACAATTTTTTAATTATTATTCCTATTATCTCCGGCTTGCACTATTTTCTGTGCACAGGTAAAGGATCCGGGTCGGGCAGCGCTATCACCTCGGTGTACCGACGTACCACGTCACCTCGGCTGGACCAAGGGCTTCGTCATTACTTTATTAAGCCACGCCGGGGACTTCGGCGTCACACTGTCGGCCTGCATTGGCCGTGCTATGTCGCCACTTCGGAGTGCCGAGCTCTTTGCTCCGCCACCTCGGGACCGGCTTGGGGGTTGGGACCTTGTCCCACCATAAGCTCAGGCCGGACATCGACACCGAGCACATTAACCAGCTAAGTCGCTTCCATGCTTAAATACCTTTAGTTTTAAATTTCATTCGGTTCGACCAAGCATTCTGCTTTTTTGACAAAAAGTCATTTGCGAAAAACTTTCTTTGTCAAAGCCTTGTTTGTTGCAAGCAAATTTAAATACCCCGTTTACTTGGGGGGCTTCCTTTATGAAGCATTTCCTCTTGCATATGATTATACTTGTACGGTTTCGTTCCTTGTTCGTGTATTACGCCACAATATGCACCATGTTGACTTAAGTGTTTCGCAAGCTGGGTTGCCTAGCTCCTGTGCTTACCCCTACGTTCCCGATTGTTCGGCTAGGCGGTAAATGGAGCACCTCTGCGATTGTTACTACCGGGTCATCCGAGTTAGTACCTCAAACTGGGTGAAGCCGAAAGCTAGCGCTCTTATTGTTTTCAATAATGGTCGGAACACAACGGAACTCATGAGTACAAAAAATCTATTGCACAAGTCTCATAGTAACAATGAGCAATCGAAGAAAGGTATCGGTGGAGGTACTATTTTCTTCGAAGATGCTTCTTACACTTCGTCAGTAATATAGCATAGGTTCCCTGAGCACGCTTTGTCTGTTACAGCCTTATGGCCTGATTGCCTGGTTATCGGAAACAACGTCGATGCTTTCGACAGATGGAGTACATGACACTTTTCGGTCCTTGACCGAAGAGGGAGAAGCCGACGGTCGGTTAAGACGCGTTTAAAGTTCGGGTGAACACAGACATGATATAAGTACATCGGTACATACAATCATTATACATAAAATTCTTTTACCCAAGTCACTTGGGGGCTCTTAAAATTTATATGAGCTATTTTATAGTAAATGTGTTTTCTTCTTGGTCGTTGCAAAGTCTTTTTCTACCGCTCCTTTTTTAACTCGAGTGTATGGTCAATAGCCGGATAGCATGTCTTCTCTCTAAAAAGACGCTCGAGTTTAGTTTGCTAAACTGGCCTCGAAGAAGTACCCCGCCTTTGGGATAAGGAGCTCGAAGCCGTAGGCTGGCCCACTTGAAGTGTTGAGATCGGGTGTGTCATGTTAAAGCACGGCAGAAGCACAATTTTTTCTTTTTTCCAATTTTTGGATTGGCACCGAACACTTGATCTTGTTCGGACGTCATGTTTTTACTGACGTTTTTTTTGTTTTCCAAGCTTATGGCACTTTTAAACTATTTGTGTGTTTTCAGCACAAGTCTCGCAATGCAACGCCGGGTACCTTTAGAGATTCGGCAAAACATTCTCGGATATTGCTAAATATGCATCGGTTTCGAATTGTGTCTTCGGTCAATAGTTGGGTTGCCCAGCTCCTGCGCTTGCCTCCTACATTCCGCTTTGTTCGACTAGGTGTGCAAAGGGAGAACCACTGCGATTGTGCTTCCAGCTCACATGGTCAAGCACCTCAGTGTAGAAAGTCAAAAACTGACTGTCACAATAAGCGTAAATTGGTCAGGGACCCGATGACTATGTTAAATGACAGGCCGTTCATAACATTGGCCGAAGTGTTTACGGCTTGACCTCGGATGTCGCCGAACACTAACCGGGGGCTCGTAGCTAGCTTCCCCGTTTAAAGCTCCTATGACTAAGTGAAAGTTATAAAGCCCGCATATCGGATTGCCTCGTTTCTGCTAACACAACCGCCTTCGGGCACCGAGACGTCGGCTAAGGATTGTCTTGTTATTGCGGAGACACTCTGCGTAGTATCTGCAAAGGGGTAGAAGCCGACGATGGGCCACTTTCAAACTGATAAACGGTCGCAACAGAGTCAAAATAAACATATCATCGTCATTTGTATTTAATATACAAGGGCTGCATTCTGTAATCATCGTTATAAAGCCATAAATATGCATCAATTTGACTTAAGATTTTTGCCAAGCTGGGTTGCCTGGCTCCTGTGCTTACCGCTACGTTCCCGATTATTCGGCTAGGCGGTAAAGGGAGCACCTCTGTGATTGTTACTACCGGGTCATCCGAGTTAGTACCTCAGACTGGGTGAAGCCGAAAGCTAGCGATCTTAAAGGATCACATTGGTCGGCAACGACGGAAGTAAAAATTTTGGTTCATTAATACCACATAGTTTGGGAACTTTACCCGAACTAAATCCTCAATATTTTCTTCCCACATTGATCGAAGGTGAGGTTTCATGATCATGATACGCATGACGACCCAAAGAAAGGAACCGATAGCGGGGTTATTTTCCTTGGAAGATGTTTCTTACATTAAGTAATATAACATATCTCTCCGCGTACCTTTGTTTATGAAACCGTATGGATGGATTGCCTTGTTTTCCATAATTCTTTGCCCTTATAACGGCTTTATAAAGTAGGACAAACACGCCTCGGCTACTGGCCGAGGAGGTGGAAGCCGATGGTCGGTCAACAAAATTTTATACAATGCGGATCCGAGCATTAATTATGTAAAGTACTTGGATACATAGAATCATTACACATGATTTGTTATTTTACTTTGGATATCGATCCTTAATTCGGCCACCCGTGCCCGCATTAAGGCTCGGGGGCTACTGGGCTTCGGGCTTATCATTTACTAATATTAAAGGGGCACATCGATCCCCGGATCTGGTGTTGCCACCTGACCAGTGTCTCGGGGGCTACTGCATTGGCAATCCAGTGCAAAAAAAATTAAGTGCAATATAGTTTTCGAGGAGATTATGATCCTTAGGTTGGTCGACCGCACCCAACCTGAGTCTCGAGGACTTTGCACACAACTTTTTGTGTCCCGAAGTATTCTGCCGAGCAAGGAGTTGATCCTCAGGCCGATTTTGCAAATCAACCTGAGTCTCAGCGGCTATTGGGATCAGCAGTCTTATGTCAACCTTCAGGTGCATCTCGGGTTTTAAACTGATACACACCTTGAGGGCTACTGGCTATATATCTCGACAGAGAATAAATTGCACCAAACAAAAATATTGACAAAAAATAGGCCCACAGTCGGGGTGGTGCACCACCTCGGAAGCAGTCTAGCATAAAGCTCGGGCGCCAGTGGCTGGCTCCATAGAGGGCATTTCCGGCATTAAGCTCGGCTAAACTCCTTCAATTTTTTTGAACCAAGGTGATTTATGACACCTCGGATATAGTACGGCGTTGGAGCTCGGATACAGTCTGGCGTTGGAGCTCGGATACAGTCTGGCGTTGGAGCTTGGACATAGTCCGGCGTTGGATCTCGGATACATTTCGGCGTTGGAGCCCGGAAGCGGTCCGGCATTGGTACTCGGCTGCAAAAGATACCTCGAATGCAGCCCGGCATTGGAGCTCGGATGCAAGAGGCCGCTGCCGCCCGGGAACAACTTCAAACCCGAGGTGTGGCATAAAAATAACAAGGCATTGATAAAGGCCGAGAACTTTAAGGGGCTCCTCAGATACCCGACGTGTAAACTCTTCGGATTTACTTCAACGATCCTCAAGATCGGAGATGGGAAGATTTGTTGAACCAGTTTTTAAGACCGATGACCGAAGATGAAGAACAGTTCGGAAGAATCGAGGAGCGTCCCTAACTTGAAGACCGGTTCAGGGGGCTACTGACGGTGTCCTGGACTAGGGGGGTACTCACCACATCGTCTCCCAATCAGTTGGATTGGGCCGAGGACCCCCAAGGCCGTGTGCTCATGGGCCAGTTCGGACAGCCGATGTATACACAAGAAAGATTCCACAAGACTTGGTGATCAAGACAAGGACTCCTCTCCACCAGCGTATTCGACTAGGACTCTTGTTATCCTAGGCCTCTGGTACATTATATAAGCCGAGGCCAGGCTAGTCAGTAGATGATTATGACATTACTCATCATACCTGTAGGGTTTAGACCACAACATACGATCTCGAGGTAGATCAACTCTTGTAATACTCGTATTCATCAATATCAATTAAGCAGGATGTAGGGTATTACCTCCATAGGGAGGGTCCGAACCTGGGTAAACATCGTGTCCCCTGTCTCCTGTTACCATCGACCTTAGACGCACAGTTCGGGACCCCCTACCCGAGATCTGCCGGTTTTGACACCGACAGCGAGGGGTCAAATGAATCATGTCTCGACTATAAGAATATGCCTCCTGCTGCGCCAGAGCCGTCTGAAGAAGTTCTCTGACCCTTCGAATTTCAATCGCCGTCGGAGAGTCACCCTCCGCTGGGAGAGCCGCCAATCGCGCCGCCGCAGCGATCATGTTCTCCAAAGGGTTAGAATAATGACCCGGTGGTGTTGGTACATAAGGAGGTGGAGCAGTATTCATACGAGGAGGTTCCATCACCGGTGGCTGAACCGGTGCCCCAGCCCCGGGCGTTGCCACCCGGTTTACCTCCAGCGGGTTACTGGGGCCTGCACCGGGTGTGCGGAAGAGGTTTCTAGGATCGTAAGTCAGAGGCAGACGTGATTGAGCCTTCTGGTGTCTTCTCCTCATGACCTCGTTCGATGCATTTAGATCCATCGTGAGCTGAAAAGCCTCTGATTGAATCTGCTGAGCTCGAGCATCCAAAGCCGCCCGCTCCGGGCCATCCCGACGTCCTCCGCTGCTAGGTTTTCATTGGCTTGTACTACCTCCCCACGTAACCGCGCCACTTCTGCATCATGCTGAGCCTGATCCACCGGGTTAACCACGACAGTTAATAGGGCTGTCATCCTGTCCATGAGATCCATCAGTACCTGAGCCGGTGGGCGCGCAGGTTATTCTCCCGGCCACTGCTGACCCGAAGGTTATTGTCGCCGCAGTCGTAGAGTTTTGAACGGGCTACGTGCCAGTCATGAAGATCCATGCCCTGCTCGGCGACCCAAAATGGTCTGGAATACTGCTGCCATTGGAACAACCCCCAAGCCCACTGTCTTGCAATTGATACAAAGAATCTGTCTCACCTGTGGACGACCCACCGTCAGAGCAGATGGCCGTCTAATCGGCAGACACCGATCCTTCGGAGAACTCTCCTCCATGGATGCATCCCACGAAGGCACGCTTCATGGCGGGCTGAGTCCGGGCGGGTCTTGCGCACTGAGCCATCTCGATGATGTCAGTGCAGATGTCCGGCTCAGGCCCCGGCTCGCCGATCTGGCCGATGAAGACGTGGATTCCGTCGAAGGGGACCCGGTACCCGTATTCAATTGAGCCGGCGTCGGGGCCCCAGCCAGCGTCGTCGATGTAGAGCTTGCCGCGACGACTCTTGGTCATCCGGCCCACAACGTATCCCTTGAGCCTTTCGAAGTTGCCCTTCAAGAACTCAAATCCATCATGCGCAGGCCCCACGGTGGGCGCCAACTATCATGAAATTGTCACGGCAGATGTCCTAGTGAAAGGACTTAATCGTGGAGCCATCGCAACTATGAAGCTTAAAGGGGTTAAATGGGACAAAGGACACGAGGAGTTATACTGGTTCGGCCCCTTGCGGTGAAGGTAAAGGCATAGTCCAGTTGATGGTGATATTGCTAGGGTTTCAATGACTAGGGAGCTAATACGCTTAACCTGGCTCTCGAGCTCTTGTTTCTTGCCCTAAGCCGCCGCCGGGTCGTCCCCTTATATAAATGGGTTGACGCCCTGCGGCCTACAAAGTCCCGGCTGACTCATATGACGTGTCCGGATCGGTGACGTATCTTACATGCCTTACATTGCAAGTCTATTCCTACATGGCGGTTTACACTTACGGGCCTTAAGCTGCCTCTGGGCTTGGGCCTATCATAAGCATAACTGTGAACCGCCACCTTGTATACTCCTGGGCTTCATACAGGTGAACCGCCATTGTGGTTGACCCGGCCCCTCCTGGGAGGGTCATATCTCGTAGTCATATCCCCAACAGGTTTGTTCCTGCCACTGCGGAGTTGGTCTTCTTCCTCACCGTTAGCATACTGAGTGGCTATTTCCATCATTCGGGTCAGAGTCATATCCCCCGTCCTACCGAATTTCAGGTTAAGCTCTCTATGTCAAATGCCCTCCTTGAAGGCGCAAACTGCTTGGTGTGGTGACACGTTTTCCACTGTGTGATGCAAAGTGGTCCATCTCTGGATGTAATCCCTCAAAGTTTCATTCGATTTCTGAACACAATGCTGCAATTCCGTCAGCCCTGCAGGCCGCTTGCAGGTGCCCTCAAATTTCCTAACAAACACTCGGGCCAACTCTTCCCAACTGAATATGCTGCCAGGAGCCAACTGATTCAGCCAAGCCCCAGCCGACCCTTTCGACATCAAAGGAAGATGTTTCATGGCTACCTCATCATTACCACCACCAATCTGTACAACTACTCGGTAATCCTCCAGCCAACAAGTGTCAGGTTTGGATTCACCAGTAAACTTACTTACCCTAGTCGCCAACCTGAAGTTGGGAGGGATTTCCGCTGCCCTGATGGCTTTGCTGAAAGACTCATGTCCAGATACATGTACTCGGCTGCTCGTTGGACGATCTCTGTCCTGTCCTTCTTTGTGGGCTCTGTTCCGGTCGACCAGACCTTGCACCAAAATTGAACTTGCATCAAATACAGGTTCTCCGGGGTCGATTGTATGTCTTCGCTCGTCACCATATGGGCGCCTGTCATCGGGTCGCCGAGGTGCATAGATC
The DNA here is from genome assembly GCF_018294505.1 of Triticum aestivum. Classification (NCBI taxonomy): domain Eukaryota; kingdom Viridiplantae; phylum Streptophyta; class Magnoliopsida; order Poales; family Poaceae; genus Triticum; species Triticum aestivum. The sequence continues at coordinate 493,730,539 of NC_057806.1, forward strand.
CTCCCCTCGGAGGGGGTGTGGGCACTCGACCGTGGTCTTCACGTCCGAACCGATGATCATATTGCTCGTGGTGCCGACCCATGTACTGCTCTTGATGGTGCCCTCGGCCCTCACGCCGAGGAGGCAATCTTGGGCTATGGGCCGACTGAACGGTGTCCGCCACCACAGATCTGCTATGGATCCTGTTATGCGACTGGGAAACTGTTGTGTTCTGCCCTCCCGCTGCTCGGAGCAACGCCCGAATCTGCATCAAAACCCCTTCCAGCCTCTAATTGGGACGGCTGGATCGACTCTGCTATGCAGGCCGCAGCAGTAAGATTCTGAATTGGAGTGCGGTATACCTGAGGTTCGAGTGGGAACAATTGCCGCTGTCGTCGACTGGATTCTGGAATCAGTCACCGAGCGCGTTCGTCGAGTGAATGTTGAAGGTTCTCCAGTCACGCGCGCTCAGCCAACATGGCCAGGTGCGCAGCCTCCAAGGCCCGAGCCTCAAAGGTTTCCCCGACGATGGGAGTGTGGAGTGCCTCCATATTGCGATGATGCAGCTCCTCCCTCTGCTGCGAAGTGAGGGCCTGAGGATGATATTCTTCATGAACATGCGACGGATCACCGCCAACGTCGCCGCCATCGCTGTGGCCGAAACCAGGCGGGCTGTGCGGCGTATTGACCATCAGGACTTCTGCTGCAGGGTCGCTGTTGTCACACTCGGACAAGGTCTCGACGAAGCCAGACGACAGGTCGAATAACCCATAGAGAGATTCGTCGGGCTCGATTGCCGTGACTTGAGGGATGGCCGATTGACGGGCCACCGCGTGCTTGATCCACCGATGAAGCCGCGACCGACCAGATCGCTTGCGACGGTGAGCAGCGGGAAGCGAAAATGTTGCGGGAGCCTGCCGATACGGGGTCGACGGCTGCCGCAGAAGGACGCCGCGGACGCATGCGCGGAAGTGTGTTGCCCCGCGGACGGGGAGCCTCTCGACGTCGAGAGGAGCCTCTTGGAGCCAGGCAGAGTGGTCGGCGACGACAACGAGCGCGCCGAGACGGATCTCGCGGCCCACAGCCAGACCGCTGCCGGAAACCATGATGATGGGAATCAGAAAAATTGCAACCTCACCAGAAGTCAAAAAGACACCGGCCCCACGGTGGGCGCCAACTGTCGTGGTTCTAAGTCTGACAGTAGAAAGGGGGTACGTAGAAGGAGGCAAGATCCTAGCTACGGCGAGATTGTGCATGCAAGATTTACGAGTTCAAGCCCTTCTCCGAGGAAGTAAAAGCCCTACGTCTCGGTGCCTGGAGGCGGTCGACTGGATTATGCGTGAAATTACAGGGGGTGCGAACCCTTGTCTCAATGGAGGGGGGTGTCTTACATAGAGTGCGCCAGGACCCCAGCCAACCCACGTTACAAGGAGTTCAATGTACATTAAGATGAGACGTTACTGGTAACGCCAGCAACAAAGACTTATAAATGATCATTAACGCTACGGAGTGAACGCCTGACCGTTGCCATCCTGAGTGACTTTAGATCTTCTATACTCCGAGTGGTTTCTTGTATGGTCGAATGATGATATACTGGTCGAATGGAATTGGATTATTCGAGTGGAGTTGTTGGTCGAGTGGGTTGCACTCTGAGGTGATTCCAGTCGGTGGATGCTGTTGTGCTTTGAATGTTGTTGATCTTAGGGTAGTGTCCTTGGAAAGGGCGTCTAGGTCAGGCCTATTACCCTACCCTAGGTACATGTCATCGTCAATTGGTACTCATATCGACCTTTAAAGAGTGCCAGGTTACTTCATCGGATCCACCTTCTTGGCCCTGATGCAGATGATGGGATCGATCATTTGCATGTCCACCAACCACATAAGTTTACTATGTTCCACACATATTGGTGTATGCTGCAATGGGGCAGATCATCATTTGTCGTCCATCATTGAGGGGCGATTCCATCGCCAGGGGGGTTGCAGAGTCATCCTTGCCTCCCGTGGTGGTGTGCCACCGGAGAGCTCGCCCCTTGCCCGGGAGTGACATGGCGGGGCGGTGCGAGCCATATCTAGCCGGCCTAGGTGGGTCTCGACACTGGGGCCCACGGGTGAGAAAGGAGGGATCTTTCCACTCATGTCTTTGGCCGGCGTAACTGCATGTCTCAGGTGGGGAGAGGAGGGGGGAGCGACGATGCTCGTGGACGGAGATCGCGGCTCGGGTGTGGGCTGGTTGTCATGGTCGTGAGGACAGCATGGATGGTGGCCGGTGCTTGACGTCCGGTGAGGGTGGTGCGGCAGGTGCCCTCGTGATTGGTCCCACCACTTTTCGAAGGCGGGATTTTATTGCCGGGGGCCATTCCATGCTTGGCTTTGGCCAGGTCAACAGTGACGGCGTCTGTGAGCGTCATATACTTCTTGAAGGCATCGTCGCGGCACTCTTTTTCCTTTGGGTGGTTTCAGGTGAAAACCTTAATCCTTTGGACCGGGGGGCGGAGACAATCCGATGTCGTAATCTTGTTGAAGTCTCCGTCTTGGAGTCCTCGGTTGGTCGGGCGCGGCTTTGTCTTTTTGTGTGTAGTTCGGGTGACGTAGCCGTTTCTTGCATCATTGTATCTTGTTTTGGGTCCGTTTGTACGTGGTCGAGTTGTATGAGCTGGGCTGTAGGACCGTTGCTTTATATATTAAACGGGACGAGAGTCATTTTTTGGTAAAAACAGGGAGGAAAAGCGAAATCAGCTGGCCCAGCACTGGCTACAACACATGAAGACTGGGGTAAACTGTTCCTCTTTTTTTTGAACGACGACGGTTCATTCGCAGGCCGCGAGAGGCTGGAAGATCGTTCAAGTTTCCGCCCAACAACGCTCGCATCTATTTTTTATGCAATTTAGCCACCCTTCCGTCCGTCTTATTATCTGTAAAAGTAAAAACCCTTTCAAATTCTCCAATCAATGATAAACTTTCTATCTCTTCACTATCTACCGATTTTTTTTAATTTTTTTGCGGGGTGCTATCTACAGAAATTAATAGGCTATCCTGCTGTTCCAACTTCCATCTACGAGTCGACGGTCAACTATATCTAATATCTCGCTCGTGACCATGTGTGGCCAATCTGCTTTCCTCATTTACTGAGTACTGCCGGCTTCTACTGGAGCACTGGCAGCTGCTCTGCCGACGCAAGACGCCGGTCTGGGATTCGAAGTTCATCATCCGATCCATCGGCTCTTTTACACCAAGCTTCACGACCGAGCACATCTCGCCGTCGTCTCACGACCACCATTGTTTTCAGGTGTCCCAAGGGAATGGAGCTGCAGCCAGACGCCCCGCCTATGCCGGTGCCATCAGTCAGGGACTGGTCGGAGCTGCCACTGGATGCGCTTACTTCGGTCTTCGCGGGGCTCGGCGCCGTCGACGTTCTCATGGGCGCTGGCCTTGTGTGCCACTCGTGGCTGGAGGCGGCCAAGGCGCCTGAGCTCTGGCGCAAGGTGGACATGGGGCGCGGGCCGCGGGACAAGGAGGTGATGGAGTATTAATTTGGATGATCCAAACAGAGGCGTGCCGTTTGCGCATCCTAGCCCCGGCCAAAACCGCTTGAGCAAGAGCACCCGAGTCATGTGCGCAATGGCGAAGGTGGCCGACGGCAAGCTGGAGGTGTTTGTGGGGGCCAACTTTGTTACCGATGAGATCCTCAATTATATTGGTGTCAGGTACTCATCTTCTTACAGATTCCCAATGTCATCAACTTATCATAGAAGTGTTTCAACAGACCAAATAATCGTACTACAACAGTTTCGAAATTGCTTCGCACACGACACTTGATGCACGATCGGCAAACGACACTTGCTCCCCAACAGCGCTAGCATAAGCTAAGGAAAAAACAATTGGTTAGGCAGCTGCCAAGTAAGATTGTGCAAGAGTCGGCCACAAATATGTCGTCTGTATAGCAGCAAATATGTGGTCTGTATTGCTTCACACACGACAGTTTTGCAACAGAACATACTTAATTTCAAGTGTATTTTTACGGAAGTGCCATCTACTGGAAACCTTGTACTTAGATCATGTTCTCATTAATTTTTCTAAAAACTTGTTTTGCCGATTTCTTACTTACAATCCTACTCGATTATCTGCATCCTAGTGTGGGGACGATGGTGATCCCGCTATCTTATCTCCTTTACTTTGCAGGTCGCCCTCTCTCAAGGTGCTTGCCCTCTTATCATGCTACCATGTAACCAGCGAAGGGTTCACCGATCTGGTAGCCAAGTGCCCTCAGCTAGAAGACATCGAGCTTTCGGGTTGTGTAGGTGTCCGTGGCGACGTAATGGTGGCCACTGGCAGGGCATGCCTGCGGCTGAAGCGGCTGGTGCTGGACAAAACGTGGAGGCGCAGGTGGGACAGCGGGGAGGTGGCAGGCATCTCGATGATGCACGAGCTCCGGCACCTTAGCCTCGCCCGCAGCGAAATCACGAACGAGGAGCTCATGGCCGTCCTCGACTCCTGCCCGTGCCTGGAGTACCTCTCGGTGGTCGACTGCTACAACATAGTTGCTGACAGCGCCCTGCGAGCAAAGTGTGGCACTGTCAAGACGCTGGAGCTTCCGACTTCACAGGATCACCTTTATGATTGGGATGAGTTTTATGCCTATGGGTTTGGGACCGCTTCCTACCATCGCTGGATGTCCGACGATCGCTACGCTTCGAATGGGCCTTATGATTATGAGTTTGGGACCGCTTCCTATGACCATGACGTCGACTATGGTTGGATGCCGGATGACTAAGTGTGATGATTCGGCTGCGGTTCAGAGGACCATGGATCATATATAGTACTCATCGTACTTCATTTCCTTCAGACAGAACCTATGAAATGGTAATTAGTTGTAGCCTCTTCTGGTCGCTTCTTATCCTAGTTATGCGACATAATGCATGTTTGAGTTTGATAAGCCTCTAAGAAAGATTGAGTATATTAAAAAGATGAATTTGATCCTCAATATGCCATGCTTTGCTGATGTTAGAGCATCTCCAACCGGAGCGCCAAACTAGCGCCGCGCCGCAAAATCCCCCGTTTTAGCGCGCGCGTAACCGGAATAGTTGCTCCAGCGGGCGCGCGAAAACAACGCGCGCGGCATACGTAGTCCAGCGCGCGGGCCGAAACGCAATCGCGCGCCGCATATTTGCTGCGCCCGCTCCCGCGCGCTGGACTCTCGCGCGCTCGCTCGCACCTCCCACCCCCCATCCATACATGTCGCGCGCGTTCGCTCGCACCTCCCACCCCCCCATCCATACATGTCGCGCGCGCTCGCTCGCACCTCCCCCCCCCCCCATCCATATATGTCGCGCGCGCTGCATTTTTACGCGCTGCTGGAGCGGCTGCTGCGCGGCTACGCGCCGCGCCAAACCAGACGATAGGCGCGCGCTATAACTGTTTTTTGTGTGCGGCGCGTTCGGCGCCTGTTGGAGATGCTCTTATGGGAACAACGTAGCAACGTTGTTGAATGGAAAAGGCGTTCCACTTTTATCTTGTTATGAAGGAATGGCGCTCCTCCAGCTGGTGTGTAATCCACACCTGCTACCAGGTTGCATCCACTCTGCGTGCCTACACGCTTAAACTACCAACACATGCGGCGATAGAGAGCATGGGGCGATGCCGCCCATAACGGACAGAGATCTTCCCCCCAACGCAGGTTCTGTTTTTATTATTAGAGGCACAACAAATTCCTCGTTACAAGGTTTCCACAGAACTTGTCTCAGTCGAGCCGGTCGGTCGTACTAACGCTGCACAACCCCCCTCCCACCCCCGACTTGATTCATCCCTAGCTCTAGCTAATTTGACACTCAACATGATTTCTCTTAGCACGTAGGGTCAAATCTGGAGAGTGTGGTGACTGCACATGAGATTGTGCATGCAGTGCATTCTTCAGGGAGACAAGGTTTGGTGTTCAAAATAGACTATGAGAAGGCCTACGATAAGGTTAACCTAGATTTCCTTCTCGAGCTGTTGGCTCTTAGAGGTTTTGGTACTAGGTGGTTAGCTTGGATTAGAAGTGTGACTTTAGGTCGGTCGGTCGGGGTGAAAATCAATGGGGAGGAGAGTGACTTCTTCCTCACTGGGAAAGGCTTGAGGCAGGGAGATCCTGTTGCCCCCTTGCTTTTCAATCTAGTGGTAGACTCTTTTGCTAGAATGATAGATAAAGGTGCTCGGGCTGGCTTGGTTAAAGGGTTGTGCCCGAAATTAGTTAGACGAGGTGTGGTGTGTCTGCAGTACGCAGATGATACACTTCTTTTCCTGGAGAATGACAGTAGAGTAGCCCTTAATCTCAAATGGGTCTTAACTTGCTTTGAGCAAATCTCTGGAATGAGAATTAATTATCATAAGAGTGCTCTGATCCCCATAAATATGGAAAGTGGGGATTTGGAGGTGTTTTTGGATATCTTCCAATGTGTTACTGGATGCTTCCCAATTAAATATTTGGAAATTCCTTTGCACTTTGATAAGTTGAGTAGGGAAGACCTACAAGCTTTGATCGACAAAATTCTTGCTAGGATAGCTGGGTGGAGGGGAAAACTGTTGTCTTTTCTGGGCAAGATTACACTGATCAGATCTTGTTTGGCCAGTATCCCCCTGTACCTATTGTCTTTTTTCAAATTCCCTAGATGGGCCATTAATTTGATTAACTCACATATGGCTAAGTGTCTTTGGAGTGATAGCGAAGGAGCTCATAAGATCCATTTGGCCAATTGGCACTCCATATGTATGAGGAAAGAATATGGGGGCTTGGGGGTTCTAAACCTCCAAGATATGAATGTGTGTTTAATAGGGTCGTGGGTTAAAAGGTATTTAGCGGGGGAAGGCTCGCTGTGGAGGAAAATAGTGGATAGTAAATACAATACTAGGAACCCCAATATCCTTTGCTGTCAAGACACCCATCCCTCCCAATTCTGGAAAAGCTTTATGTGGGCTTTGTGGGCTGTGAAGTTGGGGTACAAATGGCAGGTAGGAAATGGGAATAAAGTGAGGTTTTGGGAGGATATCTGACACGGGAATGCCCCTTTAGCTACGCAGTTTTGGGACTTGTACTATATAGTCCAGGAAAAAGAACAGAACAGTGGCTGAACTGTGGGATGGTAACGAACTTAAGTGTACTTTTAGAAGAAACTTTTCGGAGGAATTAATGGTCCAGTGGCTGGACTTGGTTAATATTGTGAGATTGACTTCTTTCAGTGGGGAGGAGGATTCCCTGATCTGGCAATATGAGTCTAAGGGGATTTATTCCTCTAAATCCTTGTATGCTATTGTCAATTTCAGGGGGGTGCAACCTATCTTTCTTCCTGCTGTTTGGAGTGTTAGAATCCCTCCGAAAGTACAAGGTTTCTTGTGGCTTTTTTCTCAGAACAAAATTATAACTTGCGATAATTTGAGAAAAAGAGGGATGGCTAAACCTTTGGAATGTGTGCATTGCAAAGAGATTGAATCGGTCTATCACCTCTTTTTTGAATGTATAGTTGCCAGAAAGTTTTGGAGCGACATTGAAAATTTGTTTCATGTTCGAATTGTGGACTTTGAGTCGCTTGCAAAATTGTGGTTGTGCAAGAAAAAACATATGCTCCTTAATGTAGTCACCTCTGCTATCCTGTGGGGACTGTGGAACTTTAGAAATGCTATTGTCTTTAATAGGATCTCTTGGCTGTCAATGAAGCAGGTGATGGGGATGGTGTCCAGGTATCTAAGGGATTGGACAAAACCATTTCCAGAACTGCAATCGGGCGCGGTGAGAACTTTTCAGGATTGGCTGTGGGCGAGTCTGAAGGCACCGTTTGCCCTGGAGCCGGACTGAACAACTGCAAGAACTGGCTGGGACATCTATCGTGGAGGGAGGCGACTGGGAGCGCAATGCATGGAGGACGTACGTCGCTGGCCTACCAGTTGAACCACCCTGAAGAGGCAGACTCCATCCAGGTGTTCTTCTTGGGCATGTGATTGGTCTTGTATGGGGTGGCACTCTGCTCCAAATGGGGATGTAAGCTAAATAGCGATTTTAGTTTCCCTTTTACTTTTGGTGGAGATGACAGTAGACGCTCTCCCACCATCTTCCCTGTGATGTAACTTGAACACTGGTTGGTTTCTGGTTTCTTCCAATGGAACAGAACCGGGGGTGTGAGCCCCTTTTCTTCGGAAAAAAAAATGTCCCACAGTAAAATTTTAGCATCTGTATGTATGTTTCTCCGTGGCATGCTCCTGTTTGTTTGCTATTTTCATTGAAAGCTGGATCGTGCATTAATCTAGTCTTGTCTAATTCATCACATTATGATTAGATGCCCTTCCAACCACACAACTCCCCTATCATATATAACTAACGCCCTATTTGATAACAAAATATTTCCTAAGTATTCTTAGAATACCGCAATTTTCATAATTATCATGGTTTTTATTACCGTGAGCTACTAACCCAAAAACCAAAAGAAGAAAAAGCCTGAAATTCTAATACGCATGGCGGTGTCACCTTAAATAACAAATGAAAAAAATAAACAAAAAAATGAAGTTTTCCAAGGCAGAATTAATTAGTGGCATTGGTGGTACCTTAAAAGGGAAAAATAAATAAATAATGACAAAACTTGCACATAGTTTACACAAAATTGGCCTTTTTATAATATGCAAGAATAAACATATAGTGGTAAGAGTTTGTAAAAAATAAAATTCTAAGAAGAAATGAATTAGTGGCACTGGTATTATCCTTAAAAACAAATAAAATATTAAAAATAAAACAAAATGATGACAAAAGTTGCACACAATTTACCCAGAAATGAAAATAAATTTATATAGTTGCGCAAGAAAGAAGTTTTGTAATAACAAATGTATTGCCGGCATTGATATTACAATAAAATAAGAAATAAAAATAAAAAGTTTCATAAGAAAGAGAAATGAAATAAAAACAAAAAAATTGAAATGTTGATTTTTTCAAAGAAAAATAGTGGAATTCGAATTACCTATTAAGAAGAAAGAAAACGAAAAAATAATATAAAATCAAGGTAATAAGGTTTTCTAAGAAAGAAAGAATTAGTGGTATTCGTATTACCTTTTAAGAAGGAAATAGAAAAAATTAAAAACAATGACAAAATTTGCCCACAATATACACATAAATTGCACGTTTTGAAAATATGCAATAATAAGCATATAATAATGAAATTTTGGCAAAAACAAATGTTTCCTAACAAGGAATGAACTAATGACATTGGACTTACCCTTGAAAAGTGAATAAAATAAAGTAATAACTAAAACTAAATCAAGTAATAAAGTTTGATAAGAAATAATGAATTGGTGGCAATGGAATTATTCATTGAGAGTAAAGAAAATGATTAAAAAAAACTTGCACACAACTTTGCACTAAGATTGCACCTTTTTGTACTATGCAAAAAATAATCATATAGTAGTACAATTTTCGCATATATTTTGTAGTATTTGTCTGTATATATCACAAACCCAATATTCCAAGAATACCCACAAAAAACCAACTAATAAATAAAAAGGAAAAGGAGAAATAAAAATAAAATAACTAGTAATAAATGAAAATGAAAATAAAAAATAAAAAACGACTAATAAATTGTTTTTGAGACAGAAAAACGACTAATAAATAAAAACAGAAAAGAACAAAAGGAGAGAGGGAATTTAGCTCATTAAGGAATTGACAGGCCCAAATCTGTGGTCAGTAAAAAAAGCCCGAAACAACTCACAAAACAAAGCTGACAAAAAGGAAACATGAATCTCAAAGCATAAATCAGCTGTCAGAAAAATCAAATGACCCAAAATCAATTTTAGGTGACCTATGTATAGCTAAAATAGCTTTCATTTATATCAAGGAAGGAATGGGATGGTCTTTGTTACAAAGATACAACACGCTTAAGCTATGGACTATTAGGAAACAAAAGATCGTATTTTTTGCACTCCGTTCAAATAAAAGTATGGTGGCTTCCATCGGAAAACTCTATATGCCGCTTACTGCGGTAGGAGGGAGCGCCTGATCGGCGCTTCGAGTGTCGGTTGACTCTACTGGCGCTCGCAAGTGTTGCTTAGCGGGCCGACCCATTACCAGCTCCAAAAGGAAAGGTGAAGAAAAACAGAGGTAGACTAACGCAACAACCACTACACCAAATACATTTTGTTGTCTACTAATAGAAAACAATGCTAGTTAATCTTGCTTTTAATAAACATTAAGTTAAATTTGAAAAATACTTGAAGAGTTCATCGATTTTTTAAAAAAGCTACATCAATTTTGAAGAAAAGTTCATAATTTTTTTGAAAAAAGTTAATCAATTTTCTGATTTACTGATTAAATAATTATGATCTCAAAAAGATTTACTGATTTTTAAAACAATCATATGTTTGACAAAAGTTGATGAATTAGGGGAAAACCGTGAAACTTAGAAAAAGTTTGTGAATTTGAAAACATCATACACTAAAAAAAATACAAAACGAAAAAATTCTTGTGAAATCAAAACAAAAGTTCATAATTTGAAAAAGGTTGATAAATTTTGAAGAAAAACTTTAAAATTGAAAAGAAAATCATAAAATTTTAAAAAAAATCATAGATTTGCAATAATGCTCATGGGAAAAAGAATACTGGTTCAGTTTTTTGAAAATATTTTCATGAATTTTGGAAACAAAAGTTCATATATTGTGATAAAAATTGTGGAATTTGAAAAAATTCACCTATTTTGGAAAAAAATCATAGATTTGCAAAAGAAGTTCAAGGAAAATGAAGAAACGTTCATAATTTTGAAAAATGTTAAAAGGGTTACAGAATTTTAAAAAGTTTATCAATATTTTAAAAAAGTTCACGGATTTGAAAAGAAAATTTGAAAAAAAATTGCCAATTGAAGAAAAAATCAAATTGAGAAAGTTTCATGCATTTCAAAAAAGGAAAAAAGAAAAGAAATAGAAAAGGAATGAAAAAGAAAGAAAAAAAGGTCTAGAAAACCTAAAAAGAAAACAACAACAACTGGGAAGCTTCCTAAAATGGGGGCCAACTCCTCCCGCTCCATCCTTAGATGGGTTGGCCCTTTTCCGAACGCCTTCAGGTGCCGGTTATCTAAATGTACATTAATTGGCACAGAAGGCACCGAATAGGAGTTGGGACGAATGGGTCTAACCTAGGTTATGACTCGTGGTTAATTCCAACAGTCGCGCCCCACAAGCAACAAAGCCCACACTCATGGGCTAGCCGCTTGCGTGAATAATCCGGCCTGGCTCGATGGGCTGTTTACCTGACGAAGCGAAAGATAAATCAACCGGCTTTCGAGACACACAAATCGAACAATGACATACGAACCCAGATGGGTGACAAACGAAATGTATTGATGAAAACATATGAAAGAATAGGAAGGAAGAAATGATTCTCCCCTTATGTATAGGTATAGAAATGAGACATGTATTACTATGCAAAACAAAACTACAACAAGGAAAAAAAATCTCTCACCTCCGTGTGCTCAGTAAATATTTAGTACTATACCATCGTGTGCTCAGTAAATATTTAGTACTATCAACTCAAAACAAAATTAGCCCTCCGTTTAATCCGAATTAATTGACGCAGCCTGTATAAATGAGCAACATAACAAAATTCATAGGCACCGGCATCGATAGAGAAGCATGTAAATGGGCATTGATTGCTGCAGTCCTAGGGTTAAGAGCGCGATGACCATTAATTTATTAGAAAAACTCTTTATAAACAGATCTAATTGAATATTCAAACAAGAATAAAAAGATAAGGTAACTTTCTTGCGAGGAGGATATGAACAATCAATGTCATCATATTTTTTATATGAAAATATATGTTGATATGAAAAAATAAAGGTCAAAGTTGCAACTTTAAGGTTTATATTGTAGTGAAGGGGGTAAACGGGTGTAAAATGTCTGCATATAAAAAGTAAAAGTAAACAGCACTTACGACACACCGAAGATGATGCTTGTGCTGGTTATTTTCCTTCCCAAAGTTTATTTTATGTTTCTATAAATGTTGAAGGATATGGTGTGAAATCTGAAATCTATAGAATTTGTTCTATGCCCGTGGAACTTTAGTTTAAAGGGTACCAAAGCATAAAAGCTTCTTCTCACAGGATTCTTTTGGCGGGGATCACGATACCTCTAGGAAAGTGACCGACGAGATCTTCTTGGGCGGGTAACCGCCAAATGGCCCTTGCCCCAGTGATTGGGAAAACGGTGCTCCTCGCACTAGTCGATGGAATCTTATATACATAAGAAGTTGATCCTCACTATTCTATTTATCTCAACATGCACACATGCCACCTCATCAAAGGCCCACCACTACATGAATGAGAAAAAGTTTTTCATTATTAGTTGATTTCATGCGCACCTTTCACCTCACCATACATGCCACCTTATCAAAGTTCCACTCAACATGCATGAAAAAAAGTCCTCCATTACGTTATGCTACTTATATTCAAAATATTTTCTGACTACACAATAGTCAAATACAATTTTTTTAGATTTAGTTCATATACTATTAATTCAATGATAGAAGCTTCTTACCATTAAATCACTGAAATATATTGCAATCGATTCCCACAACAACGCACGGGTATTATCTAGTTTCACCGTTAGGGAAACGCCATTCCTATTTCTAGTCATAGGATTGACCGAAGACTCGTGGTCCTGCTGTCCCACCAGGCCACCACAGTCCACACCCCGTTAATTGAGTGGTAGCTAGTCATCGACAGGAAAAACAAATGCAGGATGGCCGGCTACGGAGACAATTAAACGGTGTCCTGCCTGTTGTCCGGTGTCTCTATCTAGTGTTACCTGCTCTCTGGCGTTGGACTACAGCCCGGCCGGTTCTTGCACGCGCTAGGTCAGGGGACAAGACTTTCTAAACTCCAACGACTCTAGTCAAGTTTGCAGCGCTAGCATCTCGAGGGAAGACGTTCATACTTCAGCGTCGAGCCAACATCATCAATGTGATCGGAAGACCGGACCATGACGTCCAGGCCTTTGACGCGTTTACTTGACTACAGACAGGGCTATAGATGTGTGTATCTCTACTAGCTTGCTGCAAGGCTGCACCACCGTACACCATCACTTCTCGTCTTCACAGCAGAACTCTCCTACGACCGATGCAAGCTCCGTCGTGTCCTGTCCCCCGCTTGATGCGGGCGCTGGCGTTACAATGCCTCTCGGTGTGGCTCTGCTCGTGTGCAACGGCAGCGTCGCTGGCCGTGCCCGAGCTTAGCCGCACTGGCACGGCCGACGAGCACAACCTCCTCTTCTTCAAGTCGGAGCTTTCGGATCCGGCAGGCGCTCTGTCTTCATGGAACACGTCCATCCCCCTGTGCAGGTGGCGAGGAGTCACTTGCGGCCGTCGACACCCCAAGAGGGTCGTCGCGCTGCACCTCAACTCGTCCCACCTGGCTGGGCGACGTGTCTCGCCGTTCTTGGGCAACCTCACCTTCCTCAGGACACTCAACCTTGGTGACAACGACCTTGGCGGGCAGGTGCCGCCGGAGCTTGGTCGGCTGAGCAGGCTGCAGGTGCTGAACCTCAGCCTGAATGCCCTCCAAGGAAGCATCCCGGCAGCTTTGGGAAGGTGCAGTAAGCTGCGCGTCCTCAATGTCAGGAATAACCTCCTCCAAGGTGAGATCCCTGCTCAGATAGGCTCCCTGGAAAATCTAGAGATCCTCAACCTTTTCGCCAACAATTTGTCGGGGCAGATTCCGCCGTCGATAGCCAACCTGTCTTCGCTCCAAACACTCAACCTTGGGAACAACACTCTGTCAGGGGCCATTCCATCATCTTTTGGTCGCATGCCCCGCCTCTCCTTGCTTTCGCTCCAGTTTAACAACCTTTCTGGACTCATCCCTCCTCCAATATGGAACATTTCTTCCTTGAAAGGATTGTCCGTTGTCGGCAACGCGCTCAGTGGCACGATACCTGCAGGCGCATTCGCTAACCTCCCTCTTCTCCAATTGTTCTACATGAGCTACAACCAGTTTCATGGCCACGTCCCTGCCATATTGGCAAATTCCTCCGAGCTGCAGAGAATTGAGCTCGGGTACAACTTCTTTAGTGGCACGGTTCCTCCAGAGGTTGGAGGCTTGCAGAATATTGAATCGCTGGCTCTCTCGAACAATCTGCTACAAGCTACGACTCCAAGTGACTGGAACTTCATGTCCACCTTATCCAATTGCTCCCAGTTACAATATCTGGACTTGGCCTCAAACGAATTAGGAGGGATGCTTCCTTCGTCGATATCTAACCTGTCAACATCGCTCGTATATCTGTCCCTCTCTCATAACCGGATACTAGGGAACATGCCTGAAAGAATTGGAAATCTTCTCCAGTTGCAGGTCCTATCCCTTGAGAATAATCTTCTCACGGGAACTCTTCCATCTTCTTTGAGCATCCTTACCAACTTGGGAGATCTGTCCCTGGGAAGGAACAACTTGAGTGGGAGCGTCCCGTTGACCATCGGAAATCTTACTCAGTTAAGCAACTTGTACCTCGGGCACAATACTTTCAGCGGTAGCATACCAAGCACTGTGGGGAACTTGGCATCCTTACTGAATATCGATTTGTCAACCAACAACTTGACAGGGATAATTCCCAGTAGTTTATTCAACATCAGCACACTCTCTCTAGGTTTGGATCTCTCCTATAATTGTTTGGAGGGGTCGATACCGTCTGAAATTGGAAATCTAAAAAACCTTGTAGAATTCCGAGCGGCGTCAAATAGATTATCACATGAAATCCCTCCTACCCTTGGTGACTGCGAGATTCTCCAAAACATATATCTACAAAACAATTTCCTGGAAGGTAGTATTCCGCCACTCTTGAGTAGACTGAAGGGTTTAGAAATCCTAGACCTCTCAAACAACAAGTTATCAGGCCAAATACCAAAGTTTTTGGAGGACCTCAACACACTTCACTATCTAAACCTCTCCTTCAATAACTTTGTTGGTGAAGTGCCGTTTACCGGTATCTTCACGAATGCTACTACAGTTTCAATGCAAGGTAATGATAAACTTTGTGGTGGAATCCAGGATCTTCACCTGCCCCCATGTTCTTTTGAATCATCAAAGAAGAACAAACTTCCTTTGAAAGCAATCATTATTCCCCTAGTTGCGGTGTTGGGTGTCATTTTCTTGGTCTTTTTCCTGCTTGCTTGGAACAAGCAAAGATCAAATGGTAACCCTTCGACTGCAACTATCCAAGGCTACCCTTCGGTTTCTTACCTTACATTGGCAAAAGCAACAAATGGTTTCTCCACAGCAAACTTGTTGGGTAGTGGCACTTTTGGCTCTGTATATAAAGGAAACTTTGGCGGAGATAGGGGTGACAGTGCAAATATTGTTGCTATCAAAGTACTTAAACTCCAAACACCGGGTGCACTCAAAAGTTTCACAGTGGAATGCGAAGCAATCAGAAACACTCGACATCGAAATCTTGTCAAGATAATGACATTGTGTTCAAGCATTGATTCCAAAGGGGACGACTTCAAAGCAATCGTCTTTGAGTTCATGCCTAATGGAAGTCTAGAAGATTGGTTGCATCCAGACCAAAATGAGGAGAAGCATTTGGATCTCCTTAAAAGAGTGAGCATACTACTGGATGTGGGGTATGCACTCGATTATCTTCACTCCTACGGCGCTGCACCAATTGCTCACTGTGATCTTAAGCCAAGCAATGTACTTTTGGATGTTGATTTGGTAGCCCATGTTGGTGACTTTGGACTTGCTAGGATTCTTACCGAGGGAAACTCTTTTCCCCAAAGCTCAACAAGCTCAATGGGATTTAGAGGGACAATTGGGTATTCTGCTCCAGGTTTGCCCGATTTGCTTTCTTCCCCATGTTTCCTTAAAACGGTTTACATCACCGAAATGCTAATATCTTCAAATGTTCAATGTTATAGAGTATGGTGCTGGAAATGTGATCTCTATACAAGGAGATGTGTACAGCTACGGAATTCTCATCTTAGAAATAGTAACTGGGAAGAGGCCAACTGATAGCATGTTCATACACGGATTAAATCTCCACAAGTATGCTGAAATGGCCATACATGGTGGAGTAATGGACGTTGTTGACATGCGGCTTTTTTCCCACATTGAGAAGGGGTCGCCAGCCACAGATGACTCTTCTACTTTTTCAAGAACGTATGATCCTTCTGATGAGAGAAGGATTGACTGCCTGACCTCACTTCTTAGACTTGGAGTATCTTGCTCTCAGGAAATGCCCGTGAGTAGAATGTTGATCAAAGATACCATCAAAGAGTTGCGGTCTATCAAAGATTTCCTCGCGTAGAGGAAGGTTAACTTTTTTATGAAGGCATGCCAGATGCCAGAGCCTATTGTATTTACCGTACAAAGTATTCTGAGCACTATTCTTCAATTAGTAGCATGTATCTCTCTACATTTTTCATACATCTGCTAGTTTCTTGACAGAAATGTATCTTAAGATTTTATAGAAACACCAATGTAGTATCAAAAAGTAATTCTCTTCGGGAAGGTGACTATTCTAATGTGACTGAAATTTATCGGAATCCAGTCAGTATTATTGACATGTATAGCTCGACTTCCATGACCAGACAATGCACATCATCATTCAGTCAGCTAGATCTAGCAGTACATATCATCCAAGTGGTGGCAAGAGCCTGCGTTGCCAAACAATTGTTGAACCCCAATAATAAACAGTAACATCATATGTTTCCATAAAAGAACCATGAATGATTACCTAAGGAACTTATAAGCATCTCATACACTCTGTAATTTTCTGTTTATTACATGATTACCTCTAACACAAACAGTCAGGGGGTGAGCTAGGATTTGGACATGAAGGGTGCAAGGAAGGAAAATAAAAATCGTTCCAATGGCACCACACAGGAATACGTACCAACGTCGAACATTTCGATGATGTCATCAGATATGACCTTTGCAGCTATTTCCTCGGGTGCATTTGCATTTTCAGCAATGAGCTTGAAACACGGGTCTACTTTCATTGTATTCTACCTCTCCATCCTTCAATCATTGGAACATTAAAGGAGGAGCGACATTAGATTTCTAAATTATAATCATGCCTTGTCAAATTAGTAAATTAAATTATTACTTCAAGGGAATTTGACTTCTATATACAGCAGTTCCGTACCTTGATTCCTTGAAGTTGATCTGTTGATTTACAATGCCGGTGAAGCACACAAGCAGCCGTGGTCTCTCTCATGGTTTCAACCGCCGTGGAGTGAAGTGCTCCCTGCCTGCCTGCCCTATGCGACAGCGGCGGAGTCAGCAAGAACCGAGAAGCACATACCGAACCACCAGACCTGGAATCCTGAATGCACGTAGCCAAGGCGGATACACGGCGACCTGATGGTCGTCCGCCTCCGCGGACTCCGTGGTGGCCGGGCGGACAACGGATCCGGCTTCCCTGTCCTCTGCTCCTCCGGCCTGGGTGCCGCGCAGCCTGCGCTGGGCCGACATTGCCGAGGACGAGGATGTTCGTCTCGCGGAGGAGCTCCGCTTGATGCCGCCGACGCTCGGGGAGTTCCTGGCCATGGCGCCGCGCCTCCGGCCGCGGAGGGCCAGAAAGGGAAGCTGCCAAGCTCCGGGATTGGCGCCATCACGGGTGCGCCTGCCGCCGGTGGGTGGGCCGTGTCCTGCCTGGACCGTTTAAGCCTGTCCATCCCTCGGGCCAGGCCGGGCCAGACAAAGCCCAACGAAGAAAACCTAGGCCCGAGCCTGGCCTGGCCCGGCCGTCGGGCCTAAAATCCACTCCCAAGCCCGGCCCGTCAACGTGAAAGCCTGTCGGGCCTCTTCAATAAATCACAAATATGACGGGCCCAGACTCAGCCGGCGGGCAAGATCAGGCCAGGTTGGGTCGGGCCGTCCGGGCTGGGTTGCCCATGGCCAGGTATCTTGATGCCCGCATGTACGTGGCAGGGCTGAGGTCTGTTGGGCCTCCCCTAAGCCATCTTGAGAAGGAGCTTACTCGTGACGCTAACCAGGAAGTTGGTATTTTTTCTGCATGCTTTTGGAATTTTCACATCAGAACGAAGAAAGACATCGGAGGCCAATCAAGGGAGCCATGTGGGCTCCACGCGCCTTGGATCGTGTCTCAGGGCATGGTCGTGTGGGACCACTTCTCCCTAGCACTATGCACCATTGTCCCTCAAAGCCCCCACCTTTATAATCTCTCGAACCCCTGGGAAATAACTATCGAGGAATTTTTTGCCCCCGCCACCACGCGTTCTGAGGGGTTCCAATCTAGAGTCCTTTTTGATACTTTATCAAAAGGGAGGAAATCATTGTCGGAACTATCTCCATCAACCTCACTACAACCATGGACCTAGACGAATGTTGATAGTTCGCTTGGTCATGAACCGTCGCCAGACTTGGCTCTCCGTCAAGCGGGAGAGCTTGAAGGCTCATGAAGTCACAAGTTGTGATGACTTTGGAGTTTGTTGTAAATGTTGCATTCATGTTCCAAGTCGTTTTTGTGTTGTTGTTGCATACTTTTGACTTGATGTTGCATACAAGTTCAACGATATTTCTTGGTGATTTATTGCGATTGGCCAATGGGGCTTCTTCGCATACATAAGCTTTTTATTGTACGGGTGGGTTCAAAATGTTGTAATGTTTTTCACATATTTTTCATTGGTCGTGAGAAAAAAGTTGCAATGACGATGGCACACAAATAGCAAAATATTATATGTGGGCCCATGCTTAGCATCAGCGGTTGGCTAATGGAAATACTTGACAACACCCAGTTTTTTTAAAAGGCTTATGCTACGCGTCGGTCGGCTAAGCTTTTAAAAATCGACCTAGTCACGAGCCGTTAGATCTGCGCCATTGAATGCCCAAGCGGCCTCCTCCACCATTGCACCTTTGCAGCAGAGGTAGTGTTGTAGAATTTTTTTGCGGCAGAGGTCGTGTTGAAGAAATGTTTTGCATATTTTTTGCAACAAAGGTCATGTTCCAGAATTTTGTTTGGAATAGAGGCCGTCTTGCAAAAAATGCAACAAAGGTCGTCTTGCAGAATTGTTTTTGCAAGAGAGTTCATGTTGCATAAAAAAACCACACCCCACGCATTGAAACATTTGTTATGTTTTAGAAACGCCATCCATGTTGCAATCCATCAAATCCTGATTGAGAGAGAAAGTCAGAGGAGAGAATGCAATGGGAGCTCAGCCGGGGGGAGAGTGGGAGGGGTAAGGAGAGAGAAGGGGGGAAGTGGAAGGGTTGGCAGTGGCATCCTCCAACGATCGCCGAAGGGGCAGAGGCCATGCGTGCGGAGGTGCACGCACGTCTCCGGCATGAGGCTCAGTGGTGTCGGCTCAAGGTGGGAGTCAGGATGAAGAGAGTGAAGGGTGCATGCGGGCTGGGTTTAGAAGAGGATGGGATCTATCAAAAGGACTTGCATGATCAATTTCATTCAACAACCATACACCCGACGGACACAATGACGCCGACAACCTAGTTCCGCTTCTAGTTATACAAACAAGACCCAAAGACTAGGGAAAACCTAGGTCTATTATGTGCGACATCGCGAGTGCCAGTACACAACAGATAACAGAAACAGGACTTGAAGAGCCCCCTCACCCTCCTCTGGCTCTCCCACGGGTGGTAGGGAAGGAACCCTAGTCGTCGGCCGCCCCGCCACCTCCCCTCCCCTCTTTCACCTCCCGCCGCTGCCAGAGGATGCACACGGGCGAAGCTCCGCCGATGCCGGCGTCGGCGGGGCTTTCTCACCCCTTGCACGAGAGGGGCTTAGTGTGGGCCGGGGCACCATGGAGCATCGGATGCGGTCATCTGGTACCGGCGCGGTGGGCTACGTGGTGGTGAAACGCGCACATGGTCTGGATGTGGCGCCGTCGGCTTGATCTGGCCCTGCGACGGCACAGCCAACAGGTGGCCACGTATGTCGTGGCCACATTGGTTGCTGGAGATGGGAGGTGGTGGGCGTGCTGGAGGTCAGGGACAACGGCCGCGGATGGCGTGCTGGTGGCTTGGCTAGATCTGGCTCGCTGCGGCGCGGACCGCAGTTGGCGAGGCCTGCGGGCGGCTACCTCGACCAGGGCCACTCCGGCTAGTAGGGGTGGCAGCACAGTAGCGGTGGTTCGACCCCCTTCTCCGGATTTTGGGGGTTCTCGGAGCTGCGGATGGAGGCGCGTCCGGCAAGTGGAGCACGTCGGCACGGTGCTTGTCGTCTTTGGCTGGCCATGATGGCAGGGGCGCTCCGGGGAGTTAGCAGAGGTGCCTCCAAGGTTTGCTTTTGCCAGGGACGACAATGGCGACCTGCCCCGATTTGATAAATTACATGGTGGTTGCCAGCCAACCACCCGAGACTTTCCCCTACCCTGCTCTGGCCGGCTGGGCCCCGTTCTTGCCAAAAGGGCCTGCTTTTCTGGCAGCAGCGTCGGTTGACTATGTTGAAGGGGGTGGGGCGGTCTTGGATTCAAGGGCGGCAATTCTGGTGGTGGGAGCACGGTGCTTGTGGGCGGAACCCGTAGCTTAGGTGCTGCCCGGTGGCCATGGCCGTGTGGGCGGCGTGGTGGCCGGGGAGCGACAATCAGTGGCGGTGGTGCCGGGGTGAAAACCTACTCTGTCTTCGGGCAGGCCGGCGGTGGCGAATTCGTGCCCTTCTTGAAGGCGTCACCGTGGTCCTCATTGCAAGAAACCACCACATTTGTGGCTAGGTTTGCATGAAACTACCAACTCGTTAATCCATTGCAAAAAACACCGTAAAATCTCTTAACTTGTTGCAAAAAGCACTGAACAGCCGTTTAGCCTCGTTTGATCTCTTTTCCGACAGGTGGGCCTGTTAGTTTCATGACGGACAGGCAAACGACGCCGTTAGGACCAAAACGGTCAAGACGCCGCACCACTCGGTCCTATTCAGACAGTCCTCCCCTGCGCCCCTGTCCTCTCTCTCGCCCCGCTCCCCTCTCCTCTCTCGCCCCTGCTCGCCGTCGGTGATGGCCACCTCGCGTGGCGGTGATGATGGTGGTGGCGGTGGTGCTGGCGATGCATCTGGTGGCAGTGGTGCTCCTGCAGATCCAACAGAGGTTTGCGACAGTTCAAACCCATCTCAGGCACCGCCTCCTCCACAGCCATCATCGTCGGCTTACTGTGTTGAATACACAGCGGCGAGGGCGTTTGCAAAGGCCGTCAAGGAAGATCCAGAGGGGAGCCATCACTACGCATCCTTCTTCGGCGGTGTCTCATAAGTTTTGTCTTTCCATACCCCGATCTGACTTCTAGGGTTATGTTTGTGAAAGTGCGTTAAGTCAACTAGAGGGGGTGTGAATAGGCGATTTTTATGAATTCTTCACTTAGGAATTTTAGGGTGAGGAAATTCTAAGAGAAGAACTAATTGTAGCGGAATAAGTACTCAGATGTAAACATAACAGAACATAATCATAGTCTTCATGATGAAATGAAAACAAGCACAGAGTACAGAACGCGTAAACACATGATAAAACATGATGAAGACAATCGGACTAAAGAAATTGAACTAAGGAAATTAAGAAAGACTTCAATCAAAGTCTTCAAACAGATATGAACAAGCACACAACACAGTATTGAGGAAATGGAAGGGTTGAGGAAATAGAACCAGTAGGCTTGGTGAAGACAATGATTTGGTAGACCAGTTCCAACTGCTGTGACAGTCATACGTCTGGTTAGGTCAGCTAGGTATTCAAACCTGAGGACACACAGTCCCGGACACCCAGTCCTGAACACGCAGTTCAAGACACTTAGTCCTCACCGTATTGCCCTTGAGCTAAGGTCACACAGACCTCGCCCAATCACTCGTGGTAAGTCTTTAGGTGACTTCCAAACCTTCACTAACTCGGTCACTCGATGATCCACAATTTCCTCTTGGATGCTCTAGACCATGACACCTAACCGTCTGGAAGATGCACAGTCTTCAAAGGTAACAAGCGTCGGATCCATGCATGATCAATCTCTTCAGTGATGCTCAATCACTTTCACCCTGTTTGGATGTAGGAAAATTAACTTGGAATTGCCAATCTAGAATTGCCAGGCAAAATTCTGTTGTTTGGAGTGGTACAAAATTTGGGCTCGGAAAAGTTGGCCCAATTCCAAGCGACCCACCTGTGCATGTCCACCCCTCGCGCAAAGTTTCCGAGCCGACGAGCTCGGAAAGCCTCAGAAACGCCCCGCACCCCCACCCCCCGTACCTGTTCGCTGGACGAGCTCCTCTCGCTCGCGAACGTATCTCCCTCCCGACTCCCCTGAAGCAGCCGCCGGCGTCGGTGTCGGCGGTCATTTCTCCGGCCCTCCTCTCCCTCTCCCTCTCCCATCCGTCCCCTCCCTCCTCTTCCTCCCATTCGTCTCCTCATCCTATTCTCCGGCCATGGCGCGACCTCCTCCAGCGAGGCCCTCAAACCCTAGATCCTATCGGGTATTTGCGGCGGGAATAGGTCGTCTGCAGGGGAACATCGGCGGGAGTGGCGCCATCCCCTCCCGTGTGGAGCTCAAAATTTTATGGTGTCCTAAGGGGAACTTGATTTTTTTGGTGTTCACTGTATCTCCTCAGATGCAGTCCATTGCCTCGAATATAAGAGCTCGGATTTGTGTGTTGCTAAAGTATGATTTGTTTGAACTATGCAGGTTCTCAGGGGAATTTAGAGCTCAAATTTTGGTGGTGTCAAGGTATATTATGTACTCATACTTCATGTTTGTACTGTGATTCCGTTTTGTCATTTATACACATGTTGTTGCCATGGTTTATTATGTATCAATGCTCTGAATAATTCATGGACAAATGGTGTGTGCATTGTAGCTTTTTTCATCATGTCCCAACAAGAGTTGGTTGCCTACATTACCGAAGAGAACAAAAGAAGAAAAAGAAAGAGGATATTGTTGACAAAGCAGTATTTTGAAATGTCATGTCTAGCATTTGCTTATCTTAGTTCTCAGAGGGCACCGAGGAATCTCGGATGCTTCGATGATGATGAGGAAAAGGTTGCATATCGGAAGTATATATTGAAACAAACTTATGAGGGGTCCGAGACAACTTGCTATGATAAGCTACGCTTAACTAAAAGAAACTTCCATGATCTTTGTGCTATGTTGCGTGAGAAGTGTGGTCTCAAAGATAGCACGTTTGTGACAGTAGAAGAAAATGTTGCTATGTTCTTACAATTTGTTGGACATGGACTTAAAATGAGGATGTTGGGTGGCACGTACCAGCGTTCTTTAGAGACTATCAGTTGGCATTTCTCTACTGTGTTATCAGCCATCCTCTCTCTAACTGGGGAGTTTATAAAGCTTCCTGATCCTTCTATCACCCCTCCCGATGATTACAAGTGGAAGTGATTATTTTGCAACTTCAATATCATCTTAATATTTGCGTGTTTTGTGTAGGCGAACAAGGATGCACGTGCCTATAGGAACAAGGTAGTGCTGAATTGGGAGTCTATCAATACCATATATTCAAAAGATCATGCAACCGGTGTAGGTGCTAGGACAAGAGCTGAATGTGTTCAAGAACCACAAGACTCACCTGTTGTTGAAGAAGCTCTTGAGGTGCCTCAAAAGAGGCAACGCACCAGGGATGCTATCTTGTGCATGATGGGAGAGATGAAGATGTCTTTTGATGACGCTTTGAAGACAACTGAGCCACTTCCTATGCCAAAGGTGACTCCTCCAACAGAAATCCTTGCTGCACTAAAGAAGGTACCAGATTTGGAGGATAGTGATATGCTGAGAGCTTATGGAAAATTGATCGTCAATGAGCGTTTGTTTGAAGCACTCATGGCGCTACCTGAGGAGTTAAGGAAGCCATGGCTCTTGACCATCGATTGATTGTTACTATCCTGTTTAGTTGATGGATGGACTACTATGTACTTTGTTGTTTGCGAACTGCCTATTTGTGCTATGTGTAAGAGACATAAAACTATCCACTTGTGCTATGTGTAAGAGACGTAAACTATCAAAATTATTATCTGCCATGCTTCCATTTTCCATATTTATTTCTACTTGTGTGAATTGTTTTGACCTTATTTGGAACATTTTAATGTTATTATGTGTGTAAAATAATATATACAATATATATGTTCAAATATACATATAATACTTCTTTTCATATATGTACAGAAGTTTATATTGTCCAAACACAAAAAACATGCAATCCCATGGTTTGTACATCCAAATAGCAATTGGAATTGAGTGCTACCCTGTGATTCCAACAATAAATTTCATGCACAACCAAACAATAGAATTTGAATTAGAGCCCATTTCCTTTCCATCTTGGATTTGGAATTTGCAGTCCAATTCAATTCCAAGCAATTTTTGCTACATCCAAACACAGCGTTTGGGTCTGTAGGTGTTTGCGTTTGGGTTTTGGTTTTCCTCACTTGATGATTTTTGATCAAAGTCCTCGGAGGATGGGATGCTCTCAAATGACAAGTGTCAGTTTCTCTCGGAGCAGCCAACCAGCTAGTGATTGTAGGGGGCGGCTATTTATAGCCTAGGGAGCAGCCCGACATGATAAGACATAAATGCCCTTTAATGATATGACCGTTAGGTGGGTAGATATTTTGGGACAGCTGGCGCGTAGCACAGCAACGGTCAGAAATTTGACTATCAAATTCCTCAGGGGTATCATGTTCCTCACTTCTAGGCAATCCGCACTCGTGAATTTCTAACTCCTCAGTTAGAACAAATTCCTCAGAGACTAGAAGAGCTTCGTCTCTGTCACTAAATAAATTGACTGAACTACATGAGATTTCCAATGGCTTCACTCGAAGGGATTGGTAGGTGTAGGATTTTGAGTTGAGCATCACTTGGAAACTTTTCCTTGGTATTTCCTCGACCCCCTTTAATAGTATGGTGTTTCATATGACTCAAGAAAGAGAAAATGAAACTACGAAAACAAAAGTCTTCACGCTTCATGTTCCTCGAATGAATACCAAGTCTTTACGGTCACACCAATTTCTTCACTTTCAAAGTCTTCAGAAAGTCTTCAGAAATCCAAAGTCTTCAGTCGAAGAACTTCATTTTTAGGGTCCGACTTTCTTTGTATATATCAAACTCCTCATAGACTTATAGACCTATGTACACTCACAAACGCACCAGTCTCTTAACCTATAAGTCTTCAATACACCAAAATCACTAAGGGACACTAGATGCACTTACAGTCTCCCCCTTTTTGGTGATTGATGACAATATAGGTTAAGTTTTCAACGGGGATAAACATATGAAGTGTAAATACTAATATTGCATAGTGAGGAATTTGCTTTTGAAGAGTAGAATCATGGAGATCTCCCCCTATATCTTGTAATCCATACACACATTTAACATATAATATGAAGAATTTGAAATGCGTGATGAAATATGGTGACTGATGTAACTTAGCATGCGTGCATTAACATATATGAGGAATAAGCATGCAGAAGAACACAACAAAAGTATCAGACCACCATCGGGTTTAAGTTTACAACTCGATCCAACAAAGTCTTCAAAAGAACGAGAGTTGTAACTTAGCAAAAAGAACGCTCATATAAAGTAGACCCGCTTGAAGACTAACTCAAATTTCTCCCCCTTTGTCATCGAATGACCAAAAGGAACGAAAAATGAGGACTAACGCCCTTGAAGAATATCATCACAGAGTCGATGAAGAAGCGCCAGCATTGTTGGGGTCGTTGTTGAGTTAGGGCCTTTCGCAGTGTCATCCAAGTCTTCATGTTCATCAGTCGCGCATGATGAAGAATATGAGCTGGCTACCAAGGAAGGAACTTTGGTCTTCTTGAATTTCTTCGCCGGTGGCTGAGACCAGTCAAAGTCCTGCTTGAAACCCATTTGCTTTAGATCATTTTCACCATACAGATGTGACAAACCAACCCAAGTGCGACCGAAAACTTCATGGAGGTAGTACTGGTTTTTCTTCACTGCATTGTGTGTAGCAGTCATGTTGTGAAGAATAGAACCAAACTGACGCTTAACCCATTTGTGGTTGCGATCGACCTTCTGGTGAAGACTGAGGAGAAGCTCATGATCAGTCATCACCCTTACAGCTCTGCCTTGAGGATTTTGCTTTGAAGCATTTGCGGCAGAGTCATGAGTGCTAGAGTCATCATTGGTGGAGTAGGATGCAGCTTTGCGGAACAGACCATCCAATGGACGAATGCCTTCATCAATGATTACAGTAGCCTTGCCTTTTTCATTAGATGAGGAAAATGTCCACTTGAGGACTTCTATTGGGGGCAGGTAACTGACATGATTCTGAAAATCAGCATTGTAGTTGAGTGAAGACCTTGTTCTGAGGAATCTCATAATCCAAGGAGCATAAGGCTTCAACTCAAATGGAGAGAGTGAAACATTTGCCAGAGTCCTCATGAAGAAGTCATGGTAGTTGATAGGAATGCCATGTATGATATTGAATAGCAGATTCTTCATGTTGCCAACAACTTCTTCATCATTCAAATCGTGGCCTTTTATTGGACTCAATATCTTCATCAGAATGCGATAGATAGTTCTAGGCACAAACAACAATTCCTTCACGAGGAACTTGGTCCTTGGGGCTTGACCGGGCTTCAGCGGCTTCATCAACACTTGCATGTAGTGAGCGGTAAGTTCAGGTTCATGGTATATGCAACGAGCGCCTTCAAGGGGGGGACTAACAGGCAGGGCATGAAGCAATTCAGAGGCCGGTGCTTTGAAGTGTGTATTCTATGTCATCCAGTCCAATACCAAAAGTTCACATCTTCAGCTTCTCCTGTGATGTGCAGCGTGGCATAGAACTAAAGAATTAGCTCTTCATTCCAATTAACAATGTCAGTGCAAAAGTTGAGCAGTCCAACGTCATGAAGAACACCGAGGACTGGCATGAAGCAAGGCAGTGATTCCATGTTCACGTGAGGAATATGCTCGTGGTCGAAGACTTTGTCTTTGTTGAAAAGCAGCAAAGAATAGAAGTTTTCTTGGCTGGCAGTCCAGAAACGCTTCCTTCTAAGACGAGCAGAGTCATAGGGGTTGTAGTCCGTGAAGAATACATGCTCGTGGAAGAAGTTAGCAGCCTTGAATTTTTGCTTCTTTGAGAAAGGATCCTTTGGCTTGTGCTGAGGAGTGTCAGTCAATTGCATCACAACCTCGGGAATCGCAATCTCAGGATCCACAGGCAGAGGAATTTCAGTTTCTTCTTCAGTGGCAGCGTGGGTCTTCAATTCTTCAGCAGCAATTTCATCAGCACTAGTGGCTGGAATCTCTTCAGGGATAAACGAAGTGGGGTGTGGTTCTTCAGATCCCATTTGAACTTCAGTAGTCGCTGGGGACTGAGGAATTTGTTGCAGAGGAGTGAACAAAGGAGAATTTGGGTGCTGACTTTCCCAAAAGTCATCATTCATCACTGACATTTTGTACCCAATGTCCACATCCTCATCTTCTCCATTCATTTCTTCAACGCCGGCCTCTTCAGCAGTAAACTGAGGCATGGGCGATGAGACAACCGGGGTTGAAGGGATTGCATCCACTTCAATTTCTTCATCCAACTGCTCTAAAGAAGCAGCAGAGGGAATATCTTCATCGAATCCGCTTGGGATAATGTATTCTTCATCAAAAGGAACGAGCTCTTTTGATGGCATGCATGAGACTGGAACAATATCAATCGGATCTTCAAACGAGCTCGTCAATTTCTTCATCTTATTCATTGCTGAAGATTCTGATAAAGTTGATGCTTTCCGTTTCTTCACAGCTGCACGCTCCGTAGCCTTGGTCTTCTTCGCTTCTGATGCAGAAGGAAGAATTGGACTTGGTGTAGGTGTAGGAGGAGCAGAGGAAATTGGTGAAGGAAATATGCCCTAGAGGCAATAATAAAGTTATTATTTATTTCATTATATCATGATAAACGTTTATTATTCATGCTAGAATTTTATTAATCGGAAACCTAGTACATGTGTGAATACATAGACAAACAGAGTGTCACTAGTATGCCTCTACTTGACTAGCTCGTTGAATCAAAGATGGTTAAGTTTCCTAGCCATAGACACGAGTTGTCATTTGATTAACGGGATCACATCATTAGAGAATGATGTGATTGACTTGACCCATTCGGTTAGCTTAGCACGATGATCGTTAAGTTTGTTTCTACTGCTTTCTTCATGACTTATACATGTTCCTCTGACTATGAGATTATGCAACTCCCGAATACCGGAGGAACACTTTGTGTGATACCAACAATCACAACGTAACTCGGTGATTATAAAGGTGCTCTACAGGTGTCTCCAATGGTGTTTGTTGAGTTGGCATAGATCAAGATAGGATTTGTCACTCCGATTGTCGGAGAGGTATCTCTGGGCCCTCTCAGTAATGCACATCACTATAAGCCTTGCAAGCAATGTGACTAATGAGTTAGTTACGGGATGATGCACTACGAAACGAGTAAAGAGACTTGCCGGTATCGAGATTGAGCTAGGTATTAAGATACCGACGATCGAATCTCGGGCAAATAACTTACCGATGACAAAGGGAACAACGTATATTGTTATGCGGTTTGACCGATAAAGATCTTCGTAGAATATGTAGGAACCAATATGAGCATCCATGTTCCACTATTGGTTATTGACCGGGGACGAGTCTCGGTCATGTCTACATAGTTCTCGAACCCGTAGGGTCCGCACGCTTAATGTTCGGTGACGATCGATATTATGAGTTTATGTGATTTGATGTACTGAAGGTAGTTCGGAGTCCTGGATGAGATCGGGGACATGACGAGGAGTCTTGATGAGGCACGAACTAGCGAGATGCCAATTCACGCGTGTAGATGGCCCGATCTTTCACGGCGATACTCGATCAATACCTCGTCTCCCTGTTCCTCCTGGTAACCTCCAAGAACAATTTTCACCTGTGTACAAAAATACACAAACAAAAATAATGACCTCCTTGGATCAGCACGTAGGCGTCGATGTGATGATCAACCCTCCCTGGGAAAATCACAAATAATACACAAGATATGGCCGCCCGTAACTCGGACGTTTTTCTGTATATCTCATACTCGAAATAAAACTCCAAACTGATCTCCCTGTTACATGGACGCCATCCACTTTTATATAACCAACGCATGGCCTAAGGCCCACACCGCCTAGACTCCTAAGTAGTACGTAACTAGTACAACTTGCCATCACAATTTATATGGCACGCAATTAGAAGGAAAACTACTAGCTAACAAGAAGATATACTTCCTATTTTTAAAATAAAACACATACGTACATAAGGTAAAGGGACTACGAAAAAAGACTATTCTCCATGCAATTAGGACCCAACGTGCAGCTCCATTGTCCCTTTTTTAATCCATCGGGGAGGTGTACGAAAGTTGGGCCGCACCTTGCCACGTATGGGTTCCTCCATAATCTCAAGTTTGTTGCCGTGATGAGCATATACTTCTTGGAAAGGATCTGTCTTCCTTTTATTTATCAAACCAAATTGATATATTGGCTTAATATATGGACGTGGCTCACATGGCTTCTGCGACTAGAATAGCGTTGGAGCCGGGACACACATTTCTGCCTGAGTTCCAACAGCAAACCAAATACGTTATCGTGTAAAACGAGTTTCGCCAACACAGAAGAGTTTGTGTGCTTTTTATTTTCACATGAGTTTCACATATGTGATGGTATACTTCTTCACATTCCATAATGAGAAGTCGATCTTGTACACTCTTCTTACATTCGTTGACATCTTACTAATATAAGAATAGTGAGCTTCCTCAAGATCTTCCAACTCGTAAACGTTGTGCGGGTGACCTATCAATTCCAATAGACGTGTATATGGCCCTATCATCTAGTGATGCCCCTATCGTCTAGTGGTTCAGGACATCTCTCTTTCAAGGAGGCAGCGGGGATTCGACTTCCCCTGGGGGTAGGGAGTATTATGAAAGGAGGAGGCTTCAGTAGTGAATCTATCGGCACCACAGCAGTGGCATACAACTTTGGACCTAAGGGCAGGTCCCGTTACCTTTCGGAATGGGGTTTGATAGGGTTAGGCAGATGCCCCATTATTCGTAAACAAGAAGAAATCCAGATTAGTTTGATGGAGCTGTGGCTTAGCACAAGCATGGTGTCAATGTGGTTCCTCTCGACTAAACACTTAAACAATTGGGGGTGCAAACGAGCTTTTCCAACCAAGCTAGCGTGTGATTGCAATGAAATACTTTTGGGCGGGAGGATGGGCTGGAACCTGAAAACGCTTGCTTGCGCCCCACCCCGGCCCTATCTTGCTCCAGCTTTACGGGGGTGATCGACGACGGCCACGCCGGGGAGATGAACGTCTTGAATGTGAGGGGCCTGGCCAGGTAGAAGGGGGCAACCTTCTGAAGTGATAGAGTGGGTGGACATAGTTTGTGTGCAAGAAACTAAGAGAGAACAGTTCTTTCTCTTATATCTACTTGTGTATGTGCATGTACAAGATTTGTACAAGCACGTCTACACATCAATTTGTTGTCCAAATTACCAGCTTGACGTGCACCCATCTTTGCGGCACGAATACCTGGACCGCATAGCAAATGTTCCTTGCCATCTTTGCCGGTGTGCAATATATCTGGACAACTTATAATTGTACCAGCATCCTCGAATAGACTCTCGTTGCTCACCTTAGTTGGTTCGAGTTTAGTAGCAGCCGCACTTGATAATATTCTAGACGTTGCAATGTCTGTATCATCCTCCCTTCCTTGAAACAAAACCGTCCTTGGTTTTGAGCCAACATTCAAAGGCACCTCCTTCTTAGAAAATTGTATCTCTATATTGATCGCCTTATTTTCCATTGGTTTCAACACACGCTTTCTTCCATCATGCATGAATGTGTATGTGTTTGATCTGCCGGCATGCACTGCATCATGATCGAATTGCCATAGTCTTCCCAATAGTAACTGACATGCGTCCATCGGCATGACGTCACAATCCACCTTGTCAACATAATCCCCAACAGCAAATGTCACATGTACCTTATGTGTAATTTTTAATTTCCCAGAGTTATATAGCCACTCTACATGGTGTGGTTGAGGGTGTCGCCACATAGACAAACCAATTCTTGTACAAGGTCTTTGCTAATGGCGTTGGTAAAACTGCCACCATCAATTATCATCTTACATGCACGGTCCTTGATCTTGCATTGTGTCTTAAAAACACTCCATCGCTGGCCTTTTGCATCATCATCTTGTACCTTCTGTACCAAAAGATTCAGCCCCTCAGTCGGTGCATCGACTTCTTCCTTCCTTTCTTCCTGTTGCTCTCTTCTTTTTAGCAAACGGTTTTTCCAGTCTGCGCTGAACACATCTGATGGCATGGGAATAAAACAGATTTGTTGGCCCTTCCATGATACAGAGTAACTATTTTTCTTGGAATTCCGAACAGCCCCAACACGTTTGCACCATTGGTTCCCAAGTAGCAGATGACACGACACCATGGGCACAGGACAAACGTGAAAAAATTCCACACAACAATATTTCCCCAAAGTAAAAATTAACAAAATCTAGTGCGTAATTTGGATTTCACCTTCGAACCACTTCAGCGTGTATGGTCTTTCAAGAGGTGTCATCTTCAGCCCCAATTTTTCCACCACCTCAATGCTCACCATATTGACCGCAGTACTCTCATCGATTGTCAGATTGACATGTCGTTCGTTCACAACGCAACGAGTGTGAAAAAGAATGACCTCACCAATGCCTTCCTCCTCCATCAAAATGTTCCTGCTCAACATGCTCGCCTCCGCAGACGATATTGCAAATTGAATCGCCGTGACTAACCTTAGCTTTGAATACCACTTGATGAGGCACGAACTAGCGAGATGCCAATTCGGGCATGTAGATGGCCCGATCTTTCACGGCGATACTCGATCAACACCTCGTCTCCCTGTTCCTCCTGGTAACCTCCAAGAACAATTTTCACCTGTGTACAAAAATACACAAACGAAAATAATGACCTCCTTGGATCAGCACGTAGGCGTCGATGTGATGATCAACCCTCCATCGCTAGTAAATTTCCATGATGGGAAAATCACAAATAATACACAAGATATGGCCGCCCGTAACTCAGACGTTTTTCTGTATATCTCATACTCAGAATAAAACTCCAAACTGATCTCCCTGTTACATGGACGCCATCCACTTTTATATAACCAACGCATGGCCTAAGGCCCACACCGCCTAGACTCCTAAGTAGTACGTAACTAGTACAACTTGCCATCACGATTTATATGGCACGCAATTAGAAGGAAAACTACTAGCTAACAAGAAGATATACTTCCTATTTTTAAAATAAAACACATACGTACGTAAGGTAAAGGGACTACGAAAAAAGACTATTCTCCATACAATTAGGACCCAACGTGCAGCTCCATCGTCCCTTTTTTAATCCATCGGGGAGGTGTACGAAAGTTGGGCTGCACCTTGCCACGTATGGGTTCCTCCATAATCTCAAATTTGTTGCCGTGATGAGCATATACTTCTTGGAAAGGATCTGACTTCCTTTTATTTATCAAACCAAATTGATATATTGGCTTAATATATGGACGTGGCTCACATGGCTTCTGCGATTCTCTTATATCTCCTTGTGTATGTGCATGTACAAGATTTGTACAAGCACATCTACACATCAATTTGTTGTCCAAATTACTAGCTTGACGTGCACCCATCTTTGCAGCACGAATGCCTGGACCGCATAGCAAACGTTCCTTGCCATCTCTGCCGGTGTGCAATATATCTGGACAACTTATAATTGTACCAGCATCCTCGAATAGACTCTCCTTGCTCACCTTAGTTGGTTCGAGTTTAGTAGCAGCCGCACTTGATAATATTCTAGACGTTGCAATGTCTGTATCAAGTCTCTAAATGGTCGAGACGTAAAGATCGATATATTGGACGACTATATTCAGACATCAAAAAGGTTCCGAGTTATTCGGGTATTTTTCAGAGTACCGGGGAGTTACAGGAATACGGGGAAGAAGTATTGGGCTTCATGGGCCAAGTGACCGAAGAGAGGAGGCAGGGCGCGCGGCCCCCCAAGCCCAAACCGAATTGGACTAGGGGGGCGCCCCCCCTTTCCTCCTTTTCTCCCTCTCCTTCCTTCTCCTCTTCCCCCTTCCTTTCCTCCTCCTAGTAGGAGTAGGAAAGGGGAGTCCTACTCCTACTAGGAGGAGGACTCCTCCTCCTGGCGCGCCCTAGGAGGGCCTGCCAGCCTCCCCCTTGCTCCTTTATATATGGGGCAGGGGGACACCCTAGAACACACAAGTTGATCAGTTGATCTTTTAGCCATGTGCGGTTCCCCCCTCCACCATAATCCACCTCGGTCATATCGTAGCGGTGCTTAGGCGAAGCCCTGCGTCGGTAGCAACATCATCACCATCATCACGCCGTCGTGCTGACGGAACTCTCCCGTGAAGCTCTGCTGGATCGGAGTTCATGGGACGTCATCGAGTTGAACGTGTGCGGAACTCGGAGGTGCCGTACGTTCGGTACTTGGATCGGTCATATCGTGAAGACATACAACTACATCAACTGTGTGCTCATAACGCTTCCGCTTACGGTCTACGAGGGTACGTGGACGATATTCTTCCCTCTCGTTGCTATGCATCACCATGATCTTGCCTGTGCATGGGATTTTTTTTTGAAATTACTGCGTTCCGCAACAGTGGCATCCGAGCCAGGTTTATGCGTAGATGTTATATGCACGAGTAGAACACAAGTGAGTTGTGGGCGATACAAGTCATACTGCTTACCATCATGTCATACTTTGGTTCCGCGGTATGGTTGGATGAAGCGGCCCGAACCGACATTACGCGTATGCTTATGCAAGACTGATTCTACCAACGTGCTTTGCACACAGGTGGCTGGTGGGTGTCAGTTTCTCCAACTTTAGTTGAACCGAGTGTGACTACGCCCGGTCCTTGTTGAAGGTTAAAACAACACTAACTTGACGAACTATCGTTGTGGTTTTGATGTGTAGGTAAGAACGGTTCTTGCTCAGCCCGTGGCAGCCACGTAAAACTTGCAACGGCAAAGTAGAGGACGTCTAACTTGTTTTTGCAGGGCGTCGGTGTCAAAACCGGCGGATCTCGGGTAGGGGGTCCCGAACTGTGCGTCTAGGCCGGATGGTAACAGGAGGCAGGGGATACGAAGTTTTACCCAGGTTCGGGCCCACTCGATGGAGGTAAAACCCTACGTCCTGCTTGATTAATATTGATGATATGGGTAGTACAAGAGTAGATCTACCACGAGATCAGAGAGGCTAAACCCTAGAAGCTAGCCTATGGTATGATTGTTGATGTGTATGTTGTCCTACGGACTAAAAACCCTCCGGTTTATATAGACACCGGAGAGGGTTAGGGTTACATAGAGTTGGTTACAATGGTAGGATATTTGAATATCCGTATCGCCAAGCTTGCATTCCACGCCAAGGAAAGTCCCTTCCGGACACGGGACGAAGTCTTCAATTTTGTATCTTCATAGTCCAGGAGTCCGGCTGAAGGTATAGTCCGGCTATCCGAACACCCCCTAATCCAGGACTCCCTCAGTAGCCCCTGAACCAGGCTTCAATGACAATGAGTCCGGCGCGCAAATTGTCTTCGGCATTGCAAGGCGGGTTCCTCCTTCAAGTACTTCATAGAAGATTCAAAACACAAGGATAGTGTCCGGCTCTGCAAAATAAGTTTTCCACATATTGCCATAGAGATAATAATATACACAAATCTAATCTACTGACGTATTCTGTAGTGCGACACACCACGGCCAAGCTCTTATCCGAGTCGTTTCATTATCCCACCTCAGCGCGTCATGCGAGGCGGTTTCCTTGGCACATCTTGTTAAAGCAGAGATCGTGTCCCCTTATTCCGAGATTCTCATCAATATGGGCGTGGGTAACCCAACCGCGCCCTTGATTACGGCGCTTGGAGATAAGCGAGTTTTACCAGGCTGGTGGGGACACGCAGTTGCATCCACCCATATAAGGGGATAAGGATCCACCTTTTCACCTACGCCTTCTTCCTCCTTTGCCTATCCATTCTCGCGCACTCGAGCTCCAGCGCCCAAGTCTGCACTCCCTACCTCATCCTTCTCCAGCCATGTCCGGAGCGGGAGGCAAGTGGATGGTCTCCTCCATCACGGAGGGACATATCAAAAAGCTGAAGAAGGCCGGATACATGTCTAGCGACATCGCGCACCGGCTTCCTGAAAAGGGGTAGCTCATCCACACCCCAGGCCCCATGAGAGGGTGGTATTCCTCCCTCATTTCCTCCGCGGACTGGGCTTCCCTCTGCATCCATTTGTCTAGGGGCTCATGTTCTACTACGGCCTGGATTTCCACGATCTGGCCCCGAACTTTGTCCTCAACATCTCGGTGTTTATCGTCGTGTGCGAGGCCTTCCTCCGCATTCGCCCCCATTTCGGCCTATGGCTCAAGACTTTCAACGTCAAGCCGAAGGTGGTGCATGGCAGCCAGGCGGAGTGCGGCGGCGCCATGGTGGGCAAGATGGCCAACGTCCTGTGGCTCGAGGGCTCCTTTGTGGAGACCCTGAAGGGGTGGCAGTCATGGTGGTTTTACATCACCGAGCCGCGCGACGCCGAATGGGTCGCACCCCCTGGGTTTCGGTCCGCACCCCCTACGCGGCTCACCTCCTGGAAGGAGACGAGTCTGACTTGGGGTAAAAAAGGAGAACTGACCGGACTCCAAACGTGCATCCAAACCCTAGTGGACAAGAAGCTCAAGCTTGTCAACATAGTCCAGGTGATGCTCATCCGCCTGATCCTCCCGTGTCAACAGCGGGCCTTCAACCTGTGGGAGTTCGACTCGGCGCAGCACCGAACTCTAAACAAGCTCTTCGACACGACATACGAAGATGCATGGAGGGTGTTTTTCAAGGGCGCCGAAGCTCCCGCATCCGCTACCGAGGATCGCGGATTCAGTAAGCATCATCATGCTCATGCGGTAAGGTGTTATATTTCCTTCTACAGGATATTAGGTTATCATAGTTTGACTCTATGCGGGATCTAAGCTCCCTTACCTTTGACAGGATTGGCAGGTGACGTCCGGACAGATCAACTGTCAGGCTCCTTTGCCCGAAGGCCCAGCAGACGCTCGCTTGGCGAAGCTGCTGGTTCCGGCACCCTATGTGGTGCCGGAGAAGAAGGCCACGAAAAAGGCCACGGGGACTCGAAAGAGTGCCCGGCGCCAGGAGGTGTCGGATTCATCATCCGACGGTCCCGAAGCGCCTTCCTCTCGTGAAGACGAGGAGGAAGAAGAAGAAACCTCTCCCCCTCCAGTGGGAGGAGAGAAGAAAAGGAAGGCTGCCCTCTCTGAGGAGGCCGGAGGGTCCAAGAAGGGGAAAACCCTTCCTCCGGATAACTCCACCGATGCCGACGACGGCGAAGAGGAGTGGCGGCCCAGGGCCAAGCACCTGGCAAAATCGTAAGTATCCGGATATCGGAGTAATTCATAGTATTCGTTTATTGCACAGCTTTCCCTTATGTCGAATATGCTTATGCAGCCCACCTAGAGACCGGCTCGACGCGTCGTCGAGCGGCTCACTAGGCTCGTCGGATGTGAACTCGCTTCTGACGGCTTCCTCCCCCCGCCCTACGGACGACACCGAGGTGTTGTCCCAATAGGTTCCAAGCAGGGAGGAGGTGGTCCCGGAGGCGCCGCAAGGTGACCTCCCGGACTCCAGGAGTAAAGGGGATGAAACCCCCCAGGGCTCCAAGTCCGGCTCTAGGCCGGACACCGCTCCAGAACCTTCAAAGGTTCCGTAGTCAGACAGGGGACCTCCTTCCAAGAGGAGTAAGTCCACCATGCCGGCGGCCCCCGTCCAACCGGAGGTGTCGGACAATATGTTGGAGGCGCTCCAAGGCGCCTCCATCGACGAGGAGCACCGCACTATTATGAGTGTGGTGGTCCAGAAGGTTCAGTCCGCCAAGAGCGGACTGACTGAAGCTTGTACTAGCCTTTTGACAGGCTTTGAGGTAAGTAAATAATGTGTAAATAATATTACCGCATAGACAGTAGCCCCTGATGCTCTGTTGGGCGTTCGAGAAGAAAAGCCGAATAGAGGATCAAAGAATTCGCAGGAGTCTAACAAAAGGAGTCAATATGCGTATGCAGGCTTCTCTGCTGGCGTCCGCCGTACTGACTGCGGAAGTGGACACGCTGAAGCAGAGCCTCGAGAAGTCCGGGCAAGAGCTCGGGCGTGCCAAGAAGCAGCTCGAGGAGAAAGAAGGTAAGAAATACCTTGGTTGAATATGTATAAAAAAGGTACAATTGCAAGAAATGACAGGATTAACATGGCTATTGCAGGGGCCACATCTGAGGTGGCTACCCTTAAGCAAGCGCTGCTCGAGGCCGAGAAGAGTGCGTCCATGGAGCGCACCAAGCGGGAGAGGTATGAGGACGAGGTTGGCAAGGTGTGGCAAGAGCTCCAGGTTCTCATGAGGAAACATGAGAGTTTGGAGCTTGACTCGAAGACGCGAGCATCCGAGCTCGCGGCGGCTATTGAAAATGCCAAGTCTGCCAAGGCCGAATCCCAGAAGACCCTCCAGGAGTTGGATGAGGTGAAGAAGATAGCGGCGGGTAAGGCATTCTTTATGCAAAGCAAACATATAAGCGTGAGTTACTTGTTACTTACCCGAATCCAGAGCTCTCCAGGAGCGTTCGCAGATCTTCCCCGGAGTGTGTCTGATGCCGCCGCATTCTATCGATCTGAGGAGGGCAGCTCAACAGAGAAGGTGTTCTGGTCTCAGTATACTGAGGCCGGACACCCCGTGCCCCTAAGCGACCAGCTGAAGCAGCTGGTCGAGCTCCACAAGGCGGCCGAACAGGCCATGAAGGGCCTCCTTGTTCGGCTGTGGCCTGGAGAGGCTCTGCCTGGGAGCTATTTCGGGCTTGTGCGGCGGCTGATGGAGGCTTGTCCAAGGCTCGAAGTCATCAAGCGCTCCGTCTGCATTGAAGGCACCCGTAGGGCCTTTGCCCGTGCTAAGGTGCACTGGGGCAGGCTGGATGCTGAGAAGCTTGTAAAGGACGGGCCACCAGCGGGGAAGGAGCATCGCAAGCCCGAAAATTACTATAAGGATGTTCTGAAGGGTGCCCGCCTTGTGGAGGATGAATGTACTAGGGAAGTAATTATTGAGTAGAACCCGCTCGTTTTTGTCCTGTGCGCTGAAAACTTGTTCATATGCGCTTATCAATGCTGTTTGAATTTAAAATATTACCTTCTGTGCGGCTGTTTATCAATTCTGAGAGATGGCAAGTCGTCGGCTTCTGCCCCCATGCCGCTAGTGCTGGGGTGTTCTGGGATAAACTTGAGCACTCTTTTCTGTTGGAAATATGCCCTAGAGGCAATAATAAATTGGTTATTATTATATTTCCTTGTTCATGATAATCGTTTATTATCCATGCTAGAATTGTATTGATAGGAAACTCAGATACATGTGTGGATACATAGACAACACCGTGTCCCTAGTAAGCCTCTAGTTGACTAGCTCGTTAATCAATAGATGGTTACGGTTTCCTGACCATGGACATTGGATGTCGTTGATAACGGGATCACATCATTAGGAGAATGATGTGATGGACAAGACCCAATCCTAAGCCTAGCACAAAGATCGTGTAGTTCATTCGCTAAAGCTTTTCTAATGTCAAGTATCATTTCCTTAGACCATGAGATTGTGCAACTCCCGAATACCGTAGGAGTGCTTTGGGTGTGCCAAACGTCACAACGTAACTGGGTGGCTATAAAGGTACACTACAGGTATCTCCGAAAGTGTCTGTTGGGTTGGCACGAATCGATACTGGGATTTGTCACTCCGTGTGACGGAGAGGTATCTCTGGGCCCACTCGGTAGGACATCATCATAATGTGCACAATGTGATCAAGGAGTTGATCACGGGATGATGTGTTACGAAACGAGTAAAGAGACTTGCCGGTAACGAGATTGAACAAGGTATCGGGATACCGACGATTGAATCTCGGGCAAGTATCGTACCGCTAGACAAAGGGAATTGTATACGGGATTGATTAAGTCCTTGACATCGTGGTTCATCCGATGAGATCATCATGGAACATGTGGGAGCCAACATGGGTATCCAGATCCCGCTGTTGGTTATTGACCGGAGAGTCATCTCGGTCATGTCTGCATGTCTCCCGAACCCGTAGGGTCTACACACTTAAGGTTCGGTGACGCTAGGGTTATAGAGATATTAGTATGCGGTAACCCGAAAGTTGTTCGGAGTCCCGGATGAGATCTCGGACGTCACGAGGAGTTCCGGAATGGTCCGGAGGTAAAGATTTATATATGGGAAGTGCTATTTCGGCCATCGGGACAAGTTTCGGGGTCACCGGTATTGTACCGGGACCACCGGAAGGGTCCCGGGGGTCCACCAGGTGGGGCCACCTGCCCCGGGGGGCCACATGGGCTGTAGGGGTGTGCGCCTTGGCCTATATGGGCCAAGGGCACCAGCCCCAAGAGGCCCATGCGCCAAGAGTCAAGGGAAGGGAAGAGTCCTAAAGGGGGAAGGCACCTCCGAGGTGCCTTGGGAAGGAGGGACTCCTCCCTGGCCGCACCCTTCCTTGGAGGAAGGGCCAAGGCTGCGCCCCCCCTCTGCCTTGGCCTTATATATAGTGGGGGAAAGGGAGGGCAGCCACACCTAAGCCCTGGCGCCTCCCTCTCCCTCCCATGACACATCTCCCTCCTCCCGCAGCGCTTGGCGAAGCCCTGTTGGAATCCCGCTACTTCCACCACCACGCCGTCGTGCTGCTGGATCTCCATCAACCTCTCCTCCCCCCTTGCTGGATCAAGAAGGAGGAGACGTCGCTGCTCCGTACGTGTGTTGAACGCGGAGGTGCCGTCCGTTCGGTGCTAGGATCATCGGTGATTTGGATCACGACGAGTACGACTCCATCAACCCCGTTCTCTTGAATGCTTCCGCGCGTGATCTACAAGGGTATGTAGATCCACTCCTCCCTCGTTGCTAGATGACTCCATAGATAGATCTTGGTGACACGTAGGAAAATTTTGAATTTATGCTACGTTCCCCAACAGTGGCATCATGAGCTAGGTCTATGCGTAGTTTCTATGCACGAGTAGAAAACAAAGTAGTTGTGGGCGTTGATTTTGTTCAATATGCTTACCGTTACTAGTCCAATCTTGATTCGGTGGCATCGTGGGATGAAGCGGCCCGGACCGACCTTACACGTACTCTTACGTGAGACTGGTTCCACCGATTGACATGCACTAGTTGCATAAGGTGGCTAGCGGGTGTCTGTCTCTCCCACTTTAGTCGGATCGGATTCGATGAAAAGGGTCCTTATGAAGGGTAAATAGCAATTGGCATATCACGTTGTGGTTTTTGCGTAGGTAAGAAACGTTCTTGCTAGAAACCCATAGCAGCCACGTAAAACATGCAAACTACAATTAGAGGACGTCTAACTTGTTTTTGCAGGGTATGCTATGTGATGTGATATGGCCAAAAGGATGTGATGAATGGTATATGTGATGTATGAGATTGATCATGTTCTTGTAATAGGAATCACGACTTGCATGTCGATGAGTATGACAACCGGCAGGAGCCATAGGAGTTGTCTTAATTTATTTATGACCTGCGTGTCAACATAAACGTCATGTAATTATTTTACTTTATTGCTAACCGTTAGCTGTAGTAGTAGAAGTAATAGTTGACGAGACAACTTCATGAAGACACGATGATAGAGATCATGATGATGGAGATCATGGTGTCATGCCGGTGACGATGATGATCATGGAGCCCCGAAGATGGAGATCAAAAGGAGCAATATGATATTGGCCATATCATGTCACTATTTGATTGCATGTGATGTTTATCATGTTTATACATCTTATTTGCTTAGAACGACGGTAGTAAATAAGATGATCCCTCATTAAAATTTCAAGAAAGTGTTCCCCCTAACTGTGCACTGTTGTGAAAGTTTGTCGTTTCGAAGCACCACGTGATGATCGGGTGTATAGATTCTTACGTTCGAATACAATGGGTGTTGACGAGCCTAGCATGTACAGACATGGCCTCGGAACACATGCGAAACACTTAGGTTAACTTGACGAGCCTAGCATGTACAGACATGGCCTCGGAACACAAGAGACCGAAAGGTCGAGCATGAGTCGTATGGTAGATACGATCAACATGAAGAAGTTCACCGATGTTGACTAGCCCGTCTCACGTGATGATCGGACACAGCCTAGTTGACTCGGATCATGTAATCACTTAGATGACTGGAGGGATGTCTATCTGAGTGGGAGTTCATAAGATGAACTTAATTGTCCTGAACATAGTCAAAAGGTCTTCGCAAATTATGTCGTAGCTCGCGCTTCAGTTCTACTGTTTGGATATGTTCCTAGAGAAAATTTAGTTGAAAGATGATAGTAGCAATTATGCGGACTAGGTCCGTAAACTAAGGATTGTCCTCATTGCTTCATAGAAGGCTTGTGTCCTTAATGCACTGCTCAGTGTGCTAAACCTCGAACGTCGTCTATAGATGTTGGGAACATCTGACATACACATTTTGATAACTACGTGATAGTTCAGTTAAACGGCTTAGAGTTGAGGCACCGAAGACGTTTTGAAACGTCGCGAAACATATGAGATGTTTCGAGGGTTGAAATTGGGATTTCAGGCTCGTGCCCACGTCAAGAGGTATAAGACCTCCGACGATTTTCTTAGCCTGCAAACTAAGGGAGAAAAGCTCAATTGTTGAACTTGTGCTCAGATTGTCTAAGTACAACAATCGCTTGAATCGAGTGGGAGTTGATCTTCCAGATGAAATAGTGATGGTTCTCCGAAGTCATTACCACCAAGCTGCTTGAGCTTCGTGATGAACTATAATATATCAGGGACATATATGATGATCCTTGAGATATTCACGATGTTTGACACCACAAAAGTAGAGATCAAGAAGGAGCATCAATTGTTGATGGTTGGTGAAACCACTAGTTTCAAGAAGGGCAAGGGCAAAAAGGGATGCTTCATGAAACGGCAAATCAGCTGCTGCTCTAGTGAAGAAACCCAAGGTTGAACCCAAACCCGAGACTAAGTGCTTCTGTAATAAAGGAAACAGCCACTGGAGCAGAATTATCCTAGATACTTGGTAGATAAGAAGGCTGGCAAGGTCGATAGAAGTATATTGGATGTATTATGTTAATGTGTACTTTACTAGTACTCCTAGTAGCACCAGGGTATTAGATACCGGTTCGGTTGCTAAGTGTTAGTAACTCGAAATAAAAGCTACGGAATAAACGGAGACTAGCTAAAGGTGAGCTGACGATATGTGTTGGAAGTGTTTCCAATGTTGATATGATCAAGCATCGCACGCTCCCTCTACCATCGAGATTGGTGTTTGCGTTGAGCATAGACATGATTGGATTATGTCTATCGCAATACGGTTATTCATTTAAGGAGAATAATGGTTACTCTGTTTATTTGAATAATACCTTCAATGGTCTTGCACCTAAAATGAATGGTTCATTGAATCTCGATCATAGTGATACACATGTTCATGCCAAAAGATATAAGATAGTAATGATAGTACCACCTACTTGTGGCACTGCCACTTAAGTCATATCGGTATAAAATGCATGAAGAAGCTCCATGTTGATGGATCTTTGGGCTCACTTGTTTTGAAAGGTTTGAGACATGCGAACCATGTCTATTGGTGTATATGCATGAAGAAACTCCATGCAAATGGACCGTTTGGACTCACTTGATTTTGAATCATTTGAGACATGCAAATCATACCACATGGGCAAGATGACTGAAAGCCTCGTTTTCAGTAAAATGGAACTAGAAAGCAACTTGTTGGAAGTAATACATTTTGATGTGTGCAATCCAATGAGTGCTGAGGCATGTAGTGGATATCGTTATGTTCTTACTTCACAGATGATTTGAGTAGATGTTGAGTATATTTACTTGGTGAATCACGAGTCTGAATTATTGAAAGGTTCAAGTAATTTCAGGGTGAAGTTGAAAGATCGTCGTGACAAGAGGATAAAATATCTATGATATGATCATAGAGATGAATATCTGAATTACGAGTTTGGCACAGAATTAAGACATTGTGGAAATTGTTTCACAACTAATACAGCCTGGAACACCATAGTGTGATGGTGTGTCCGAACATCATAACTGCACCCTATTGGATATGATGCATACCATGATGTCTCTTATCGAATTACCA
Source organism: Triticum aestivum (assembly GCF_018294505.1). Classification (NCBI taxonomy): domain Eukaryota; kingdom Viridiplantae; phylum Streptophyta; class Magnoliopsida; order Poales; family Poaceae; genus Triticum; species Triticum aestivum. The sequence goes on from NC_057806.1 coordinate 493,773,698, forward strand.
CGATAGTTTATGGGTTAGGCATTAAAGACAACCACATTCACTTTAAATAGGGCACCACGTAATTCCGATGAGATGACACCATGGTTTAGAGAAACCTAAGCTGTCATTTCTTAGAAGTTTGGGGCTGCGACGCTTATGTGAAAAAAGTTTCAGGCTGATAAGCTCGAACCAAAAGCGGATAAATGCATCTTCATAGGACACCCAAAACAGTTGGGTATACCTCCTGTCTCAGATCCGAAAGCAATAAGGGATTGTTTCTGGAATCGGGTCCTTTATCGAGGAAAAATTTCTCTCGAAAGAATTGAGTGGGAGGATGGTGGAGACTTGATGAGGTTGTTGAACCGTCTCTTCAACTAGTGTGTGGCAGGGCACAGGAAGTTGTTCCTATGGCACCTACACCAATTGAAGTGGAAGCTTATGATAGTGATCATGAAACTTCAGATCAAGTCACTACCAAACCTCATGGGATGACAAGGATGCGTACTACTTCAGAGTGGTACGTAATCCTGTCTTGGAAGTCATGTTGCTAGACAACAATGAACCTACGGGCTATGGAGAAGTGATGGTGGGCCCGGATTCCTATAAATGGCTCGAGGCCATAAAATCCGAGAGAGGATCCATGTATGAAAACAAAGTTAAGACTTTGGCAGAACGGCTCGATGGTCGTAAGGCTATTGAGTACAGATGGATTTTAAAAAGGAAGACGGACAATGATGGTAAGTATCACCATTAAGAAAGCTCGACTTGTTGTTAAGTTTTTTCCGACAAGTTCAAGGAGTTGACTATGATGAGACTTTCTCACTCGTAGCGATGCTAAGAGTCTGTTGGAATTATATTAGCAACTACTGCATTATTTATGAAATCTTGCAGATAGGATGTCGAAGCATTGTTTCCTCGACGTTTTTCTTGAGGAAAGGTTGTATGTGATACAACCGGAAGGTTTTGTCAATCCTGAAAGATGCTAACAAGTATGCAAAGCACCAGCAATCCTTCTAAGGACTGGAGTAAGCATCTCGGAGTTGGAATGTATGCTTTGATGAGATGATCAAAGATTTTGGGTGTATACAAAGTTTATGAGAAACTTGTATTTCCAAAGAAGTGAGTGGGAGCACTATAGAATTTCTGATGAATATATGTTGTTGACATGTTAATCAGAAATGACATAGAATTTTGGAAAGCATATAGGGTTATTTGGAAAGTGTTTTTCAATGGAAAGCCTGGATTAAGCTACTTGAACATTGAGCATCAAGATCTAGGAGGATAGATCAAAATTCTTAATGGTACTTTCAAATGAGCACATACCTTGACATGATCTTGAAGGTGTTCAAGATGGACCAGTCAAAGAAGGAGTTCTTGCCTGAGTTGTAAGGTATGAAGTTAAGACTTAAAGCTCGACCACGGCAGAAGAAAGAGGAAGGACGAAGGTCGTCCCCTATGCTTTTGTCATAGGCTCTATACGGTATGCCATGCTAAGTACCGCACCTGATGTGTGCCTTGCCACATGTCTGGCAAGAGGGTACAAAGGTGATCCAGGAGTGGATCACTAGATAGCGGTCAAAAATTGTCCTTGGAGTAATAAGGACATGTTTCTCGATTATGGAGGTGATAAAGAGTTCGACGTAAAGGGTTACATCGATGCAAGCTTTAACACCTATCCGAATGACTCTGAGTAGCAAACCGGATATGTATAGTGGAGCAACCATTTGGAATAGCTCCAAGTGGAGCCTGGAAGCAGCATTTATAATATGACCTAGAGATTTGCGAAGTACATACGGATCTGAAAGATTCAGACCCGTTGACTATAACATCTCTCACAAGCATAACATGATCAAACCCAGAACTCATCGAGTGTTAATCACATGGTAATGTGAACTAAATTATTGACTCTAGTAAACTCTTTGGGTGTTAGTCACATGGGGATGTGACCTTGAGTGTTAATCACATATCGATGTGAACTGGATTATTGACTCCAGTGCAAGTGGGAGACTGTTGGAAATATGCCCTAGAGGCAATAATAAATTGCTTATTATTATATTTCCTTGTTCATGATAATCGTCTATTATCCATGCTAGAATTGTATTGATAGGAAACTCAGATACATGTGTGGATACATAGACAACACCGTGTCCCTAGTAAGCCTCTAGTTGACTAGCTCGTTAATCAATAGATGGTTACGGTTTCCTGACCATGGACATTGGATGTCGTTGATAACGGGATCACATCATTAGGAGAATGATTTGATGGACAAGACCCAATCCTAAGCCTAGCACAAAGATCGTGTAGTTCGTTCACTAAAGCTTTTCTAATGTCAAGTATCATTTCCTTAGACCATGAGATTGTGCAACTCCCGAATACTGTAGGAGTGCTTTGGGTGTGCCAAACGTCACAACGTAACTGGGTGGCTATAAAGGTACACTACAGGTATCTCCGAAAGTGTCTGTTGGGTTGGCACGAATCGAGACTGGGATTTGTCACTCCGTGTGACGGAGAGGTATCTCTGGGCCCACTCGGTAGGACATCATCATAATGTGCACAATGTGATCAAGGAGTTGATCATGGGATGATGTGTTACGAAACGAGTAAAGAGACTTGCCGGTAACGAGATTGAACAAGGTATCGGGATGCCGATGATCGAATCTCAGGCAAGTATCATACCGCTAGACAAAGGGAATTGTATACGGGATTGATTAAGTCCTTGACATCATGGTTCATCCGATGAGATCATCGTGGAACATGTGGGAGCCAACATGGGTATCCAGATCCCGCTGTTGGTTATTGACCGGAGAGTCATCTCGGTCATGTCTGCATGTCTCCCGAACCCGTAGGGTCTACACACTTAAGGTTCGGTGACGCTAGGGTTATAGAGATATTAGTATGCGGTAACCCGAAAGTTGTTAGGAGTCCCGGATGAGATCCCGGATGTCACGAGGAGTTCCGGAATGGTCCGGAGGTAAAGATTTATATATGGGAAGTGCTATTTCGGCCATCGGGACAAGTTTCGGGGTCATCGGTATTGTACCGGGACCACCGGAAGGGTCCCGGGGGTCCACCAGGTGGGGCCACCTGCCCCGGGTGGCCACATGGGCTGTAGGGGTGTGCGACTTGGCCTATATGGGCCAAGGGCACCAGCCCCAAGAGGCCCATGCGCCAAGAGTCAAGGGAAGGGAAGAGTCCTAAAGGGGGAAGGCACCTCCGAGGTGCCTTGGGGAGGAGGCACTCCTCCCTGGCCGCACCCTTCCTTGGAGGAAGAGCCAAGGCTGCGCCCCCCTCTCCCTTGGCCCTATATATAGTGGGGGAAAGGGAGGGCAGCCACACCTAAGCCCTGGCGCCTCCCTCTCCCTCCCATGACACATCTCCCTCCTCCCACAGCGGTTGGCGAAGCCCTGTTGGAATCCCGCTACTTCCACCACCACGCCGTCGTGCTGTTGGATCTCCATCAACCTCTCCTCCCCCCTTGCTGGATCAAGAAGGAGGAGACGTTGCTGCTCCGTACGTGTGTTGAACGTGGAGGTGCCGTCCGTTCGGCGCTAGGATCATCGGTGATTTGGATCACGACGAGTACGACTCCATCAACCCCGTTCTCTTGAACGCTTCCGCGCGCGATCTACAAGGGTATGTAGATCCACTCCTCCCTTGTTGCTAGATGACTCCATAGATAGATCTTGGTGACACGTAGGAAAATTTTGAATTTATGCTACATTCCCCAACATTTTCCCCATGTTTGGGTCCTTCGAGGGAGGCGATCAGCCCAACGAACAAGGCAATCGGACTATAACACGTGAACACTCTCACTTAGCCATAGAATTCTATAATTTTAAATTTCGGCGAAGCCCCTGGTATTCGGAAGACCGAGTTCGGGGCGCTATCCACGCCTTGGCCGGACAGAGCCGACTCCTCACCCGAAGCGACATAAGTCGTTAGGGACTCAAAAAAACCTCTCGAACAGCGACCAGCTCTCGCCTCATCATGACAGTCAGTTTTAGCTTTCTCCACTGAGGTGCTCGGCCCAGCTCAACTGGGGCACAATCACAGTGGTTCTCCTAGTGCTACCTTAGCCGATACAGCGGAACGTAAGGCACCAAAACATAGGAGCCGGGCAAACCCAACTATTGACCCAAGACATGATTCGGAGCCACTACATATAATTCTATAAGTTCGGGGTGCCGCACTTGTGAAAGTGTTCGGACTTCTCACACCATATTGAGGGATACTGAAGCCCCTGGCGTATTTTTGCCATACCAAATTGTACGGGAGCAACATGTCGTTAAGGAACATATATTTATAAAGAGGTAATGCAAAAATAGACAAAAGATATGCATTGTTTATTAAAATTAGCTGCAATCAAAGCAGAATGATACAAGTAATGTGATAAACAAAAAGTTGGACTATTTAACATGTCTGCTCCAAGGGCAAGCTGCGGAATAGTATGCGAAACAGGTATACTGTCGTGATAGAGACCACCTGAGAGTTTCGTAATGCGGAATGGCTTGTCTGCTTCCCTGGTTCTTGCATCGTTTGTGCGGCAATTGAACTGCCGAACCGGCCTTCCGGAGAGTAGAGTCCTGGAAGTAAGAGAAAAGTAAAAAATCGGCAGCCCCTGGTGCTGTTTAAGCCGTGTTTTGGGCGTGCCGTGATGGTGCCCCTCCCCCTATGCCCATGGTATTTCTAGAGCGTAGTCATGTACGCGAAGTACTGGTATCGCCTTTTTGCGAGGGTTAGGGTTGGGGCCGCATTGCTACGCCTGCTCGGAACGTGCCAGGCGGTCTTGTTGTGGGTTACATCGGGCGCGCTTGACGGTGTCCGAACGTTTAATGGCCGGACTGGAGAACTGACTGGAGAGGCTGCTTTGTACTTCCGCTGCGAGGGCCGCCGTGTGCTCCTCCGTTCGGAGGGAGCATTCGGTGTTTCCATTGACCATAATTACTCCTCGAGGGCCTGGCATCTTGATCTTAAGGTATGCGTAGTGCGGTACCGCATTAAACTTGGCGAATGCAGTTCGTCCGAGAAGTGCGTGATAGCCACTGCGGAATGGGACTATGTCGAAGATCAACTCCTCGCTTCGAAAATTATCCGGAGATCCGAAGACCACTTCAAGTGTGACTGAGCCTGTACAGTTGGCCTCTACACCTGGTATTACGCCTTTAAAGGTCGTTTTGGTGGGCTTAATCCTCAAGGGATCTATGCCCATTTTCCGCACTGTATCCTGGTAAAGCAGGTTCAGGCTGCTGCCGCCGTCCATAAGGACTCTAGTGAGATGAAATCCGTCAATAATTGGGTCTAGAACCAATGCGGCGAAACCGCCATGACGGATGCTAGTGGGATGGTCCCTTCGATCAAAGGTGATCGGGCAGGAGGACCATGGGTTGAACTTTGGGGTGTCTGGCTCTACCGCGTATACGTCCCTTAACGCGTGCTTCCGCTCCCTTTTGGGGACGTGAGTTGCGTATATCATGTTCACTGTCCGCACTTGTGGGGGAAAACCCTTCTGTCCACTGTTGTTCAGCGGCGGGGGCTCCTCGTCGTCATCGCTATGCAACCCCTTGTCTTCATTTTCGGCGTTTAACTTGCCTGCCTGCTTGAACACCCAACAATCCCTATTGGTGTGATTGGCCGGCTTTTCGGGGGTGCCGTGTATTTGGCACAAGCGGTCGAGTATTCGGTCCAAACTGGACGGGCCCCTAGGATTCCTTTTGAATGGCTTCTTCCGCTGACCGGATTTAGAGCCTCTGAATCCGGCATTAACTGTCATATCCTCAGCATTGTTGTTGTTAATGCGGCGCTTATGCTTGTTGTGACGCGACCCGCCGCTACTATCCCTGGTATCCGAATTACCGGGGTTCTTGGTCATGTTGTTGCTACGAGCGAGCCAGCTGTCTTCTCCCGTGCAAAAGCGGGTCATGAGTGTCGTGAGTGCTGCCATAGATTTCGGCTTTTCCTGTCCTAGGTGCCGGGCAAGCCACTCGTCACGGATATTGTGCTTGAAGGCTGCTAGGGCCTCTGCGTCCGGACAATCGACTATTTGATTTTTCTTTGTTAGGAACCGTGTCCAGAATTGCCTGGCCGATTCATCTGGCCGCTAAATTACGTGTCTTAGGTCATCGGCGTCCGGGGGTCGCACATAAGTGCCCTGGAAATTGTCGAGGAATGCGGCTTCCAGGTCCTCCCAATAGCTGATTGATCCTGTTGACAAGCTGTTAAGCCAATGCCGAGCTGGTCCTTTAAGCTTGAGTGGGAGGTATTTGATGGCGTGGAAATCGTCGCCGCGGGCCATGTGGATATGAAGGAGATAATCCTCGATCCATACCGCGGGATCTGTTGTGCCATCATATGATTCGATGTTTATGGGTTTGAAACCCTCGTGGATTTGATGATCCATTATTTCATCTGTAAAGCATAGTGGGTGTGCGACGCCTCTGTACTGGGCGATATCATGACGTAGCTCCAATGAGCTTTGTCTACTGTGTTAGGCCCTGCCGAATTTGTGGCCGGCGTGATGGTTACCGTCTCGAGCCGTGGGGTGCCCGCGCGATCCGTAGATCGATCGTGTTTGCCTTGCATTGTCCTCCAACATGTCTCGTAAGTCTGGCGCATATTCCCGTGTCTTGGTGCGGGGTGCGGCTTGAGTGGAGGGCCGGGAGGCCTCTTTGTCGCGGCCATGAGGTGGCCGTTCGGCCGCATCAAGTGTTTCCTCCTCTAATTGGGGTAGCAACCTGCGCTTTGGGTAACTCTTGGAGGGGCGTTCGAGTTTATGCTCTTCGGCCGCAAGGACTTCAATCCATCTGTCAACCAGCAAATCTTGATCAGCCTTAAGCTGTTGCTATTTTTTCTTGAGGCTTCTTGCCATGGCCATAAGCCTGCGTTGGAAACGCTTTTTCTCAACGGGATCCTCTGGCATGACGAATTCGTCGTTGTCGAGGCTTGCCTCGTCTTCGGAGGGAGGCATATAATTATCATCCTCGACCTCTTTGTCTGCCGCTCTCTCATGAGGGCTGGTTTCTCCGTCCTCCTGTGCTACATCTTGCTGGAGGGGATTTTCTTCGGCACTTTCCGGAGTATTATTGTCTCCTGTGCTGGAATCGCCATTTTTGTTCTGGCGGGACTTTGAGCGGCGCCGCTGACGCCGACGCTTAGGCTGTTTCTTGGAGGGGTCATCCTCCGCTGTTCCATCGCCATCTCCCTCTTTTGGGGTGTCCACCATGTATATGTCATATGATGAGGTGGCTTTCCAGGGCCTAATAGGCGCTGGTTCTTCATCATCTCCTTCATCGGCGTCCATGCCGTCGATGTCTTCGGAGTCGAAGTCAAGCATGTCGGTTAAGTCGTCGACAGTGGCTACAAAGTGGGTGGTGGGTGGGCTTTGAATTTCTTCGTCGTCCGTACCCCAACCTTGCTGACCGTAGTTCGGCCAGGGCTCTCCTGATAAGGAGAGAGATTTCAGTGACTTCAGGATATCGCCGAAAGGCGAGTGCTGAAAGATGTCTGCGGCAGTGAACTCCATGATCGGCGCCCAATCGGATTCGATTGGCAGGGGCGCGGAGGGTTCGGAGTCCGGAGAGGAGTCTGGCTCCTTGGAGTCATGAGTCTCGTAGCGTCCAACCACTCATCCTCGATTGGCGCAGTTGGCTCCGGACTACGGGTCGGAGCCAGTGCGGGTGCGGCCTCCAGGGCACTGTTTGATGGCAGAGCTAGATCATGCTTGTCGTGACAGTGCGGCGCGCTCGGCAGTGGCTCGAATTCGTCGAAGATCAAGTCCCCGCGGATGTCAGCCGTGTAGTTTAAGCTTCCAAATGTGACCTGACGGCCAGGGGCGTAGCTTTCGATCTGCTCCAGATGGCCAAGTGAATTGGCCCGCAGTGCGAAGCCGCCGAAGACGAAGATCTGTCCGGGGAGGAAGGTCTCACCCTGGACTGCATTGCTATTGATGATCGTAGGAGCCATCGAGCCTGACGGCGACGACACAGAGGAACTCTCAATGAAAGCACCAATGTCGGTGTCAAAACCGGCGGATCTCGGGTAGGGGGTCCCGAACTGTGCGTCTAGGCCGGATGGTAATAGGAGGCAGGGGACACGAAGTTTTACCCAGGTTCGGGCCCTCTCGATGGAGGTAAAACCCTACGTCCTGCTTGATTAATATTGATGATATGGGTAGTACAAGAGTAGATCTACCACGAGATCAGAGAGGCTAAACCCTAGAAGCTAGCCTATGGTATGATTGTTGATGTGTATGTTGTCCTACGGACTAAAAACCCTCTGGTTTATATAGACACCGGAGAGGGTTAGGGTTACATAGAGTCGGTTACAATGGTAGGAGATCTGAATATCCGTATCGCCAAGCTTGCCTTCCACGCCAAGGAAAGTCCCTTCCGGACACGGGACGAAGTCTTCAATTTTGTATCTTCATAGTCCAGGAGTCCGGCTGAAGGTATAGTCCGGCTATCTGAACACCCCCTAATCCAGGATTCCCTCACAGGGCATGTTGTGATGTGATATGGTCAAGACGTGATGAGATATAAATTGTTGTATGAGATGATCATGTTTTTTTGAAGTTATCAGCAATTGGCATAAGCCTTATGGTTGTCTCTTTATTGCATAAGATGCAAGCACCATACAATTGCTTTACTTTATCGCTATGCGATAGCAATAGTTGCAAGAGCAATAGTTGGTGAGACGACCATATGATGACACATTGATAGAGATCAAGATGATGGAGATCATGGTGTCATACCGGTGACGATAAAGATCATGACGGTACTTTGGAGATGGAGATCAAATGCACAAGATGATGATGGCCATATCATATCACTTATATTGATTGCATGTGATGTTTATCCTTTATGCATCTTATTTTGCTTTGTTTGACGGTAGCATTTTAAGATGATCTCTCACTAAATTTCAAGGTAAAAGTGTTCTCCCTGAGTATGCACCGTTGCCAAAGTTCGTCGTGCCGAGACACCACATGATGATTGGGTGTGATAAGCTCAATGTTCATCTACAGCGGGTGTAAGACAGTTTTACACACGCAGAATACTCGGGTTAAACTTGACGAGCCTAGCATATATAGATATGGCCTCGGAACACTAAGACCGAAAGGTCAAGCGTGAATCATATAGTAGATATGATCAACATAGTGATGTTCACCATTGAAAACTACTCCATTTCACGTGATGATCGGTTATGGTTTAGTTGATTTGGATCACGTGATCATTTAGATGATTAGAGGGATATCTGTCTAAGTGGGAGTTCTTAAGTAATATGATTAATTGAACTTTAATTTATCATGAACTTAGTCCTGATAGTATTTGCATAAACTATGTTGTAGATCAATAGCTCGGAATGTAGCTCCCCGTTTATTTTGATATGTTCCTAGAGAAACACTAAGTTGAAAGATGTTAGTAGCAATGATGCGGATTGGATCCATGATCTAAGGATTATCCTCGTTGCTGCACAGAAGAATTATTTCCTTGATGCACCGCTAGGTGACAGACCGATTGTAGGAGCTGATGCAAACATTATGAACGTTTGGCGAGCTCGATATGATGACTACTTGATAGTTTAGTGCACCATGCTTTACGGCTTAGAATCGGGGATTCAAAGGCGTTTTGAACGCCACAGAGCATATGAGATGTTACAAGAGTTGAAATTAGTATTTAAGACTCATGCCCATGTCGAAAGGTATGAGACCTTTGACAAGCACTTTGCCTACAAGATGGAGGAGAATAGCTCAGCTAGTGAGCATGTGCTCAAAATGTCTGAGTACTAAAATTACTTGAATCAAGTGGGAGTTAATCTTCCAGATAAGATAGTGATTGACATAGTTCTCTAGTCACTATCACCAAGTTACTAGAACTTCGTGATGAACTATAATATGCATGGGACAACGGAAATGATTCCCAAGCTTTTCGTGATGCTGAAATCGACGAAGGTAGAAATCAAGAAAAACATCAAGTGTTGATGGTTGACAAGATCACTAGTTTCAAGAAAAGGGCAAATGGAAGAAGGGGAACTTCAAGAAGAACGGCAAGCCAGTTACTTCTTGCTACCTCTTGAACACTTGCGTTGGTTTTCCCTTGAAGAGGAAAGGGTGATGCAGCAGAGTAGCGTAAGTATTTCCCTCAGTTTTTGAGAACCAAGGTATCAATCCAGTAGGAGGCCACGCACGAGCCCCTCCTACCTACACAAACAAATAAATCCTTGCAACCAACGCGATAAGGGGTTGTCAATCCCTACACGGTCACTTATGGGAGTGAGATCTGATAGATATGATAATATAATATTTTTGGTATTTTTATGATAAAGATGCAAAGTAAAATAAAAGGCAAAGGAAATAACTAAGTATTAGAAGATTAATATGATGGAAGATAGACCCGGGGGCCATAGGTTTCAGTAGTGGCTTCTCTCGAGAGACTAAGTATTCACGGAAGGTAAACAAATTACTGTTGAGCAATTGACAGAATTGAGCATAGTTATGAGAATATCTAGGTATGATCATGCATATAGGTATCACATCCGAAACAAGTAGACCGACTCCTGCCTGCATCTAGTACTATTACTCCACACATCGACCGCTATCCAGCATGCATCTAGGGTATTAAGTTCAAGAGAACAGAGTAACGCTTTAAGCAAGATGACATGATGTAGATGGATAAACTCATGCAATATGAAATAAACCCCATCTTGTTATCCTCGATGGCAACAATACAATACGTGCCTTGATAACCCTACTGTCACTAGGAAAGGACACCGCAAGATTGAACCTAAAGCTAAGCACTTCTCCCATTGCAAGAAAGATCAATCTAGTAGGCCAAACCAAACTGATAGTTCGAAGAGACTTGCAAAGATAACCAATCATACATAAAAGAATTCAGAGAAGATTCAAATATTGTTCATAGATAAACTTGATCATAAACCCACAATTCATCGGTCTCAACAAACACACCGCAAAAGAAGATTACATCCAATAGATCTCCACAAGAGAGGGGGAGAACTTTGTATTGAGATCCAAAAAGAGAGAAGAAGCCATCTAGCTAATAACTATGAACCCGTAGGTCTGAGGTAAACTACTCACACTTCATCGGAAGGGCTATGGTGTTGATGTAGAAGCCCTCCATGATCGATGCCCCCTCCGACGGAGCTCGGAACAGGCCCCAAGATGGGATCTTGTGGATACAGAAAGTTACGACAGTGGAATTAGGGTTTTGGTTCCATATCTGGTTGTTTGGGGGTACGTAGGTATATATAGGAGGAACGAGTACGTCGGTGGAGCAACAGGGGGCCCACGAGGGTGGAGGGCGCGCCCCCTACCTCATGGCCTCCTGGTTGATGTCTTGCCGTAGGGTCCAAGTCCTCTCGATCATGTTCGTTCCGAAAATCACGTTCCTGAAGGTTTCATTCCGTTTGTACTCCGTTTGATATTCTTTTTCTGCGAAACCCTAAAATAGGCAAAAAAGCAGCAATTCTGGGTTGGGCCTCCGGTTAATAGGTTAGTCCCAAAAATAATATAAATGTGTATAATAAAGCCCAATAATGTCCAAAACAGAATATAATATAGCATGGAACAATCAAAAATTATAGATACGTTGGAGACGTATCGAGCATCCCCAAGCTTAATTCCTGCTCATTCTCGAGTAGGTAAATGATAAAAATAGAATTTTTGATGTGGAATGCTACTTGGCATAATTTCAATGTAATTCTCCTAATTTGCATGAATATTCAGATCCGAAAGATTGAAGACAAAAGTTTACTATTGAAATAGAAATAATAATACTTCAAGCATACTAACTAAGAAATTATGTCTCTTCAAAATAACATGGCCAAAGAAAGTTATACCTACAAAATCATATACTCTGTCTATGCTCCATCTTCACCACACAAAGTATTCAAGTCATGCACAACCCCAATGACAAGCCAAGCAATTGTTTCATACTTTTAATGTTCTCAAATCTTTTCAATTTTCACGCAATACATGAGCGTGAGCCATGGACATAGCACTATAGGTGGAATAGAATGGTGGTTGTGGAGGAGACAAAAAGGGAGAAGATAGTCTCACATCAACTAGGCGTATCAACGGGCTATGGAGATGTCCATCAATAGATATAAATGTGAGTGAGTAGGGATTGCCATGCAACAGATGCACTAGAGCTATAAATATATGAAAGCTCAACAAAAATAAACTAAGTGGGTGTGCATCCAACTTGCTTGCTCACGAAGACCTAGGGCATTTTGAGGAAGCCCATCATTGGAATATACAAGCCAAGTTCTATAATGAAATATTCCCACTAGTATATGAAAGTGATAACAAAGGAGACTCTCTATCATGAAGATCATGGTGCTACTTTGAAGCACAAGTGTGGAAAAAGGATAGTAGTATTGCCCCTTATATATATATATTGGGCCTTTTTTTTTCTTTGGCCTTTCTCTTTTTTTGGGACAATACTCTACGAATGATGATCATCACACTTCTATTTATTTACAACTCAATTATTACAACTCGATACTAGAACAAAGTATGACTCTATATGAATGCCTCCGGCGGTGTACCGAGATAGCAATGATGCATGAGTGACTTATATGAAAAAATTATGAACGGTGGCTTTGCCATAACTAAAATGTCAACTACATGATCATGCAAAGAAATATGACAATGATGGAGCGTGTCATGATAAACGGAACGGTGGAAAGTTGCATGGCAATATATCTCGGAATGGCTATGGAAATGCCATGATAGGTAGGTATGGTGGCTGTTTTGACGAAGGTATATGGTGGGTGTATGATACCGGCGAAAGGTGCGCGGTATTAGAGAGGCTAGCAATGGTGGAAGGGTGAGAGTGCGTATAATCCATGGACTCAACATTAGTCATAAAGAACTCACATACTTATTGCAAAAATCTATTAGTTCTCGAAGCAAAGTACTATGCGCATGCTCCTAGGGGGATAGATTGGTAGGAAAAGACCATCGCTCATCCCCGACCACCACTCATAAGGAGGACAATCAATAAATACATCATGCTCCGACTTCTTAACATAACGGTTCACCATATGTGCATGCTACGGGAATCACAAACTTCAACACAAGCATTTCTCAAATTCACAATTACTCAACTAGCACGACTCTAATATCACCATATCCATATCTCAAAATAATTATCAAATTTCAAACATCTCATAGTATTCGACACACTCATAAGAATTTTTTTATTTATTTAATCTTGAATGCCTCAAATAATTATAGCAAATTACCATGCTGTTTTGTAGGACTCTCAAAATAATATAAGTGAGGCATGAGAGAACAATGGTTTCTATAAAACAAATCTACCACCGTGCTCTAAAAGATATAAGTGAAGTACTAGAGCAAAAACTATATAACTCACAAGATATAAGTGAAGCACATAGAGTATTCTAATAATTTTCGAATCATGTGTGTCTCTCTCAAAAAGGTGTGTGCAGCAAGGATGATTGTGGAAAACTAACAAATAAAGACTCAAATAATACAAGATGCTCCAAGCAAAGCACATATCATGTGGTAAATAAAAAATATAGCTCCAAGTAAAGTTAACGATAGAAGTAGACGAAAGAGGGGATGCCTTCCGGGGCATCCCCAAGCTTTGGATTTTAGGTGTCCTTAGTTTATCTTGGGGGTGCCATGGGCATACCCAAGCTTAGGCTCTTGCCACTCCTTGTTCCATAATCCATCAAATCTTTACCCAAAACTTGAAAACATCACAACACAAAACTTAAAGTAGAAAATCTCGTGAGCTCCGTTAGCGAAAGAAAACAAAACACCACTTCAAGGTACTGTAATTAACTCATTATTTATTTATATTGGTTTTAAACCTAGTGTATTCCAAATTCTCTATAGTTTATAAACTATTTTACTAGCCATAGATTCATCAAAATAAGCAAACAACACACGAAAAACAGAATCTGTCAAAAACAGAACAGTCCATAGTAATCTGTAACTAACGCAAGATCTGCAACCCCAAAAATTCTAAAATAAATTGCTGGACGTGATTAATTTATCTATTAATCATCTGAAAAAATAATTAACTAAATATCACTTTCCAAATAAAAATGGCAGCAGTTCTCGTGAGCGCTAAAGTTTCTGTTTTTACAGCAAGACTAACAAGACTTTCCCCAAGTCTTCCCAACGGTTCTACTTGGCACAAACACTAATTAAACACAAAAAACACAACCAAAACAGAGGCTAGATAAATTATTTATTACTAAACGGGAGCAAAAAGCAAGGAATAAAAATAAAATTGGGTTGCCTCCCAACAAGCGCTATCGTTTAACGCCCCTAGCTAGGCATAAAAAGCAAGGATAGATCTAGGTGTTGCCATCTTTGGTTGGCAATCCATAAGTGGCTCTCATAGTAGATTCATAAGGTAATTTAATTTTCTTTCTAGGGAAGTGTTCCATGCCTTTCCTTAACGGAAATTGGAATCTAATATTCCCTTCCTTCATATCAATAATTGCACCAATCGTTCTAAGGAAAGGTCTACCAAGAATAATAGGACATGAAGGATTGCAATCTATGTCAAGAAAAATAAAATCTATGGGCACATAATTCCTATTTGCAACAATAAGAACATCATTAATTCTTCCCATAGGTTTCTTAATAGTGGAATCCGCAAGGTGCAAGTTAAAGAGCAATCATCAAAATCACGGAAACCTAACAAATCACATAAAGTCTTTGGAATCGTGGAAACACTACCACCCAAATCACACAAAGCATAGCATTCATGATCTTTAATTTTAATTTTAATAGTAGGTTCCCACTCATCATAAAGTTTTCTAGGGATAGAAACTTCCAACTCAAGTTTTTCTTCATAAGATTGCATCAAAGCATCAACGATATGTTTAGTAAAAGCTTTATTTTGACTATAAGCATGAGGAGAATTTAGCACGGATTGCAACAAGGAAATACAATCTATCAAAGAGCAATTGTCATAATTAAATTCCTTGAAATCCAAAATAGTGGGTTCATCAATATTTAGAGTTTTGACTTCTTCAATCCTACTTTCAACAATTTTAGCATCAAGATCTAAAGACTCCGAATTTTTGGAACGCCGTCTAGGTAAAGGTGGATCATATTCAGTCCCATTATTATCAAGATTCATATTGAAAAACAAAGATTTAATAGGGGACACATCAATAACTTTTAGATCTTCATCTTTATCTTCCAGAAAATTTTCCGGCTTAGCGGCCATCTTATTAACTAAGGTGTCTTGCTTATCCGAAGCTTCAACTATTAACTTCTCAAGATAAGCAATCTGAGATTTCAAACCATCAAATTCTTTAGACATATCATCGAGCTCTTTATTCATATAACTCATAAAACTTTTTTGTTCTTTAAGCTCATTTCTAAAGAAACTATTATGCTCAAATTGTAAAACCATAAAACTCCTGACGTTTCTTTCGATCTCTTCAAACCTTTTAAGGTGAGGATCACCAAATCTAGGTAAAGCCATCATGACAAGCAAGCAATCCAACACACAAGCAAACAAGGAACATGCAAAAAGAGGCAAATGGAGAAAGAGAGGGAGGATAGAGAGAGAGAGGGCGAATAAAACGACAAGGGTGAAGTGGGGGATAGGAAAACGAGAGGCAAATGACAAATAATGTAATGCGGGAGATAAGGGTTGTGATGGGTACTTGGTATGTTGAATTTTGGGTAGACCTCCCCGGCAACGGCGCCAAAAATCCTTCTTGCTACCTCTTGAGCACTTGCGTTGGTTTTTCCTTGAAGAGGAAAGGGTGATGCAGCAGAGTAGCGTAAGTATTTCACTTAGTTTTTGAGAACCAAGGTATCAATCCAGTAGGAGGCCATGCACGAGTCGCTCGTACCTACACAAACAAATAAATCCTTGCAACCAACGCGATAAGGGCTTGTCAATCCCTACACGGTCACTTAAGAGAGTGAGATCTGATAGATATGATAAGATGACATTTTTGGTATTTTTATGATAAATATGCAAAGTAAAATAAAAGGCAAAGCAAATAACTAAGTATTAGAAGATTAATATGATGGAAGATAGACCCGGGGGCCATAGGTTTCACTAGTGGCTTCTCAAGAGAGCATGAGTATTCACGGCGGGTAAACAAATTACTATTGAGCAATTGACAGAATTGAGCATAGTTATGAGAATATCTAGGTATGATCATGTACATAGGCATCACGTCCGAAACAAGTAGACCGACTCCTGCCTGCATCTACTACTATTACTCCACACATCGACCGCTATCGAGCATGCATCTAGAGTATTAAGTTCAAGAGAACATAGTAATGCTTTAAGCAAGATGACATGATGTAGAGGGATAAACTCATGCAATATGAAATAAACCCCATCTTGTTATCCTCGATGGCAACAATACAATACGTGCCTTGCTGCCCCTACTGTCACTGGGAAAAGACACCGCAAGATTGAACCCCAAGCTAAGCACTTCTCCCATTGCAAGAAAGATCAATCTAGTAGGCCAAACCAAACAGATAATTCGAAGAGACTTGCAAAGATAACCAATCATACATAAAAGAATTCAGAGAAGATTCAAATATTGTTCATAGATAAACTTGATCATAAACCCACAATTCATCGGTCTCAACAAACACACCGCAAAAAGAAGATTACATCGAATAGATCTCCACAAGAGAGGGGGAGAACTTTGTATTGAGATCCAAAAAGAGAGAAGAAGCCATCTAGCTAATAACTATGGACCCGTAGGTCTGACGTAAACTACTCACACTTCATCGGAAGGGCTATGGTGTTGATGTAGAAGCCCTCCGTGATCGATGCCCCCTCCGGCTGAGCTTCGGAACAGGCCCCAAGATGGGATCTTGTGGAAACAGAAAGTTACGGTGGTGGAATAAGGGTTTTCGCTCCGTATCTGGTAGTTTGGGGGTACGTAGGTATATATAGGAGGAAGGAGTACGTCAGTGGAGCAACAGGGGGCCCACGAGGGTGGAGGGCGCGCCCCCTACCTCGTGGCCTCCTGGTTGATATCTTAACGTAGGGTCCAAGTCCTCTGGATCATGTTCGTTCCGAAAATCACGTTCCCGAAGGTTTCATTCCGTTTGGACTCCGTTTGATATTCTTTTTGTGCGAAACCCTAAAATGGGCAAAAAACAACAATTCTGGGCTGGGCCTCTGGTTAATAGGTTAGTCCCCAAAATAATATAAAAGTGTATAATAAAGCCTAATAATGTCCAAAACAGAATATAATATAGCATGGAACAATAAAAAATTATAGATACGTTGGAGACATATCAAGCATCCCCAAGCTTAATTCCTGCTTGTCCTCGAGTAGGTAAATGATAAAAACATAATTTTTGATGTGGAATGCTACTTGGCATAATTTCAATGTAATTCTCTTAATTGTGGTATGAATATTCAGATCCAAAAGATTCAAGACAAAAGTTTAATATTGACATAGAAATAATAATACTTCAAGAAAACTAACTAAGCAATTATGTCTCTTCAAAATAACATGGCCAAAGAAAGTTATACCTACAAAATCATATAGTCTGGCTATGCTCCATCTTCACCACACAAAGTATTCAAATCATGCACAACCCCGATGACAAGCCAAGCAATTGTTTCATACTTTTAATGTTCTCAAACCTATTCAATTTTCACGCAATACATGAGCGTGAGCCATGGACATAGCACTATAGGTGGAATAGAATGGTGGTTGTGGAGGAGACAAAAAGGGAGAAGATAGTCTCACATCAACTAGGCGTATCAACGGGCTATGGAGATGCCCATCAATAGATATCAATGTGAGTGAGTAGAGATTGTCTTGCAACGGATGCACTAGAGCTATAAATATATGAAAGCTCAACAAAAAGAAACTAAGTGGGTGTGCATCCAACTTGCTTGCTCACGAAGACCTAGGGCATTTTGAGGAAGCCCATCGTTGGAATATACAAGCCAAGTTCTATAAAAAATTCCCACTAGTATATGAAAGTGATAACAAAGGAGACTCTCTATCATGAAGATCATGGTGCTAGTTCGAAACACACAAGTGTGGAAAAAGGATAGTAGTATTGCCCCTTTATATATATACATATATATATATATATTGGGCCTTCTTTTTTTTCTTTGGCCTTTTTTTGGGACAATACTCTATGAATGATGATCATCACACTTCTATTTATTTACAACTCAGTGATTACAACTCGATACTAGAAGAAAGTATGACTCTATATGAATGCCTCCGGCGGTGTACCAGGATAGCAATGATGCATGAGTGACTTATATGAAAGAATTATAAACGGTGGCTTTGCCACAACTAAAATTTCAACTACATGATCATGCAAAGCAATATGACAATGATGGAGCGTGTCATGATAAACGGAACGGTGAAAAGTTTCATGGCAATATATCTCGAAATGGCTATGGAAATGCAATGATAGGTAGGTATGGTAGCTGTTTTGAGGAAGGTATATGGTGGGTGTATGATACCGGCGAAAGGTGCGCGGTATTAGAGAGGCTAGCAACGGTGGAAGGGTGAGAGTGCGTATAATCCATGGACTCAACATTAGTCATAACAAACTCACATACTTATTGCAAAAATCTATTAGTTATCGAAGCAAAGTACTACGTGCATGCTCCTAGGGAATAGATTGGTAGGAAAAGACCATCGCTCGTCCCCGACCGCCACTCATAAGGAGGACAATCAATAAATACATCATGCTCCGACTTCTTAACATAACGGTTCACCATACGTGCATGCTACGGGAATCACAAACTTCAACACAAGCATTTCTCAAATTCAGAATTACTCAACTAGCACGGCTCTAATATCACCATCTCCATATCTCAAAACAATTATCAAGTTTCAAACTTCTCATAGTATTCAACACACTCATAAGAAATTTTTTATTTATTTAATCTTGAATGCCTCAAATAATTAAAGCAAATTACCATGCTGTTTTGTAGGACTCTCAAAATAATCTAAGTGAGTCATGAGAAAATAATGGTTTCTATAAAACAAATCTACCACCGTGCTCTAAAAGATATAAGTGAAGTACTACAACAAAACCTATATAAATCAAAAGATATAAGTGAAGCACATAGAGTATTCTAATAATTTCTGAATCATGTGTGTCTCTCTCAAAAAGGTGTGTGCAGCAAGGATGATTGTGGAAAACTAACAAATAAAGACACAAATAATACAAGACGCTCCAAGCAAAACACATATCATGTGGTAAATAAAATTTAGCTCCAAGTAAAGTTATCGATAGAAGTAGACGAAAGAGGGGATGCCTTCCAGGGCATCCCCAAGCTTTGGCTTTTAGGTGTCCTTATTTTATCTTGGGGGTGCCATGGGCATACCCAAGCTTAGGCTCTTGACACTCCTTGTTCCATAATCCATCAAATCTTTACCCAAAACTTGAAAACTTCACAACACAAAACTTAAATTAGAAAATCTCATACCTAGCTAGGCAAGTCCTTCGGATCATGTTCGTTTCAAAAATCACATTCCCGAAGGTTTCATTCCGTTTGGACTCCGTTTGATATTCTTTTTCTGTGAAACCCTAAAATAGGCAAAAAAACAACATTTCTAGGTTGGGCCTCCGATTAATAGGTTAGTCCAAAAAATAATATAAAAGTATATAATAAAGCCCAATAATGTCCAAAACAGAATATAATATAGCATCGAACAATCAAAAATTATAGATACGTTGGAGACGTATCACTTCTCAAGTGAAGAAGCCCAAGTCTAGACCTAAGCCTAAGACTAAGTGCTTCTACTGCAAAGGGACTGGTCACTTGAAGTAGAACTGCCCCAAGTATTTGGCGGATAAGAAGGATATCAAAGTGAACAAAGGTATATTTTATATACATGTTATTGATGTGTACTTTACTAGTGTTTATAGCAACCCCTTAGTATTTGATACTAGTTCAGTTGTTGAGATTAGTAACTCGAAACGGGAGTTACAGAATGAAGATAGACTAGTTAAGGATGAAGTGACGATGTGTGTTGGAAGTGGTTCCAAGATTGATATGATCATCATCACACACTCCCTATACTTTCGGCTTTAGTGTTTAACCTAAATAAATGTTATTTGGTGTTTGCGTTAAGCATGAATATGATTTGATCATGTTTATTGCAATACGGTTATTCATTTAAAGTCAGAGAATAATTGTTGTTCTGTTTACATGAATAAAACCTTCAATGGTCATACACCCAAGGTGAATGGTTTATTGAATCTCGATCATAGTGATACACATATTCATAATACTGAAGCCAAAAGATGCAAAGTTAATAATGATAGTGCAACTTATTTGTGGCACTGCCATTTAGGTCATATTGGTGTAAAGCGCATGAAGAAAATCCATGCTGATGGGCTTTTGAAATCACTCGATTATGAATAAGTTGATGCTTGCGAAACATGCCTCATGGGCAATATGACTAAGACTCCAATCTTCGGAACAATAGAGCGAGCAACAGACTTGTTGGAAATAATACATACTAATGTATGCAGTCCGATAAGTGTTGAGGCTCGCGGTAGGTATCGTTATTTTTTGACCTTCACAGATGATTTGAGTAAGATATGGGTATATCTTCTTGATGAAACATAAATCTGAAACATTTGAAAAGTTCAAATAATTTTAGAGTGAAGTGGAAAATCATCATAACAAGAAAATAAAGTTTCTACGATCTGATCGTGGAGGAGAATATTTGAGTTACAAGTTTGGTCTTCATTTGAAACAACGCGGAATAGTTTCGCAACTCACGCCACCTGGAACACCACAACGTAATGGTATGTCTGAACATCGTAACCGTACTTTATTAGATATGGTGCAATCTATGATGTCTCTTACCGATTTACCACTATCGTTTTGGGGTTATGCATTAGAGACAGCTGCATTCAAGTTAAATAGGGCACCATCTAAATCCGTTGAGACGACGCCATATGAACTGTGGTTTAGCAAGAAACCCAATCTGTCGTTTCTTAAAATTTGGGGATATGATGCTTATGTGAAAAAGTTTCAACCTGATAAGCTCGAACCCAAATCAGAGAAATGCGTCTTCATAGGATACCCAAAAGAAACTGTTGGGTACACCTTCTATTACAGATCCGAAAGGCAATATCTTTGTTGCTAAGAATGGATCCTTTCTAGAGAAGGAGTTTCTCTCGAAAGAAGTGAGTGGGAGGAATGTAGAACTTGATAAGGTAATTGTACCTTCTCCCGAATTGGAAAGTAGTTTATCACAGAAATCAGTTCCAGTGATTCCTACACCAATTAGTGAGGAAGCTAATGATGATGATCATGAAACTTCAGATCAAGTTACTACCGAACCTCGTAGGACAACCAGAGCACGCTCCGCACCAGAGTGGTATGGTAATCCTTTCTGGAAGTCATGTTACTAGGACCATGACGAACCTACGAACTATGAGGAAGCAATGATGAGCCCCGATTCCACGAAATGGCTTGAGGCCATGAAATCTGAGATGGGATCCATGTATGAGAACAAAGTATGGAGTTTGATTGACTTGCCTGATGATCGATGAGTTATTAAGAATAAATGGATCTTCAAGAGGAAGACGGACACTGATAGTAGTGTTACTATCAACAAAGCTCGAATTATCGCAAAATGTTTTCGACAAGTTCAAGGTGTTCACTACGATGCGATTTTCTCACTCGTATCGATGCTTAAAAGTCTATCCAAATCACGTTAGCAGTTGCCGCATTTTATGAAATCTGGTAAATGGATGTCAAAACTATGTTCCTTCATGGATTTCTTAAAAGAAGAGTTGTATATGATGCAACCAGAAGGTTTTTGTCGATCCTAAAGGTGTTAACAAAGTGAGCAAGCTCCAGCGATCCATCTATGGACTAGTGCAAGCATCCTAGAGTTGGAATATATGCTTTGATAAAGTGATCAAAGCATATGGTTATATACAGACTTGCGATGAAGCCTGTATTTACAAGAAAGTGACTGGGAGCACTACAACATTTCTGATAAGTATATGTGAATGGCATATTTTGATCGGAAATAATGTAGAATTTTCTTGAAAGCATAAATGAGTGTTTGAAAAGATTTTTTCAAAGAAAGACCTCGATAAAGTTGCTTACACATTGAGCATCAAGATCTATAGAGATAGATCAAGATGCTTGATAAGTTTTTCCAATGATTACATACCTTGACAAGATTTTGAAGTAGTTCAAAATGGAACAGTCAAAGAAAGAGTTCTTACCTGTGTTGCAAGGTGTGAAGTTGAGTAAAGACTCAAAACCCGACCACAGCAGAAAATAGAAAGAGAATGAAAAGTCATTCCCCATACCTCAGTCATGGGTTCTATAAAGTATGCTATGCTGTTTACCAGGCCTATTATATACCTTAGCATCTTTTTGGCAAGGGAGTACAATAGTGATCTAGGAGTAGATCACTGGATAGCGGTCAAATTTATCCTTAGAGGACTAAGGAAATATTTCTCGGTTATGGAGGTGATAAAAGAGTTCGTCGTAAAGAGTTACGTCGATGCAAGCTTTTTACATCGATCTAGATGACTCTAAGTCTCGATCTGGATACATATTGAAAGTGGGAGCAATTAGCTAGAGTAGCTCCGTGCAGAGCATTGTAGACATAGAAATTTGCGAAATACATACATATATGAATGTTGCAGACCCGCAGGCTAAACTTCTCTCACAAGCAAAAAATGATCACTCTTTGGGTGTTAATCACATAACGATGTGAACTAGATTATTGACTCTAGTAAACCCTTTGGGTATTAGTCACATGGAGATGTGAACTATTCACATAAAGATGTGAACTAGATTATTGACTCTAGTACAAGTGGGAGACTGAAGGAAATATGCCCTAGAGGCCATAATAAAGTTATTATTTATTTTCTTATATCATGATAAATTTTTATTATTCATGCTAGAATTGTATTAACCAAAAACTTAGTACATGTGTGAATACATAGACAAACAGAGTGCCACTAGTATGCCTCTACTTGACTTGCTCGTTGAATCAAAGATGGTTAAGTTTCCTAGCCATAGACACGAGTTGTCATTTGATTAACGAGATCACATCATTATAGAATGATATGATTGAATTGACCCATTCCGTTAGCTTAGCACGATAATCGTTTAGTTTGTTGCTACTACTTTCTTCATGACTTATACATGTTCCTCTGACTAGGAGATTATGCAACTCCCGAATATCGGAGGAACACTTTGTGTGCTACCAAACGACACAACGTAACTGGGTGATTATAAAGTTGCTCTACAGGTGTCTCCAATGGTGTTTGTTGAGTTGGCATAGATCAAGAATAGGACTTGTCACTCCGATTGTCGGAGAGGTATCTCTGGGCCCTCTCGGTAATGCACATCACTATAAGCCTTGCAAGCAATGTGACTAATGAGTTAGTTAAGAGATGATGCACTATAGAACGAGTAAAGAGACTTTCCAGTAACGAGATTGAGCTAGGTATTAAGATACCGACGATCGAATCTCGAGCAAGTAACTTACCGATGACAAAGGGAACAACGTATATTGTTATGCGGTTTGACCGATAAAGATCTTCGTAGAATAGGTAGGAACCAATATGAGCATCCAGGTTCCGCTATTGGTTATTGACCGAAGATGAGTCTCGATCATGTCTACATAGTTCTCGAACCGTAGGGTCCGCATGCTTAATGTTCGGTGACGATCGGTATTATGAGTTTATGTGATTTTATGTACCGAAGGTAGTTCGGAGTCCCGGATGAGATCGGGGGCGTGACGAGGAGTCTCGAAATGGTTGACATGTAAAGATCGATATATTGGACAACTATATTCGGACATCAGAAAGGTTCCGAGTGATTCGGGTATTTTTCGGAGTATCGGGGATTTACGGGAATACAGGGAAGAAGTATTGGGCCCCATGGGCCAAGTGGTGGAAGAGAGGAGGCAGGGCGCTCGGCCCCCCTATCCCAAACCGAATTTGACTAGGGGGCCGCCCCCCTTTCCTCCTTTTCTGCCTCTCCTTCCTTCTCCCCTTCCCCCTTCCTCTCATCCTCCTAGTAGGAGTAGGAAAGGTGAGTCCTACTCCTACTAGGAGGAGGACTCCTCCTAGCGCGCCCTAGGAGGGCCGGCCGGCCTCCCCCTTGCTCCTTTATATACGGGGCAGGGGGCACCCTAGTACACACAAGTTGATCAGTTGATCTTTTAGCCGTGTGCGGTGCCCCCCTCCACCATAATCCACCTCGATCATATCGTAGCGGTGCTTAGGCGAAGCCCTGCGTCGGTAGCAACATCATCACCGTCATCACGCCGTCGTGCTGACGGAACTCTCCCGTGAAGCTCTGCTGGATCGGAGTTCGTGAGACGTCATCAAGCTGAACGTGTGCTGAACTCGGAGGTGCCATACGTTCGGTACTTGGATCGGTCGGATCGTGAAGACATATGACTACATCAACTGCTTTCTCATAACGCTTCCGCTTACGGTCTATGAGGGTACGTGGATGATACTCTTCCCTCTCATTGCTATGCATCACCATGATCTTGCGTGTGTGTAGGATTTTTTTTGAAATTACTGCGTTTCACACCAATTGGTTTCGTTTCTTCAGGCATAACTGATGCAGTTGCCTTGGCATGATCAGTTTCTTCAGGCACAGCGGTTGAAGCTTCAGTTGTCTTGACAGTTTCTTCAGGCGCAACACTAGTGGTTGCCCTGACAGTTTCATCAGCGGCTGGAATACAGTCATCAGCCTTGGTAGTAGCATTTTCTTCAGCAGCCTGATTGTCATCAGCTGTGCTGGCATTTTCTTCAGTAGGCTGAGCAGATGATTCAACCTGAGGGATTTGTTGTTGCATTGGAGCTGCAACATTGGTAATGAATTTTTCAGCTAACTTCACAAATCTGACCTTGGCTCCAAGCCAGTCTGTACGGTAGACGTTGAATTCATCACTGAGTCCTTTGATCTCAGTTTGAGTAGACAAAAGTCCATCAGATGTCATATTGACAACATTTTTCTTCAGGTAGCGCTCTTTCTTGTATTGCGCCTTGTAACATCCCAAATTTTCAATTTGGAATGTTATACACTAGATCATCATTGCATATCATATTTTATAGCATTTTGGTTGATCCTAGAAAATTCTACGCAACTCAAGGACCCTCGAAGAGAGTTGGGGATTTCGTTATTTTCATATGAGTTTTCTCAAATTTTGAAAATAGGATCATTTGATTTTATTTATTTTATCTTCAATTATTTCTATTATCAAAATATGAGAGAGGAAATAAAATGACTTTCCCAAAATAAAGAAATATTGGGGATTTAATAAAAAAATCAAATAAGATTTTTATTTTGGTTTTATTTGCTATTTTATTTGAATTTAGGAAAAATGCGCATTTTTCAAAATTCCATTTAGGCCCCAAATAAATGTTCATCCTGTGCGGCTTGATTTTAGAAGCCGGGGAAAATTTATTTCGGGATTTTTGGAGTCCGTTTAGTATTCCTTTTGTTTTTTTCTGAGCGTAAATATTTTTTTAAAAAAGAGAGAAGTCCGAACCGACTTTGGGCCGTAACCGGCCAGGACTCCGCCTGGCCGAGCCTTCAAATAGCCGCCGCCCGAGGCCCGACAGCCAAGCCGCGCCGCGCCCCCAAACCCTAACCCTAGCCCCGCCGCCGTTGCGTTGCACCGCCGCCGCCCTGCCGCGGCCCTGCCCCGCCGCCGCCGCCGACGATCGCCGGAGCCGCCGCCGCCGCCGTTCGCCAGAGTCGCCGGAGGTAGACCTCGCGCCGCCGGTTTTTCTCGAAAAACCGATCGGTTTTTCGTCGGTTTGGTTCGTTTTTTTAGTTTCGTTTTTTAAATAGATCGATTTTCCGGTTTATTTAATTAGCGAGTGTTCGCCCGTCCATTCATTTAACGAACACATTCTTTGATTAGATCCAGTTAACGAACGTTCGTTTGTTAATGTGTTCGTCGTTTTTTTCTCGGATTAAATCCGTGATTTTTCTGACCGCGATTCCTGATCCGTTTTTCTTTCTAGTCTAACTTTTCGCTCGTTTATCGGAATCAGGCGATTCAAGCGCCTGGAGTTTCGTCTCGAAACCCTCTTTCCGTTTAACCAACTCAAACAAGTTGTTGCCACTGTAAAAATTGCCCTAGATCCATAATAGTAAATGAAGCCTATTTCTTTTGCCGTTTGTCTTTCGTTACTTCGTTCGATTTGATTCTTTTTTCCAACCGGAGTTCTTAAGTTGAACTTTCTGGTTAGATCTCTTATTCGAGTTTTACATGTGCACTAGATGAGTACTTATTGTATGCTTGTTCATTTGCGATAGAGTACCCGGAGTGCGCCACTTGCTACTTCGAATCGCTACGTTTTGCGGATCATCAGCAAGGCAAGTAACACTTGGATCATACCTCCTACTAGCCAATTTTTATTGCATTAGATCAATCCTCACACATTGCATGGTTAGGATCTAATTAAATTGTGGGTTTGGGAAGTAGTTGAGGTAGTACCTATTACCTGTTATTATCAAACCTTTGGGAGTTACTTCTACGTTGCTTTTTATGCTATGCTATGCTAGTAGACGTGGATTGGGTGAGTGAAATCTATGATAGATGTGAGTTTGATAATTTAATGGTTTATCTAAGGTGGCAACTTAAATTCACATCTGGGTTGATTGAGGCACCTGGGTATTCCAGCGATTGCCTGTTTTTCTTTTGGACCGCCACCCAGGCTCAAAGGGATCATCAGATTATTCATGCTAGAAACTTCCGTGTGCAGCCAAAAGCTACTGTGGGCTCTAGCATAGTTGAGTAAGTCGTGCGAACTCTTACAGTGGTAGACTAGAAGATGTAGGGGAAAGTAGGTGTAACGGTCTACCCGATCGTAAGGTGCTAGTGCTTCTGAAAGACTATGTCTCGGTCATCCGTTTCTCAAACATCATTGTAGTGCGAGAAATCAAACGGAGGCGATCGAGTCTTGTGGGGAAAAGTGCGCAAACCTCTGCAAGGTGTATAAACTAATCATGGTTAGCCGTGTCCCCGGTTATGGACATCTTGAGTATCTAGTACTAGGATTATCATGTGAATCTCATCATGTTACTCTAATTAATTTTGTTGGGTTTTGTTTAATGGTGATGCTTAATTGGGATTGAGAATGCTGTCAACCATTCTCAATGTTTAACAACTACCATGATAGTTAAATAAAATTTATTCCTTTGCAGTAGGGAAAAATTGGCTTTACGCAAAACTGTAACCATAGAGCTTTCCACCAGCCAAATATGCATATAGTATAGCCTATTTCATTCCATTACTCTCTATGTGTTACATTGCCAGCATATTCCATGTGCTGACCCGTTTCGGGCTGCAACGTTAATGTTGCAAACTTTTCAGACGATGATTAAGGTGCTTTTAGGTCGTGGTTCTATACTTAGTGATGCCGTTGGAGTTGATGGACTCACTTATCTTCCAAGCCTTCCGCTGTTATCGTTATTAGATGGCCTTAAGCCATATTTATTGTAATAAGTTCTCTTTTGAGACACTCGATGTAATAATTGTGTGATTGCTACTCTGTTATAAATCCTTCAAGTACTGTGTGGTGTCAGCATTACTGATCCAGGGATGACACCTGAGTACAGAGATTGGGGCTTTTGAGGTATGGTCGCTACAATATGGTATTAGAGCACACGCTGACTGTAGGACACGACCACTAAGCTAAAGACCTAGATCACTACTCTCTTCTCATTCTGACTTCTCATCTTTTCTACTCTTTTAGGATGGCGGATGCAAAGGACAAGTTCACGCAACCGGATGAAGATACACCCTTTGGACGTCACTTGAAGGAAGTCACTAGATACCTGAACATAGGAGTACCAAGCTTCACCAGAACTTACAACGCCACTCTACCTGAAGAAGAGCGTTGGATGGTTAAAGTTCAAGTTCCGGGAAGGACGTTCATGCCAGTCACTAAGCCCATAAAGTTTTCTTTTGATGCACCAACCTGGAGTCTAGGAAAGAGCATGGCAACTCATATCGCCATGGGACGCATTGGAGAAGTTTACCACAATGATCTCAAGGATACTATCTACCAAATTTGTGGGCGCCGAGATGAACACTGGGAGATGATTAGTACCAGGAAGGATAGATTAGTTGCAGCTTTTATCCAGGAGTTAAACCAGCACATTCGACGTCAGGAGAACCAGATGTGCGCCAACATGATAGATCTGAAGAAAGCAAGGACAAGAATCAAGGAATTGGAGGAAGAACTCAAGGCTACACGTGAAGATTATGAAGAGGAAATCGAAGTATTAGTGGAGAAGAATGACGATCTGATCAAGAAGATTGGAATATTTATGGGAGGCCCTACACCAGTAGAGGAAGACGAAGAACCCAAGGAGATTCGCCCGGAAGACTACATCATCATCGACGACACTGACTCGGATCCAGATGATAGCGATGATGACTATGTTGATGAAGCTAGAGCAGATATCATGGAGTCTGCAACCGAAGAATATTTCTAGTAGACCACCCCATCAGTAGTAGTAGTCCACCATGTAAATAAAGTAGTCCGAGCACTTTTGCGATAGTTAGATCAATTGTATGCCCTTGTTTGATTGAATGAAGTGAATTGTTTGCTTTTGCCTCATGTGCATATGGGTAGTGTTTTCTCCTTAGACCCCTCTATTCTTAAATCTCATCTTTTCTAAACCCTCAGATGCCTCCGAGACGTGACCCCGAATTTACCTTCCCACCAGAGCTCACCCAGTTGATCTAGCAGTAGAACACATTGATGCAGTTGCTAGTTTAGAATCAGAATCAGGGGAACAACAACAACAACCCACCACCGCCACCACCATCTGTTGATCACTTAGCCCGTTTTCTTAGGCTGAATCCGCCGGTGTTTTCCAGTAGCACCGAGATGATAGTAGCAGATGATTGGCTCCATAAGACAGCAAGGGAGTTGACCACAGCAGGATGCACAGATGCAGAAAAGGTGAAGTTTGCCGCACATCAGCTTGAAGGACCCGCAACATCATGGTGGGAAAATTTCACAACCACTTTCCCTATCGACACTGTCATGTGGGACCAGTTTCAGCAGGCTTTTCGTACTGCCGATGTTTCAGCAGGAGCTATGGCCATGAAGAAGCGAGAGTTTCGCAACTTGCGCCAAGGAGGATGGACAGTTGGTCAGTATGTGGAGGACTTTAGTAAGCTAGCACGTTATGCCCCAGATGACGTTGCTACGGATGCAGCTAAGCAGGAGAAGTTTCTGGAAGGGTTGAATGATGAGTTGAGCATGCAGTTGATGGTAGCAACCTTCAACAACTACCAGGAGTTGGTAGATCGTGCTCTCATGATTGTAGGGAAGCAGCAACAGATTGAGAATCACAAGAGGAAGTATGGACAAGGGAAGTACAATTCAGGAGCTCAGCAGAAGCCACGTTTTACCCCTAGACCGGGAGGACATTTTCAGCATACCCATGGAGGTGGTAGCTCACACAACCACAATGGCACCAATAATGGTAATGGGAATGGAGGAAGCAACGGCCAGAACCGCACCAACCCATCAACCCCAGCCAAGAGAGAACTGAGCCAAGTCACTTGTTTCAAGTGCCAGAAGACCAGACATTATGCCAATGAATGTCCTGAATCCCAGAATGGAAATGGCAATGGAAACTCTGGGAAGAAGCCGAACCCTTTCAACAGGGGACAGGTGAACCACGTTAACGTGGAGGAGGTTGAAGAGCAGCCGGTGCAGTAATCGGTAAGTTTTTGGTTAAGTCATTTACTGCACTCGTTCTTTTTGATACTGGTGCATCGCATTCATACATATCAAGGGGATTTGTGGATAAGTATAACTTGCCCACCAAGGTTCTTAGAACACCTATGTTAGTAAGCTCACCAGGAGCGGAGTATATGGCTAGCCTAGGATGTTTTCAAGTGCCATTGAGTATAGGTAGGCATGTGTTTCCCTCAGATTTAATCATTTTGGAATCACAAGGATTGGATGTAATTCTGGGGATGGATTGGCTGTCGATGTATGGAGGAAACATCGATTGCGCCAGTAAGTCGATCTTGCTTACCACCCTAGAAGGGAGAAGGATCAAGTATGTATCCCGGCATGTGCCGAAGAGGACTCAAGTAAATTTTCTAACAGGAGTTGTGCAGGAGGAAGTACCAGTAGTGAAGGATTTCCCTGATGTATTTCTAGAAGAGTTGCCAAGCATGCCACCGGATAGAGATATTGAGTTTTTGATTGAGCTTTTGCCAGGCATATGGCCAATATCAAAGAGACC
The DNA here is from genome assembly GCF_018294505.1 of Triticum aestivum. Classification (NCBI taxonomy): domain Eukaryota; kingdom Viridiplantae; phylum Streptophyta; class Magnoliopsida; order Poales; family Poaceae; genus Triticum; species Triticum aestivum. The sequence goes on from NC_057806.1 coordinate 493,803,943, forward strand.
ATATAGGATGCCCGCAAAGGATTTGCTGGAGATTAAGAAGCAGATTAAGGAGTTACTAGATAAGGGATATATCCGCCCAAGTTCTTCACCTTGGGGATCGCCAGTACTTCTAGTGGAGAAGAAGGATGGATCGTTAAGGATGGTTGTTGATTATCGAGGATTGAATGAAGTAACCATCAAGAACAAGTACCCACTACCGATGATCAATGATCTGTTTGATCGATTGCAAGGAGCTAAGGTATTTTCCAAGATCGATCTGCGATCAGGATACCACAAGTTGAAGATTCGATAACATGATATACCTAAGACGGCTTTTACCACCAGGTATGGGCTGTACGAATATACCGTTATGTCATTTGGTCTGACTAACGCACCTGCATATTTTATGAACATGGTGAACAAAGTGTTTATGGAGTTTTTGGATAAGTTCGTCGTAGTGTTCATTGATGATATCCTGGTTTACTCGAAAAATGAAGAGGAGCATAAGGAGCATTTGCGTTTGGTACTTGGTAGGCTCAGAGAACATCAGTTATATGCCAAGTTTAGCAAATGTGAGTTTTGGTTGAAAGAAGTTGGATTTCTCGGACACGTTATATCTGGAGAAGGTATAGTAGTAGATCCCACCAAGGTTGACACCGTGACAAATTGGGAAGCACCAACAACAGGTGGAGAGATCCGGAGTTTTCTTGGACTTGCAGATACTACCAGAGGTTTATTGAGAATTTCTTGAAGATTGCAAAGCCTATGACGGAGTTGTTGAAGAAGGACACAAAGTTCATATGGACTGAGGAATGTGAGACTAGTTTCCAGGAGTTAAAGAAACGTTTGGTTACATCACCTGTGTTGATTTTGCCAGATCAGACCAAGGATTATGAGGTGTATTGCGACGCTTCACATCGAGGACTTGGAGCAGTGCTTATGCAGGAATGAAGAGTTGTTTCATATGCCTCGCGATAGCTTAAGCCTCATGAGTTAAATTATGCTACGCATGATTTGGAGTTAGCAGCCGTAGTGCATGCATTGAAAACCTGGAGACACTTTCTCATTGGAAACCATTGTGAGGTGTACATGGATCACAAGATTTTGAAGTATATTTTCACGCAGAAGGAGTTGAATCTCAGGCAAAGGAGATGGTTGGAGCTCATCAAGGATTATGATATTAGATTGCATTATCACCCCGGAAAGGCTAACATAGTAGCTGACACGCTGAGCCGTAAAAGTCATGTCAACACCTTAATGACAGGAGATTTACCAAGGGAGTTAGCCGAGAATCTTCGTGAGCTATGTTTGGAGATAGTTCTGAGAGGATATGTAGCAGCATTGGAGATTCAGTCTTCCTTGATGGATAAGATCAGAGAAGCTCAAAAGACCGACAAGGAGATTACCTCTATAAAGGAGAAAATGAGCAAAGGAAAAGCTAAGGAATTTCGTGAAGATGAGCACGATACCTTATGGTTTGAAGACCGTGTTTATGTGCCTAATGACCCAGAGATCAGGAAGTTAATTCTCCGAGAGGCCCATGATTCACCGTACTCGATTCACCCAGGAAATACCAAGATGTATTTGGATTTGCATGACACTTTCTGGTGGACCGGAATGAAGAAGGAAGGATATTGCGGAGTATGTAGCAGTTTGTGATGTATGTCAGAGAGTAAAGGTAGAGCATCAGAAGCCAGCAGGATTGCTACAGCCATTGCCGATACCCGAATCGAAGTGGGATAAGTTAGGCATGGATTTTATTATAGGATTGCCCAGAACACGTTCAGGCTATGACTCGATATGGGTTGTAGTCGATCGTTTGACAAAGGTAGCTCATTTCATTCCAGTGAAGACTACCTATACCAGTGCAAAGTTGGCAAAGATATACATGACCAGAATCGTATGTCTGCATGGAGTTCCAAGGAGCATTGTATCTGATAGAGGAACCTAATTTACCTCAAAGTTCTGGAATCAGTTGAATGAAACTTTGGGTACCATACTGGAGTTTAGTACAGCTTTCCACCCGCAGACATAAGGACAGACCGAGAGAGTCAATCAGATTTTGGAGGATATGCTGAGAGCTTGTGCGCTGGATTATGGATCTAGTTGGGACGAGAATTTGCCATATGCAGAGTTCTCTTACAACAACAGTTATCAATCCAGTTTGAAGATGGCCCCTTTCGAAGCCTTGTACGGAAGGAGGTGCAGGACCCCATTGTCGTGGGATGAAGTTGGAGACCGCCATTTGTTCGGACCAGATCTGGTTAAGGAGTCTGAACAGAAAGTGAAATTGATTCGCAATAGGCTCAAAGTAGCCCAGTCTAGGCAGAAGAGCTATGCAGATTCTAAACGCAAGGAGACAGTTTACGAAGTCGGAGACCGAGTTTATCTTCGAGTATCTCCACTTCGAGGAGTTAAGCGCTTTGGAGTTAAGGGAAAGTTAGCGCCACGTTTTGTAGGCCCATACAAAGTTTTGGAGTGTATGGGAGAAGTACCCTATAAGTTGGAATTGCCCGAAGGATTGTCAGGAGTTCACGACGTGTTCCACGTTTCCCAGTTGAAGAAGTGCCACGCAGAGATGGCTGATATACCGCTGAGAGATACAGCACCACTGGAAGCAATTCAGTTGGATAGTGATTTGACCTATGAGGAGAAACCAGTCAAGATTCTAGAGTATGCCAGTCGAGTCACCCGCAGCAAGGTTATCAAGTTTTGCAAAGTTCAATGGATCCACCACACGGAGGATGCAGCCACCTGGGAGTGAGAGGAAGAATTGCTGAAGGATCACCCTCACCTATTTTCTAGCCAACCCGAATCTCGAGGGCGAGATTCATCTTAAGGGGGGTAGGTTTGTAACATCCCAAATTTTCAATTTGGAATGTTATACACTAGATCATCATTGCATATCATATTTTATTGCATTTTGGTTGATCCTAGAAAATTCTACGCAACTCAAGGACCCTCGGAGAGAGTTGGGGATTTCGTTATTTTCATATTTGAGTATTCTCAAATTTTGAAAATAGGATCATTTGATTTTATTTATTTTATCTTCAATTATTTCTATTATCAAAATATGAGAGAGGGAATAAAATGACTTTCCCAAAATAAAGAAATATTGAGGATTTAATAAAAAAATCAAAAAAGATTTTTATTTTGGTTTTATTTGCTATTTTATTTGAATTTAGGAAAAATGCGTGTTTTTCAAAATTGCATTTAGGCCCCAAACAAATGTTCATCCTGTGCGGCTTGATTTTAGAAGGCGGGGAAATTTTATTTTGGGATTTTTGGAGTCCGTTTAGTATTACATTTGTTTTTTCTCTGAGCGTAATTATTTAAAAAGAGAGAGAGAAGTCCGAAGCGACTTTGGGCCGTAACCGGCCAGGACTCCGCCTGGCCGGGCCTTCAAATAGCCGCCGCCCGAGGCTCGACAGCCAAGCCGCGCCCCACCCCCAAACCCTAATCCTAGCCCCGCCGCCGCCGCCTCCGCGCCGCCGCCGTCGAATCGCACTGCCGCCGCGCCGCCCGCGCCGCCTCACCCCGCGCCGCCGCCCTGCCGCCACCTCACCCCCCGCCATCCCGCTGCCCCCCCCACCGCCTCCGCCTATCGCCGGAGCCGCCGCCGCCGCCGCCATTCGCCGGAGTCGCCGGAGGTAGACCTCGCGCCGCCAGTTTTTCTCGAAAAACCGATCGGTTTTCCGGCGGTTTTGTTTGGTTTTTTTAGTTTCATTTTTTAAATAGATCGGTTTTCCGGTTTATTTAATTAGCGAGTGTTCGCCCGTTCGTTTGTTTTAACGAACACGTTCTTCGATTAGATCCAGTTAACGAACGTTCATTCATTAATCTATTCATCGTTTTTTTCTCGGATTAAATCCACGATTTTTCTGATCGCGATTCCTGATCCGTTTTTCTTTCTAGTCTAACTTTTCGCTCGTTTATCGGAATCAGGCGATTCAAGCGCTTGGAGTTTCATCTCGAAACCCTCTTTCTGTTTAACCCACTCAAACAAGTTTTTGCCACTGTAAAAATTACCCTAGATCAAGAATAGTAAACGAAGCATGTTTCTTTTGCCATTTGTCTTTCGTTGCTTCGTTCGATTTAATTCTTTTTGCCAACCGGAGTTCTTAAGTTGAACTTTCTGGTTAGATCTCTTATTCGAGTTTTACCTGTGCATTGGATGAGTACTTATTGTATGCTTTTTTGTTTGCGATAGAGTACCCGGAGTGCGCCGCTTTCTACTTCGAATCGCTAGGTTTTGCGGATCATCATTAAGGCAAGTAACACTTTGATCATACCTCCTACTAGCCAGTTTTATTGCATTAGATCAATCCTCACACATTGCATGGTTAGGATCTAATTAAATTGTGGGTTTGGGAAGTAGTTGAGGTAGTACCTATTACCTGTTATTATCAAACCTTTGGGAGTTACTTCTACGTTGCTTTTTATGCTATGCTATGCTAGTAAACGTGGATTGGGTGAGTGAAATCTATGACAGATGTGATTTTGATAATTTAATGGTTTATCTAAGGTGGCAACTTAAATTCACATCTGGGTGGATTGAGGCACCTGGGTATTCTAGTGATTGCTTGTTTTTCTTTTGGACCGCCACCTAGGCTCAAAGGGATCATAAGATTATTCATGCTAGAAACTTCTGTGTGCGGCCACAAGCTACTATGGGCTCTAGCATAGTTGAGTAAGTCATGCGAACTCTTACAGTGCTATACTAGCAGATGTAGGGGAAAGTATGTGTAATGGTTTACCCGATCGTAAGGTGCTAGCGCTTCTGAAAGACTATGTCTCGGTCATCCGTTTCTCAAACATCATTGTAGTGCGAGAAATCAAACGGAGGCGATCGAGTCTTGTGGGGAAAAGTGCGCAAACCTCTGCAGAGTGTATAAACTAATCATGGTTAGCCGTGTCCCTGGTTATGGACATCTTGAGTATCTAGTACTTGGATTATCATGTGAATCTCATCATGTTACTCTAATTAATTTTGTTGGGTTTTGTTTAATGATGATGCTTAATTGGGATTGAGAATGCTGTCAACCATTCTCAATGTTTAACAACTACCATGATAGTTAAATAAAATTTATTACTTTACAGTAGGGAAATTGGCTTTACGCAAAACTGTAACCATAGAGCTTTCCACCAGCCAAATATACATATAGTATAGCCTATTTCATTCCATTACTCTCTATGTGTTACATTGCCAGCATATTCCATGTGCTGACCAGTTTCGGGCTGCAACGTTAATGTTGCAGACTTTTCAGACGACGATTAAGGTGCTTTTAGGTCGTGGTTCTATACTCAGTGATGCCGTTGGAGTTGATGGACTCACTTATCTTCCAAGCCTTCCGTTGTTATGGTTATTAGATGGCCTTAAGCCATATTCATTGTAATAAGTTCTCTTTTGAGACACTTGATGTAATAAGTGTGTGATTGCTACTCTGTTATAAATCCTTCAAGTACTGTGTGGTGTTAGCATTACTGATCCAGGGATGACACCTGAGCACAGAGATTTTGCCGTTTGAGGTCTGGTCGCTACATGCCTTCTTCAGCTGCCTGGCCTTCTCAAACTTCCATTTCTCTTTGTCAATGAAGGCAGTCAACACATGACTTTGACCAGGAGTGAGGTTCATCTCAGGCAGAGGTGTGTTGGGGTCCTTGTGCCACAAGTCGATGAAGCCGAGGATCAACTTTGGATCCAGTATCAATGGCACGTTACTGCCTTTGGCTCTAGCGGCCCTGTGCTGTCTGTCTTTGATGATTTCTTCAAGTTCTTCATCATCAGTTTCGTCCTCAAAGGACGGTACTTGAAAGGCGACCTGCTTCTTTTGAGGACTTGGTCTAGTGTCTTGCTACCTCTTGAGCACTGCGTTGGATTTCCTTGAAGAGGAAATGATGATGCAGCAAAGTAGCGTAAGTATTTCCCTCAGTTTTTGAGAACCAAGGTATCAATCCAGTAGGAGGCTATGCACAAGTCCCTCGTACCTGCACAAAACAAATAACTCCTCGCAACCAACGCGATAAGGGGTTGTCAATCCCTTCACGGTCACTTATGAGAGTGAGATCTGATAGATATGATAGAATAATATTTTTGGTATTTTTGTGATAAAGATGCAAAGTAAAATAAAAGCAAAGTAAAAAAGCAAAGGAAATAACTAAGTATTGGAAGATTAATATGATGAAGATAGACCCGGGGGCCATAGGTTTCACTAGTGGCTTCTCTCAAGAGCATAAGTATTTTACGGTGGGTGAACGAATTACTGTTGAGCAATTGACATAATTGAGCATAGTTATGAGAATATATAGGTATGATCATGTATATAGGCATCACGTCCGAGACAAGTATAACGACTCCTGCCTGCATCTACTACTATTACTCCACTCATCGACCGCTATCTAGCATGCATCTAGAGTATTAAGTTCATGACAATAGAGTAACGCCTTAAGCAAGATGACATGATGTAGAGGGATAAATTCATGCAATATGATAAAAAAATCATCTTGTTATCCTTGATGGCAACAATACAATACGTGCCTTGCTGCCCCTACTGTCACTGGGAAAGGACACCGCAAGATTGAACCCAAAGCTAAGCACTTCTCCCATTGCAAGAAAGATCATCTAGTAGGCCAAACCAAACTGATAATTCGAAGAGACTTACAAAGATAACCAATCATACATAAAAGAATTCAGAGAAGATTCAAATATTGTTAATAGATAATCTTGATCAGAAACCCACAATTCATCGGTCTCAACAAACACACCGCAAAAAGAAGATTACATCGAATAAATCTCCACAAGAGAGGGGGAGAACATTGTATTGAGATCCAAAAAGAGAGAAGAAGCCATCTAGCTAATAAATATGGACTGAAGGTCTGAGGTAAACTACTCACACTTCATTGGAGAGGCTATGGTGTTGATGTAGAAGCCCTCCGTGATGGATGCCCCCTCCGGCGGAGCTCCGGAACAGGCCCCAAGATGAGATCTCGTGGATACAGAAGGTTGCGGCGGTGGAATTAGGTTTTTGGCTCCGTCTCCGATCATTTGGCGGTACGTAGGTATATATAGGAGGAAGGAGTACGTCGGTGGAGCAACAGGGTCCCACAAGGGTGGAGGGCGTGCCTGGGGGGGTAGGCGCACCCCTACCTCATGGCTTCCTCCTTTATTTCTTCACGTAGGGTCCAAGTCTCCTGGATCATGTTCGTTCCGAAAATCACGTTCCCGAAGGTTTCATTCCGTTTGGACTGCATGTGATATTCCTTTTCTGCGAAACTCTGAAATAGGCAAAAAAAATAGCAATTCTAGGCTGGGCCTCCGGTTAATAGATTAGTCCCAAAAATAATATAAAAGTGGATAATAAAGCCCAATAATGTCCAAAATAGTAGATAATATAGCATGGAGCAATCAAAAATTATAGATACATTGGAGACGTATCATGCCTCGTCCAGCAGTGGCCTTGGTCTTTAGCAAAGTGGGGCCAATTGAAGAATGCAGAGGAGCTGATGAACTTAAAGATGCTCCTAAGGCAATAGAGATGCATATTGTCCTTTGGCACGAGGAGAGATGTGCAGGTGTTGAGGACTTTGACGGAGGACCTGAGGATTTTCCAACTTGAGGAACTGGGGCGGCTTGAGGAAATGGCCATGAGGGCTTAGCAGAAGTTGGTTGTGAGGGCATTGCAGAGGAGCTTGGCCGTGAGGGCATTAAAGAAGAAGGGGCACTGGGCTTGTGTGCAGGCTTCTTAGGCATGGCCTTCTTCAGCTTGCTAGCAGAGGCCTCAGCAGTGGCAGCAGCAGCAGAGTCTTCATTGAATTTCCTCACCACCTCTTTTGCTACTCTGGCAAACTTAGCTTGACGCTTTGCCCATTCATCAGTATAGTCCTCACCGCGCTTGAGGCTAGTGGGATCAGCTTCTTGGCCAGGTGCCAATAGAGGTCTTGGGAAAGGAGGGTGAAGAGCAAATTTATTCATATATTTTGGAGTGACATATCTTTATTCTCTCCATTCTCGTGCCCATCTCCTCTCTATCCTTTGTATGCACACCTTGCATTGATTTTTGTCCTCCTTTCCATGTGTGGCCTCATCAGGAGTGCAATAATCCCTATAAATGTCATCAGGGATCTCAAAAGCTGTGTTGACTTCCGGTTTATTTCCTCCCTTCTGAGGTTTCTTTCCGTCAGCCATTTTCTTCAGCCGAGGATTTTGAACAGTTGAATTCTCTGAAGAGGCATGCAGTTTTTCTTCGAGGAATGCTGCAAATGAGTTAAGTTGATGAGAACCTAGAGATTCAGCAGCAGATGTTGTACCTGTGAACAGAGTATAGGTGCGAAGAATTTGGAGAGGTCATATGCATTCTCAGAAGTTTTTGCAAAAGGAACAAGTTTGAGGAATTTGACCGGATGAGTCTTGAGGAATTTTACTAAGCGCTCTTCGACTTAGGTTCCAGAGTTGTACAGATTTGAAAATCCACACAACTGAGGAATCTTGAAGAGAAATGTTGCTTAGAGAAACAGATCAAGAACAGATGATATGTGAGGTGTTTAGTGTGTGAAGATTTAAGGAATAAACTCCTTTTGAAGATTTGAAGAAAACATCAGAATCAACAAGGGCAGTAAAAGTAACTTTGAATTACCCTTGACGAAGACCACAACAAACTGGGAAGGGTAGATTTAGAAGCTCGTCAGTTCGGATCTTCCACGCCCTAACTTGGCTGAGGAAGACGGCTACGACGGCGACGAAGTGATGAAATCCGCAGCCGGCGCGAGTACGACGATGGCGAGGTCGAGGCAGTGAAGCTCTTCCTCACCGGCGACGATGGAAGTAGCGGCGGTACTAGGGTTTGAGAGCTCGAGCCAGGGAGTGAGGTCGAGCGGAGTAAAAACAAAGTGAGGAAGGGAGGGGTTTATTTATAGCCGAAGTGAAAAACTGCTCCCTCGAGGAAATTGGACGAACGTGCCCCTGACCCTTCTCATTCGCGTGACATGTGTCACCCACATACAGAGAGGTGACGATCGTGTGTGATCATGGGTGAATAGAATAATATATCTCGGAAGGTGGAACGGTTTGAGCGGCAAAAACCGAAAATTCAGATAAGATAAGTTCAAAGTTTCGTTCGCAAATTCTTCAGCTGACAAGGACACAGTGAAAATTTTGAACGAGTTTCAAGTAGAACGCACATGAAGAATTTGTGAATAGACTGGGTTGAGTTTAGCATAGAGGGGGAAGGGTCCGATCACATTCACTTAGCAGAACAAGCAACTTGAAGAAATAGCAATAAGTGAATGTTGCAGATGACATAAACTCATATATATCTATATTGCCAATGAAGACACCAATAGAAAGAGTGAAGACATTGCAAAGTTGAAGAAAATGAACAACTTAGGAATTACAAAAATTCAAATTGAAGATTTTCAACTTTTGGTGGTGGCGTGACCCACCGTATAAGAATGATGATTTTAGACACCACATAAAATTGTCGTAGGGTTCTGAGAATCAAATTCTTCATTAATTTCTTCACACTTAGAGGGTTATTCTTCATTGATTGAAGAAAAATGTTACTTCGTGTGTTGCACATCTAAGTCATCAATTTTGTATAAGTGTTAGGATGTGTCTCCTTTTCAAAGGACATTCGAAGATTCTAAGATATTTAGCTCACACTTCAACTTGCTAAATCTCTTCTCATCCAAGGGCTTTGTGAAGATATGGGCTAGCTATTCTTCAGTCTAAACATGCTCAATAGCAATGTCACACTTCAACACATGATCACGAAGAAAATGATGACGAATTTGAATGTGCTTTGTCTTCGAGTGCTGAACTGGGTTATGAGCAATCTTGATGGCACTCTCATTGTCATAGTAGAGAGGCACATTCTTCATGTTGATGCTGTAGTCCTTGAGGGTTTGCTTCATCCACATCAATTGAGCACAGCAAGAACCAACAACAATGTACTCAGCTTCAGTAGTAGATAGTGATACGCAGTTCTGTTTCTTCGAGGACCAACAGACCAAGGATCGTCCGAGGAAATGGCATGTACTTGATGTTGACTTGCGGTCCACACGATCACCAGCATAGTCAGAGTCTGAATATCAAATGAGATCAAAAGTCGTGCCCTTGGGATACCATAATCCAAGTGTTGGTGTGTGAGCTAGATATCGAAGAATATGCTTCACAACCTTATGGCATGATTCCTTTGGTGTAGCTTGAAATCGGGCACACATGCAAACACTAAGCATAATATCTGGCCTAGATGCACATAAATACAATAAAGAACCAATCATGGAGTGGTATACCTTTTGATCGAAGTCAATACCATTTTCATCAGTGCACAAATGGCCATTTGTGGGCATAGGGATTTTGACTCCTTTGCAACCTTGCATGCCGAATTTCCTCAGTACATCCTTGAGATATTTCTCCTGAGATATGAATATGCCATTTCGCTATTGACGAATCTGAAGAACTAAGAAGAATTTCAATTCTCCCATCATAGACATTTGATATTCTTCACTCATCACATAGGCAAATTCATCACTGTAACGTTGATCAGTACAGCCGAAAATGATATCATCAACATATATTTGGCACACAAACAATTCACCATCATAAGATTTAGTGAAAATAGTTGGGTTAAGTGAATCGGGTTTGAAGCCTTTCTTCATGAGGAATTCCTTCAAAGTATCATACCACGCCCGAGGGGCTTGCTTGAGGCCATAGAGGGTCTTATTGAGTCTGAAGACTTTGTCAGGATGCTTTGGATCTTCAAAACCTGGGGGTTGAGCAACATATACTTCTTCCTCAAGCTTACCATTGAGGAATGCACTTTTCACATCCATTTTATATAAGATGATATCATGATGGTTAGCATAAGCAAGTAATATGAGAATAGCCTCAAGTCTAGCAACAGGTGCAAAAGTTTCATAGAAATCAATTTCTTCAACCTGTGTGTAGCCTTGAGCTACAAGTCATGCCTTATTCCTCACCACAAGGCCATTTTCATCTTTCTTGTTGCGGTAGATCCACTTTGTGCCAATGATATTGTTCTTGCAAGGATCTGGACGATTGACCAGTTCCCAGACGTTGTTGAGCTCAAATTGATGTAATTCCTCTTGCATAGCTTGAATCCACTCAGGCTCCATAAATGCTTCATCTACCTTAGTGGGCTCTGTGATAGAGAGAAAAGCAAAGTGCCCACAAAAGTTAGATAAATGTGAAGCTCTTGAGAGTGTGAGAGGACCTGGAATGTTGATGTCACTGACGATTTTCTCAATCTGCACTTCATTTGCAACGCGAGGATGGGCTGGTTGTCGTTGAGGAATTTGATTAGCATTTTCTTCAGCACCATTTTCCTCATGTGCATCAGCATGATGTTCTTCACGTTCTAGAATGACTTCTTCAGCAGATTCTTCGATAGGAATGACTTCCTCAGTAGCCTTGACCTTAATAGATTCCTCAGGAGGTATTTCATCTGTCACGGGAGGTAGGTGCTCTCTTTGTGAGCCATTAGTTTTATCGAACCGCACATCTACAGTTTCAACAACCTTGTGGTGATAGGTGTTGAAGACTCTATAGGTGTGCGAGTCCTTACCATAACCGAGCATAAAACCTTCATGTGCTTTCGGTGCAAATTTAGAACTGTGATGAGGATCTCTAATCCAGCATTTAGCACTGAAGACTTTGAAATAACTCACATTGGGTTTCTTGTTAGTGAGGAGTTCATATGCAGTCTTCTTGAAGAATTTGTGAAGATATACCCTATTGATGATGTGGCATGCAATATCAATTGCCTCAGGCCAGAAGCGAGTAGGTGTCTTGTACTCATCAAGCATAGTGCAAGCCATCTCAACAAGAGTCCTGTTCTTGCGCTCCACGACGCCATTCTACTGAGGAGTATATGGAGCAGATAACTCATGAGTGATACCAAGTTCATCAAGATAGTCATCAAGACCAGTGTTCTTGAACTCAGTTCCATTGTCACTTCTGATGTGCTTGATCTTCACACCAAAGTTGGTTGAAGCCCTCGAAGAAAATCGTTTGAAGACTTCCTGCACTTCAGTTTTGTAAGTGATGATATGCACCCATGTATATAGATAATAATCATCAACAATGACAAATCCATATAAAGATGCAACAATAGTAAATGTGGCATAGTGAGTAGGGCCAAAGAGATCCATGTGAAGACATTCAGATGGATGAGTGCTAGTCATGATGGTCTTTGATGGATGCTTGGCCTTGGTCATCTTTCCGGCTTCACAAGCTCCACACAAATGGTCCTTGAGGAATTTGACACACTTGATGCCAATGACATGCTTCTTCTTCGCGAGCGGGTGCAAGTTCCTCATCCCAGCATGACTAAGTCGTCGATGCCATAGCCAGCCTTCTAAAGCTTTTGCAAGTAGACATGTAGCAGGTTGTGGTTCTGTAGAGAAATAAACAATATACAAATATCCTCTCCTAAAGCCTTCAAAGACTTTGGAATTGTCAGCTTCCATGATCACAACACAACGATACTTGCCAAAGACAACAACCATATCAAGATCACAAAGCATTGAGACAGACATGAGGTTGAACCCTAAGGACTCGACAAGCATGACTTTGTCTACGTGTCAATCCTTTGAGATTGCAACCTTACCTAGACCCAATACCTTGCTTCTTCCTTTGTCAGCGTAGGTGATATGCTTCAGATGTGATGGAGATAAAGCAGAGTCCATCGATAAGCTCCTATCACCAGTCATGTGATTTGTACATCCACTATCGAGGACCCACTCAGTGGCTTTGGGTTGATCATCCTGCAAATGAATTAGTGAAAAATATGATATCAATTTCATCAGATCAATTTCATCAAGCAATAGAACAGATAAAGCAGTATGAGGACGTGAGAAATGAGAATTCATTTCTTCATGATTAGCTTGCATCCTTTCAAGCATATTCAGGTCTGCAGCAAATTCTTCAGACGTTTCAGTTCGTCTGGAGACCTGACCCTGCATAAGAGATTAGTTCTTTTTCCCACCCACATCTGAAGGGGTGGCAAAGAGTCCATCATTCCACGAGCTCCATAAGAGAAAGGTGGCATAGATGCCAATCCACTTCGTTTCACATAAGAGGGGTTAGGGTAAGCATAAGAGTAAGCAGAGAAATTCTTCGAGGATTTATGAACATAATGATTTAAAGAATGATGCACATATCCATAATCCTTAGATCTTCCCTGCAAAACAGAAGGGTTAGCACTATGATGTTCATATGAGGACTTTGATCCTTTTGAGGAATTTGATCCACGTGAGGAATTTGGTCCGTATGAGGACTTGGATCCATATGAAGAATTTGATCTGGGGTTCCTATTCTTCACAGGTGGTGTCATGATGACATTCACCTGAAGACTTTCAAGGCACCTTTTGGGAACCCAGATTTTCTTCATAGGAGAACCGTTCCTGCAGTTAGTGCCAACATATGTAGCAAATACTTCACCATTCTGATTTTTGAACAATTTATAGTTGGAGTCAAATGACTCATCAGAAGAATATGAAGATTCACATGTAAAGCTAGATAAAGTAGATGGATCCACTGAAGGTCCCCTTGCAGCAACCCATGAGTTTTTGGGATACTACTCAGCTTTCCAGTAGGTCCCATCAGCATTGAGTTTCCTCTCACAGGCAATACCCTCTTTCCTAGGGTTCCTGTTGAGGATCTGCCTTTTAAGCACATCACAAAGAGCCTGATGCCCTTTGAGGATTTTGTACATGCCTGTCATATACAATTCCTTCAACCCTGCATCATCAGTGATACTAGCAACATCCTCAGATGAGGAATTAGTGATAGTAGAGACAGTTGAAGAATTTACAGCAATGGAAGCATTTGAGCTTTCAGGTGAAGAATTAGCAGATTCACATTCAATGCACTTCAAACATGGAGGAATAAATTCTTCCCGAGTAGCGCTGATTTGTTGAGCAAGTAATGAATCACGCTCTATCTGAAGATCTTCATAACTTACTCTTAACTGCTCAAGATCTTGCTTTCTTTGAATAAATTCATAAGAAAGCTTCTCATGATCAGATAAGAGAGTATTATGATGACCTTGAAGATTGTCAAACTTGGACTGAAGTCTCTGAAGATTTTCAGTCAAAATTTTAGTGCAATCCATTTCATCGCCCAACATATCATCGCTTTTATCTAGCATATTTTGAACTTTTTCCAGAGCCTTTTGAAGTTTCACAGCAATCTTAGCAAGTTTAGAATAGCTGGGTTTGAGGTTTTCATCAGATTCATCCTCACTTGATTCGGAGGAGGGATATTTGAGTACCTTTGAGCCTTTTGCCATGAAGCAATAGGTGGGAGCGTAGTCATCATCGTCGTCATCAATAGTGTTGGGGAAGTCCTTTTCTTTAAAGTTGAAGATGGACTTGCTGACGAACGCGGTAGCGAGGGCTAGGCTCGCCACACCAGAGTTTGACTCCTCGGATTCCTCCTCTTCCTCATTTTCCTCAGATTCAGCCTTAGTGTCCATTTCCTTGCCAATGAATGTCCGAGCCTTCTTGGAGCTGCTCTTCTTGTGAGATGAAGAACTTGAAGATTTTGATGAAGAGGACTTTGAAGATTTCTTCTTCTTCTTTGAATCATCAGAACTGTAGTCCTTGTACTTCTTCTTTGATTCCTTTTCCCACTGAGGACAATCTTGAATGTAGTGAGCGGGCTTCTTGCATTTGTGACATAGTCTCTTCTTGTAATCATGGGATGAGGAATCTGATCTCAAGTCACCACTTCTTGAGGATTTTCCAAAACGACCATGTCTTGAGAACTTCTAGAATTTCCTCACGACCATTGCTAGCTCCTGGATCAGTTCTTCAGGGTCACCAAGGCTGCTACCAGAATCTTCACCTTCAGATTCAGACACTGCCTTGGACTTCAGAGCTCGTGATCTGCCATAGCTTGGTCCATAGAGATCTCTCTTCTCAACAAGCAGGAACTCATGAGTGTTTAGTCTCTCGAGGATATCAGCGGGATCAAGTGACTTATAGTCTCCACATTCTTGTATCATCAATGCCAAAGTATCAAATGAGGAATCAAGCGATCTCAGTAATTTCTTCACCACCTCATGGTCGGTGATGTCAGTGGCACCAAGTGCTTGAAGCTCATTTGAGATGTCAGTGAGGCGATCGAAGGTTTGTTGAACATTTTCATTATCGAGTCTTTTGAAGCGGTTGAAGAGATTGCGAAGAACGTCAACTCGAGAGTCACGCTGTGTTGAGACTACTTCATTGACCTTGGACAGCCTGTCCCAGATAAGCTTTGTTGTCTCCAAAGCACTGACTCTGCCATATTTCCCTTTGCTCAGATGGCCACATGTGATGTTCTTATCTTGAGAGTCGAGTTGCCTGAATCTCTTCACATCAGCAGTGTTGATGGTAGGAGTGACAGAGGGAACGCCATTTTCCACAACATACCAGAGATCATTGTCAATTGCCTCAAGATGCATGCGCATCTTATTCTTCCAGTAGGGGTAATATGTTCCATCGAAGGTAGGACACCCAGCAGAAACCTTGATCATACCTATGGTCGACATAACTAAAACTCTAGGCGGTTAAACCAAAATCACACAGAACAAGGGAGTACCTTGCTCTGATACCAATTGAAAGTGCGTTAAGTCGACTAGACGGGTGAATAGGCGATTTTTATGAATTCTTCACTAAGCAATTTCAGGGTGAGGAAATTCCTAAGAGAAGAACTACTTGTAGCGGAATAAGTACTCAGATGTAAACATAACAGAATATAAGCATGGTCTTCATGATGAAATGAAAACAAGCACAGAGTACAGAAAACGTAAACACAGGATAAAACAAGATGAAGACAAACAGACTAAAGAAATTGAACTGAGGAAATTGAGAAAGACTTCAGTCAAAGTCTTCAAACAGATATGAACAAGCACACAACACAGTAATGAGGAAATGTAAGGGTTGAGGAAATAGAACCAGTAGGCTTGGTGAAGACAATGATTTGGTAGACCAGTTCCAACTGTTGTGACAGTCGTACATCTGGTTGGGGCGGCTAGGTATTCAAACCTGAAGACACATAGTTCCGAACACCCAGTCCTGAACACGCAGTTCAGGTCACTTAGTCCTCACCGCATTCCCCTTGAGCTAAGGTCAGACAGACCTCGCCCAATCACTCGTGGTAAGTCTTCAGGTGACTTCCAAACCTTCACAAACTCGGTTACTCGACGATCCACAATTTCCTCTTGGATGCTCTAGACCATGACACCTAACCATCTGGAAGATGCACAATCTTCAAAGGTAACAAGCGTCAGATCCACGTAGGATCAATCTCTTCAGTGATGCTCAATCACTTTGTGTTTGTAGGTGTTTGGGTTTGGGTTTTCACTAGTAGAAAAGGGGGCAACGGTCCAGGCCGGGTCAGCACATTAGTCCCGGTTCAGTCCAGCACCGGGACCAATGGGGGCATTGGACCCGGTTCGTGAGCCCAGGGGCCGGCCGGGCCACATTGGCCATTGGTCGCGGTTCATCTGGACCTTTTGGTCCCGGTTGGTGGGACGAACCGAGACCAGTGGGCCTCGCGCCTGGCCCACCACCATTGGTCCCGGTTGGTGGCTTGAACCGGGACCAAAGGCTCCCCTTTAGTCCCGGTTCATGACACCAACCGGGACCAATGAGGTGCCTATATATACCCCCTCGCCTAAGAGCAGAGCACACTGCTCTGTTTTTTCTGGCCGAGGGGGAGAGGGCTTGGTGGTGCTCTAGCTCACCTCCTATGCACACAAGGTGTTCGATGGAATGCCCGAGCCACACTACTTAAGCTCTCTCCTCTCCAAGCTCAACCTCCGAGCTCCATTTTACTCAATATTTGTCTAGGTTTAGCGGTCCGTCATGCCCCGTCCCCGTCTTCACCGCCGTCGATCACCCGCGCCGAGCTCATCACCGGCACCACCGTGGTGAGCCTCTTGTTCTTATCTTCTTTCTGAAAGGAAAAATATTCTTACTTGTATGTTTACATAGATACTTGTATTATTTTCTTACTTTTATCATTGCATCTTATATAGTGCGATGGTTTTGGTATCCGCCCCCGTCGGCCCTCGTCCTGTCTATGATTCGGATGTGGTATATATATTATCTTTATAACTATTGGTTCATTTATTGTTTATGAAAATTATGCCGACCAATGTGACATAGATTTTATTTATGTAGGATGTATGAATCAGAAATTCCAACTGACCCTATTGTCAAGAGGTTAAATTTAGTTGAAGAAGAAAACAATTTGTTGAAGGAAAAAATAAAAAAAATTGAGGAGGAGAAGATGATATTGGAGTTGCATGTTGCGGATGTCGTCGATGATCACAAGATCAAGATGGATGCAATGCGCTTGAAGATTAGAAAGATTAGAAAATGTGCCATTCATACCGAGGCTTGGTATCATTATGCCATTGGATCAATTGTTACCTTGGTTGCGATTATGATCACATTTGTTTTCGCATTGAAATGTTTTACATAGTTTCAATGTATGGTTTAATTAATTAGATGCTCTGTGTCGGAGTAAATAGCCATGGGTAGCCTAGCCGGCTTCCCCTGGCCCTTCTGAGAAAATTACGAGCCCGTCCGGCTCTCAAGAATACAAGATGTGGGGCCGCCTTCCCCTTGCTGGCTGTCGCCCAGGCCGGCTTTCGGCAGGCGGCCCGACTTTAGCCCTCATGAAGAAAGCCATGGGAGGGCCGACTTCGAGAAGCCGACCATGAGGAGGCCGACTCCAAGAAGCCGGCTCCCATGAAGCGGTCGAGACCGTACCCTCAAAGTTTGCACCCGCCTAGAGGCGGTGAAACGGGGCATGGCTACAGTAAAGCCTGCCACCCCCGAATCCCGGAGCACGCCTGGCACAGTGCGCCGTACGGGTGGCCATGACCTGTCCGGCGTGGCACTGTTGCCACGTTGACCTTGATGTCATCCACGACGGGCTACCAGTACGGCCCATGGGCGGTGGGCCCCTTCGGGCAGAGAGACACCCGAAGGCGGCCATGCCTCCCCTAGTCGGCCCAAGACGGAGCCGGCTCCCCGCAGCCGGCTCGCCGCCTCCCTCGAAGGAGACGCCCCATTAAGGAGATAAGACGCGGCGAGGCTACAGCGATCGCCCGCCGGACGGCGATACTGTAGCCACGCCTACCACGACGAAGCCCACGTCACCAAGATGGAGCGACAGTAACCAGCCGCCGACCAAGCCCTGGACAGTGGGGCCTGCCTGTCGACCAAGGGGCCGGCAGCCGGTGGGACCCACCAGTCGGTGGGCCCCAGCAGCCGGCGCAGAAGCCGGCGAGCGCAGTCACAGACGGCTGGGCCCCGCGCCCAGTCGAATTACCATTGTACCCCCCGGGGGTAGGCCTATATAAACCCCCTGGGGCACCCATGCAAAGGGTTCGACCCCCAGCTAGTCCTAGACACCATACAAGGAGAAGAAGCGAGCTAGCCGTGCCCTTCTTCCTCCTCCCACCGAACAGCTCAAGGAGCATTGTGTAGCTACTTGTCCATCCAGTGATCATGCGGAGACCCCGCAGAGCAGCAGTAGGGGTGTTATCTCCACGGAGAGCCCCATAGCTGGGTAAGATTCGCCGGCGTGCATGTCTTCACCTCATCCCGTTTCCAGGCACCGGCGATGTCTTACTGGCTCCCACAATGATAAGCCACCCATTGGCATATGTCGCACCTACCACCCGACATTTGGCGCCCACTGTGGGGCCAGGTGCACCGTCGTCCGGAGACCTGTTCTGGACGGGAACCCTCTTCCTCCCCAGCGAGCGTAGCCAGCCCGGCACGCCCGATGGCGCTTGCCACGACACGCTGCAAGGCGTCGCCAGCATCTGCGCGGCGAGCAGCCTCGCCGATCTCCTCGATGAAACCCTCATCTCCGACGGGCTCGCCTCCGATGCGGGCACCGACCACCTCGCCAACCTCCTCGGCCAGCTCCATGTCTCCAGCGAGCCCGCTATGGATCTGGAGTCGGTTGGCTCCACCGACCCGATGCCTGTCGACTCCGACACGGCCTCCTTCGAGACCTTCCCCACCAACGTCACGATCTACAACGACCCGCTTCCTCGAGCCGACGGCTGCGACGTTGTCACCACCGAAGTGATGGTTGTCGGCCACGGCGGCCCGGCTGACGAGAGCGCCCACGGCGCCCCGCACGCGGCGGCCCGCGACTTGTCCACCCCCCTCCCGGCTGATGCTGACGACGAAGCACTGGAAGCGCGCCGCCTCGCCCTCCTCGCAGAGGGTCAGAGGATGGCTTCCGTGAGACGCCTCACTGAGGCCTACCAGCGCGAAGCTGACCGCGCCGCCTTCGGCACGCCGGCCCCGGGCGGGCCAAGCCGGGCCGGCATTGTCAAGCAACACGGCGCCGTCATCGCCGACACTTTAGGAGTCGACCGCCCAGTCTACGCCACTCCACTCGAGAACCTGCGCGCCACCCAGGCGGCCATAGACGAGCTAGATGGACTGGGGGCCGAAGAACTCCCCCGCATGACCCGACGCATCCAGCAGCTGATCGATGTAGCCGCGCAGCGGCACGAAGCTGACGCCCGCGCGGGAAGCCCTCCCCCGCACCGAGATCACGGTGCGACGTCCCGGACGCCGACTACGAGCAACACCCGCGCGCGGCGCGAGAAAGAGCCGGCGGCCAGCCGAAGCCGGACCCGAATCTCCATCGAGCGAGACGCGGACGGCCGTCCCCGAGCCATGGAATGGCGGGGCAACCCGCCTCCGTCCCGACCCCGTGGAGAGAGATATCCCACCCCGCCGCCAGTGGCGCACCCGACTCTCAGCGGCCAACTAGGTCGCCACGAAGGAGTCAGCGAGAACGACGCCCGCCATCAGATCAACCGCCTGGCGCGATCCCTGGCGCTGGAAGAAGAAGACGATGTCAATCCGCCTTGCTTCGGCCCCCGCATCCGCGACGAGCCCTTCCCCAAAGGGTTCTCGCTCCCAAGAGACACGCCCAAGTACAACGGCTCCATGAAGCCGGAAGATTGGTTGATCGACTACTCCACAGCGGTTTGCATAGCCAATGGCAACCGGCGCGTTGCCATGAAGTACGTGCCCCTCATGCTGCAAGGCACGGCGCGAACCTGGCTCAACAGCCTCAAACCACGCAACATCAATAGTTGGCTAGACTTCACAGAAGCCTTCATCTGCAACTTCACCAGCACCTACAAGCGGGCTCCCAAGCCCAGACAGATCTCCTTGTGCGTACAAGGCCCCGCCGAGTCCACTCGCGACTACCTCACGCGTTGGGCCGAGCTCCGCAACTCTTGCGAAGGGGTGCACGAGGTGCAGGCCATAGATTACTTCACAGCCGGGTGTCGAGAAGGCACCCTCCTCAAGCACAAGCTTCTCTGCGACGAGCTGACTACCCTCGACGAGCTTCTAGACATAGCGGACAAATACGCAACCGCCGACTCCTCAATGAAGACCGAGCTCCGGGAAGACGCGTCCGGAAAAGTACTCAACCCGGCGCCCAAGACGCCGGCTGGGGATGCCGGCCGACGCCCACACTCGAATGACCACAAGCGCAAGGGCCCCACGCCGCCTCCCGCCAGTCGGCAGGTGGCCACAATTGAAGACGTGCTGCCCGAAGGGCGGCCCGCGCCCAAGAAACCCAAGGGCGGCCGGCCGGCTTGGCAGCCGGCCTTCTCCTACGAGCAAACTCTCGACGCCCCGTGCAAGTTCCACAGCGGCGCGAAGCCGTCAAACCACACAACCCGGAAGTGCCATTGGCTCACCCGAATCTCCAAAGGCGAGGGGCTCGCGCTGCCTCCGCCTGCCGGCCCGCCACCTCCGGCTCCGCCGCCTCCAGCCGCTCGGCCCGCAGTCGGGGCCGTGCACGACAAATTCCCCGACGAGCAAGCAACCTACATCATCTTCACAAGCCAGCCCGAAGAGCAGCGCAGCAAACGCCGAGAGCACCAGGAAGTCAGCGTGGTTGCTGCCAACCCCGCCGGACACATGCATTGGTCAGAAAAACCCATCAGCTGGAGCCGGGCCGACCATCCAGAGGTGATGCCGTCTCCCGGCTCTTATGCGTTGGTCCTGAAAGCCACCCTCGCGACGGACAGGCGCACTGCCCGCTTCTCCCACGTGCTGATAGACGGCGGGAGCAGCATCAACATCCTGTACCGTGATACCCTGGAGAAGCTAAATGTCAAGACGAAGCAGCTCATGCCCACTCGGACAGTATTCCATGGTATCGTACCCGGCCTGTCCTGCGCCCCCATTGGCAAGATCAAGATTGATGTGCTTTTTGGGGACAAGGAGCATTTCCGCCCGGAAGCGATCTGGTTTGAAGTGGTGGACCTGGAGAGCCCTTACCATGCATTGCTTGGCCGACCTGCCTTGGCCAAATTCATGGCAGTTCCCCACTATGCATACCTCAAGATGAAGATGCCAAGCACCAAAGTCGTCATCACCATGGCCGGCGATTACAAGAAGTCCTCTAAGTGTGGAGCAGGCAGCAGCCGGCTGGCCGAGTCCCTTGTGATTGCCGAAGAAAAGAAGATGCTGGACCGAGTCGTGGCCATAGCCGGCAAGCAGTCGGCCGTGTCCCCCGATCCCAAGGAGCATGATGCCCAGGGATCTTTCCAGCGGGCCAAGGAGACGAAGAAGATACCTCTTGATCCCGAGCACCCAGAGAGGTTTGCCGTCATCGGGGCAAACCTGAACAACAAATAGGAAGGCGAGCTCGCCGATTTCCTCTGTGAGAATCGGGACATCTTTGCATGGTCCCCCAAGGACATGCCGGGTGTTCCGAGGAAATTCGCCGAGCACAAACTACACATCCGAGAAGACGTAAAGCCAGTCAAGCAACCCCTTCGCCGACTGTCGGAGGAGAAACGTAGGATTGTGGGAGAGAATATAGCCCGGCTTCTGGCAGCCGGCTTCATCATGGAAGTTTTCTTTCCAAAATGGCTCACCAACCCGGTCCTCGTGCTAAAGAAGAACAACAAGTGGCGCATGTGTATAGACTACACGAGCCTCAACAAGGCTTGCCCCAAAGATCCCTTTGCCCTGCCAAGGATTGACCAAGTGATAGACTCCACGGCCGGATGCGAGCTGTTGAGTTTCTTGGATGCTTACTCAGGATATCACCAGATAAAGCTAGACCCGGACGACCGCCTGAAGACCGCCTTCATCATGCCATTTGGAGCCTTCTGCTACCTGACTATGACATTCGGCTTAAGAAATGCCGGTGCCACTTTTCAGCATTGCATGTAGAAGTGCCTCCTCAAGCAGCTCGGCAGGAATGCCCACGTCTACATAGGCGACATTGTGGTGAAGACGGAGAAGCGCGGCACCTTGCTGGAAGACCTTAAAGAAACGTTTGAGAACCTACGCCGATTCCAAATCAAGCTCAACCCCGAGAAATGCGTGTTCGGAGTGCCAGCCGGCCAGCTCCTAGGCTTCCTGGTCTCCGAACACGGCATCGAATGCAACCCAGTGAAGATCAAGGCCATCGAGAGAATGGCGATCCCCACCAAGCTTCGGGACATCCAAAAGTTCACCGGATGCTTGGCCTCCTTGAACCGCTTCATCAGCTGGCTCGGAGAGAAAGCTCTCCCCCTCTACCGCCTCATGAAGAAGAGCACTCACTTTGAGTGGAACGACCAGGCCGACCAAGCCTTTCACGAGCTGAAGAAGATGTTGGCCACGCCGCCCGTCCTAGCGGCGCCGACTGAGAAAGAGCCCATGCTCCTTTACATTGCCGCAACCAGCCGGGTGGTCAGCGCCGTCATCGTAGTCCAACGCCCAGAAGAAGGTCGAGCCCAGCCGGTCCAGAGGCCGGTGTATTATTTGAGCGAGGTGCTGTCTGCTTCAAGGAAGAACTACCCGCACTACCAGAAGATGTGTTACGGCGTGTACTTCACCGCCAAGAAGCTGAAGCCCTACTTTCAAGAGCATCCCGTCACGGTCGTATGCACCGCCCCGCTGGCCGAGATCATAGGCAGCCGGGACGCATCCGGCCGGGTGGCGAAATGGGCCATCGAGCTGGCCCCTTACACAATCTTCTACCAGCCCCGCACCGCCATCAAGTCCCGAGCACTGGCCGACTTCCTCGTCGACTGGGCCGAGACCCAGTACCTGTCGCCGGCTCCCGACTCCATCCATTGGCGCATGCACTTTGACGGGTCCAAGATGCGCACCGGCTTGGGAGCCGACATCATCCTTACCTCTCCCAAAGGCGACAAGCTCAGATACACGCTGCAGATTTACTTTGCCGCCTCCAACAACGTGGCCGAGTACGAGGCACTCATACATGGGCTCCGGCTTGCCAAAGAACTCGGCATTCGCCGGATCCTATGTTATGGCGACTCGGACTTGGTGGTCCAACAATCATCCTGTGACTGGGACGCCAAGGACGCAAATATGGCGAGCTACCGCTTCCTGGTTCAACAACTCAGCGGATACTTTGAAGGATGCGAGTTCCTCCACATACCGCGAGCCGACAATGAGCCAGCCGATGCCCTGGCTCGAATAGGCTCCACTCGACAAGCAATACCAACCGGCGTCGCTCTACAACGCCTCCTCAAGCCGTCCATCAAGCCGTCTCCAGAGTCCGATTCCATCTTCGTGCCGCCTGACCCCGACGCAACCGGGTCTGGCTCAAAGAACCAAGCAGGCGACTCCGGGACTTCGGCAACCGGCGCGGGGACCGCCACACCCGGCTCGGGGACTGCCGTAGCCGGCCCGGGGACTGCACCAGCACAACAGCCGGTGGCCGACTCTAGCATTTCACCACCCAGCCCGCCCACCCTGGTGGCAGTAGGAGAAGTCGCGGCTCTGTCATGGGCTCAGTCCATCCTCAACTTCCTAGTGAACCAAGATTTGCCGGCTGACGAAACAGAGGCAAGACAAGTCCAACGTCGAGCCGCAGCATACACAATCGTCAACAGAGAACTCGTCAAGCGCAGTGCCACTGGAGTCCTCCAACGGTGTGTCGAGCAAGAGAAGGGCATTGCAATCCTCAGAGACATTCACCAAGGAGAATGCGGCCACCATGAGGCTTCAAGATCACTCGTCGCCAAAGCTTTCCGCCATGGTTTCTTCTGGCCGACTGCTTTGGATGACGCCAAAGAATTAGTTAAACATTGCAAAGGGTGCCAACTTTTCAGCTCCAAGCAACACATGCCGGCTTCGGCACTCAAGACCATTCCCCTCACCTGGCCCTTCGCCGTTTGGGGACTGGACATGGTGGGCCCATTCAAGACGGCGCGCGGCGGCATGACGCATTTGCTCGTCGCCGTGGACAAATTCACCAAGTGGATTGAGGCAATGCCGATCAAGAAGCTGAATGGGCCGACTACTGTGACATTCATCGCAGACATAACAACTCGGTACGGCGTGCTGCACAGCATCATCACCGATAATGGCACGAATTTTGCCAAAGGAGCCTTGGCACGTTTCTGCGCAGCCCAAGGTATCCGGCTGGACTTAGCGTCCGTCGCCCACCCACAGTCAAACGGCCAGGTCGAGCGGGCCAACGGCCTCATCCTCTCCGGCATCAAGCCCCGATTGGTCGTACCACTAGAGCGCTCAGCCGACTGCTGGCTCGATGAGCTGCCGGCTGTCCTCTGGAGTCTGCGCACTACACCAAACAAGTCAACCGGCTTCACCCCTTTCTTCCTTGTGTATGATGACGAGGCGGTCATCCCAACTGACATCGAGTTCGACTCGCCTTGAGTAACCATGTACACGGAGGCGGAGGCCAAGGAAGCACGAGAAGACGGCGTCGACCTGCTGGAAGAAAGTCGGCTGTTAGCTCTCAGCCGGTCTGCCATCTACCAGCAGGGTTTACGCCGCTACCACAGTCGGAAGGTCAGGCCAAGATCTTTCCAAGAAGGCGATCTTGTGCTCCGGCTGATCCAGCGAACAGCCGGCCAGCACAAGCTCTCGGCCCCTTGGGAAGGCCCCTTCGTCATCAGCAGAGCTCTAGGCAGCGACTCCTACTACCTGATCGACGCACAGAAGCCGAAGGCACGCAAGAGAGACGACTCCGGCAAGGAGTCGGAATGACCATGGAACGCCAACCTCCTTCGAAGATTTTACAGTTGAAATGCAGTATGTATCACGCTAACTTTTGTATTAAGTACGAAACAATAGGCCCCCCGAGGAGGGCTCGGGAACTGCCATCTCTTATCTATGAATGAAAAGTACCATGCTTATGACTTTGTCCTTTCATTTACTTGTTCCGTCCGGCACCGGGCTCGACTAGTCGGCCCGGGGACTGGCCGACTGGAGTTATATTAAAAGTCCTACCCGCAGTCAGACAAGTAGTGTGCCGACACACAGGCTTAGCTCTTGCCAAAGTCGCAGTTCGAAGAACCGGCTGTCCGGCTGGCAAGAGTCAAAAGCAGGAAAGGATGCCCACACGAAAAATGGCCAGGGACCAACGGACTAATATAAGGAAAGACGGTTCGCCGCCTAGCACCGACCGACTACCAAAAGTAGCCGGCCGGCCGGTTTCCATTCACTTCACTTCAATCCAAAAAAAGCTCGAGTACTTGCCTCCCCAGAGAGGGAAGGCGGCAAAGGAAAAAGCCTAAGGATAAAAAGCGTACGCGGATGGAAACCAAACATGCGCATAATAATATTTACATAAAAGACCTCCAAGAGGCCAGCATTCAACATAGTTTGGATACACCCCCAGTGGGTGGAACTGCGAAAACTTAATAAATATTGTTCAAAAGACAACAAGCAGGAAAAATAAGGACGGCAGGTCAAGCTGGCGGAGCGACCGACGAGCCGGGCTGGCTGGCGGAGACGGTTGTGCCGGCTGAAGGAGTGGCCGGCTGGCGAACCTCGGCTTGGTCACCGCCTCCCGCAGAGGGTGCGCTTCCACGCGCCTCGTTGCTGGAGGCACGATTGGCCTGAGGTCGGCCGGTTGTTCCACCAGCCGGCTCGATGTCTTCGCCATCATCCTCTTCGTCATCCTCGCCCTCGTCGCTGGAGGCGATCTCCTCTGTCGAGTCCTCGCCCACCGACGGGTCCAGCCCGAACCACTCCTCTGGCTGGGCAACGCCGTCATCATCGATTTCGGGTGCAAAAACGCTGATGTCGGTGCACTCGGCGATCGTCGAAGCACGCTGGGCGATAGCTGGCCTCACCTCCTCCAGCTCCGCGTTGGCCTCCATTCGCCAAGTGCGCAGCTGGTCCAGGCTCAGCCCTGGGTACCAAGCCCGAACGAACTCCAATGCCCGCTCGGCTCTGAGGCGGGCCGCTGACGCCTTCCAAGCCTCAAAGCGACCGACTGCGACCTCCAACCAGTCGGCAGTCCGGCTTGGGGTGCGGGGGATCGTCTCGCCGGGCCAGAGGGCGGCCAACACCTGTGCCCCGGCACGTTGGAGCCGGCGAAGCATCCGATGAGTCAGCTGCAGCCGCGCCTGGACAGCCAAGAGCTGCTCCTCAAGCGTCCGGTTCGCATCCGGCGCGATGTTGGCCCCCGCCTGACGGCGTGCCTCGCGATGGGCCTCGATGGTTTGGGCGGCAAAGGCGGAGTAGCCGGGAAAGTAGTCTGCACAAGAAAATAGGCAGCAGCACAAGTCAAGCCAAAAACCAGGCGGCAAGGGGCAGGAGAGGAGCGAGGAAGGCGGCTTACCGTCGATCAAGTCCTCGATGCGGCCGAAGCCCTCATTCAGCGCTCGCCGAGTCTCAGCCCAGCTCGCCACCTCGGTTTCAAACTCTGCCTTCAGGGCGGCCTCGCTGTCCTGCGCTTTCTGCAGGGCCGCCTTGTGGCTCTCCTCTTGGTCGGCCAGCTTCTTGGCCAGGCGGTCACGCTCTTGGACCAAGGCGGTGTACTCAGCGTCCTTGGTATGAAGGGCGGCCCGCGCTTCGCCGAGCTCCCTCCTCAAGTCGGCGTTGGCCCTTGGAAGCATGAAAGACGAGAGAAGAAAAACCAATAAGGAAAAAGTCATCAAGGAAGATCCGACCCGACTGCTTAGCAGTCGGCCCGAATCTCGGGGACTACACCCAGTGGGTGCGCTGACGCGCCCCCACGGGAGATAGACAAGATCAAACACTTACTTCGGCTGTCGGCCAGGTCGTTGGTCTTCCGACTCAACTCCTGAGCCTGGGAGTTGAAGGTGGCAGCACGGGAGTTATGATATTCCTGGAAATTCAGACAGGAAGCAAAATAAGATAGTCGTCAAGAAAGATCCGACCCGACTGCTCAGCAGTCGGCCCGAATCTCGGGGACTACACCCAGTGGGTGTGCTAACGCGCCCCCACGGAAGAAATCAAGAGATCAAAGCGGCCAAGAATGAAGGACTCACCCGGATGGCAGCCCGCGTCGACAGAAACTCCTGGGTGAACTGTTGCAGCAGGGCGGCCTGAGCCTGAAGCCGGCTCCGGACCCCTTGAGCCGCCACATTCAGCTCGCCAGTCCCCCCGCTGGGAGTCCACTCGGACGTGGCGGTGCTGGCCGCCTCCAGATCCTCCGCCGACTGGCCTGCGCCCGCGACTCGGCGCAACTCCGGTGGAGCGGCGCCTCCCCCTGCGCGCCAACGCGTCACCAGCTGCACCTCGAGGCCGGCTCTGCCCTCCGGCTCACCCCCGGCCGACTCCTCTGGCACCGCTGATGATTGGCCGCCTTGGCCCGCCCCGGTTGGCGCTGCCAGCGGCGCTCTCCCTGCGAAGACCACGGGGTCCTCCCTCCTCTCCATCAGCGGCGGGTCTTGGACGATTTCCTCCGCCAAGGGCAATGGGGTGTCAGGGGCCACGGCTCGGAGGGGAATGGCGAGCAGCGGAGGCCGGTTGCGCGAACCCTTCGCCTCCGTCCCCGTGGTCGCCGCCTCTGCCTGGGCCATGGCTGCCGCATCGGCCTGCTCCCTCGCCGCCTGGGCGGCCGCTTTTTCCACCGCCTCACGCTCCTCCCGCGCCTCGTGGGCATTCCGCTCCGTGGCCTCCCTGAGGTCGGTGCGGGGGTCCACGCGGCAGGAGCTCGAAGACCCTCCAGCCGGTGCCACTACGGAGCCGCCCGCACCCCGCTCAAGGGAAAGCGGCACCCTGTCCAGCAAACGGGAAAGGGTTAAGAAGAATTTTCGAACAAGAGAGAATGATGAAAAGCATGCGACAAGGCAATCGACGACTTACACTGAGACCACCTGAGGCTGCTTCACCGCCTCGCGGAAGCGGGCAGCCTTCGCAGCCCCCTCATCTTGCCTGGTCGCCGAGGTGGAGGCTTTGGACTTCTTCGGCCGACTGCCAAAGAGGCCTGAAGCGGCCCGGAGCTTCTGTGCGCCGCCACCGGTAGCCGGCGCGATGGACGAGCCCGCGCCCTGATGGTCAGCCGCCGGCTGGCGATGCGGGGCGACTTCGGCTTCAGCATCATCCGGCCAATCCTCGAAGCTGGCGGTAAGCCTTGAGCCCCCGGGCTCGGTGTCGTCCCCCATGACGGCGTCTTCCATGGCGGCCGCCCCCAAATCCGGGTCGTCGACGTCGTCCTCCATATGGTCGGGGGCGTACTGGCGTTCTATCCCCGCTGCCCCGATCGTCGGCGGGAGAAGGGGATTCTGCTAAGAAGAGCCGACCGATCAGAAGCCGGCCATCATAAAGCCGGCTACCGACGAAAAGAAGAAAAAGAAAGGAAGGCTTACCACGGGCGGAGGGTTGGCGCGAGAATATGGCGCCTTGCCGTATCGCCAGTCTTCAGCGAGCTTGCAGTTGGAGATATAATTTACCATATATGATACCTCCGCATGAGGCATCTCCCTGGTGCCCAGCCGGCTTGGGTCGAAGCGGCCGCTCATCTAACACATCATGTGGGGCCGGCTTTGGAGAGGAGATATCCTGCGCTCCATGAAGGCGGCCACCAAGTCGGCCCCGCTCAGGCCTTCCGACTGGATCATCACCCGAAGCCGGGAGACAGCAGCGTTCCCGGCCTGAGACAGTGACCGGGATCGGAAGCTCCATGAGGGCTGCCTCCCAGCCGGCGGGCCGGCTACGTAAGCCGGCAGGTTGACATGGTCTCCTTGCTCGGAGACGTTCTTCACATAGAAGTACGACTTCTGCCAGATCTTCACCGACTGGATCAGGGGGATGGGCAGGAACGGGTTGTTCTCGCCCGCCCTCCTCATGGCGATGAAGGCTCCGCAGGGGGCGGGCACGCCTGCGACGACGGTGCCAAGTTTTCTCTGGAAGAATTCCCCCCAGAGCTCCAGTGTGGGAAGCAGCCCCAAGAAGCCTTCGCAGAGAGAGACGAAGGCCGACAGCAGCATCACCGCATTGGGCGTGAGGTGATGCGGCTGAAGGTTGTAGAACTCGAAGAAGGAGCGCAGAAATCCGCTCACCGGAAGGCCGAAGCCGCGCAGGAAGTGCGAGCGGAAGACGACCCGCTCGCCCTCCTCCGGTGCCGGCGAAATCTCCATCTCCGGCGCCAAGCGGACCCGCACGAGGTTGGCGTCGGGCAGGCACCGAGTCTGGCGGAGGAACTCAACGTGGTCCTCATGGACGTTGGAGCCGTCCCATGAGCTCGACAGCGCCATGGGAGCAAGACGATGTGGCGGCACGGCGACGCTGAGACGAGAGGCTGCGGCGGCAACGAGAGTAAGGAAGGAGGACGGGGAGGGGCGGAGCGAGAGAGAGCGTGCGAACCTCTGCCTCTCCCCCTCCTCCCCCTACTTATAGGCTCGCGTGGCGAAGCCGAGGAGGCGCGGCGTGGGGAAACGTGGGGATCGATCGTGCCCACTCCCCCACGTCCCGCGTTTATTGCGCCCTAACGGCGAAATAAAATCACCACGAGAAGGCGAGTGGTCCACCTGGGCCGCAGAAGATCAGCGCTCAGGCCGAGGCGAAGGAGTGGCGGGCCCGGGCCTGCGGCAGCGTCCCGTCGCGCACGTGCAACGACAGGATCCCGCTGCCACGTGGCCCGCGGGAGGGCCCGCGGTCAGCACGCGGGTCGACCACTTTTCCTCCTGCAAGACGCAGGGCTCCCAAAAATCGGCATACACCAGCAAAGACGGCTCTTCAGGGTAGGAAGCTGACCAAGCTACTCGTCCCTTTGTCCGCCTCGAAGCTCGATCAGCTTCGGGGACTACTGTCGGAGTAAATAGCCATGGGTAGCCTAGCCGGCTTCCCTTGGCCCTTCTGAGAAAATTACGAGCCCGTCTGGCTCTCAAGAATCCAAGATGTGGGGCCACCTTCCCCTTGCTGGCTGTCACCCAGGCCAGCTTTCGGCAGGCGGCCCGACTTTAGCCCTCATGAAGAAAGCCATGGGAGGGCCGACTTCGAGAAGCCGACCGTGAGGAGGCCGACTCCAAGAAGCCGGCTCCCATGAAGCGGTCGAGATCGTACCCTCAAAGTTTGCACCCGCCTAGAGGCGGTGAGACGGGGCGTGGCTACAGTAAAGCCTGCCACCCCCGAATCCCGGAGCCCGCCTGGCACAGTGCACCGTACGGGTGGCCATGACCCGTTCGGCGCGGCACTATTGCCACGTTGACCTTGATGTCATCCATGATGGGCTACCAGTACGGCCCACGGGCGGTGGGCCCCTTCGGGCAGAGAGACACCCGAAGGCGGCCATGCCTCCCCTAGTCGGCCCAAGACGGAGCTGGCTCCCCGCAGCCGGTTCTCCGCCTCCCTCGAAGGAGACGCCCCATTAAGGAGATAAGATGCGGTGATGCTACAGCGATCGCCCGCCGGATGGCGGTACTGTAGCCACGCCTACCACGACGAAGCCCACGTCACCAAGATGGAGCGACAGTAACCAGCCGCCGACCAAGCCCTAGACAGTGGGGCCTTCCTGTCGACCAAGGGGCCGGCAGCCGGTGGGACCCACCAGTCGACGGGCCCCAGCAGCCGGCGCAGAAGCCGGCGAGCGTAGTCACAGACGGCTGGGCCCCGCGCCCAGTCGGATTACCATTGTACCCCCGGGGGTAGGCCTATATAAACCCCCCGGGGCACCCATGCAAAGGGTTCGACCCCCAGCTAGTCCTAGACACCATACAAGGAGAAGAAGCGAGCTAGCCGTGCCCTTCTTCCTCCTCCCATCGAACAGCTCAAGGAGCATTGTGTAGCTACTTGTCCATCCAGTGATCATGCAGAGACCCCGCAGAGCAGCAGTAGGGGTGTTATCTCCACGGAGAGCCCCGAAACTGGGTAAGATTCTCCGGCGTGCATGTCTTCGCCTCATCCCGTTTCCAGGCACCGGCGATGTCTTACTGGCTCCCACAATGATAAGCCACCCGTTGGCATATGTCGCACCTACCACCCGACACTCTGGAGAGCTATATGTTGTTAGATGAGAACTATGTATGTACTTTGGTTTTAATGTGATGATGAACTTCTATTAATTTGGACACTTAATTACATATAATGCACATAGATGAAACGGCAATGGATGTACGGTGACAGACACACCTCCGAGTACATTAAGGGCGTGCATGAGTTTCTCGATGCGGCTGAGGCAAACAAGCAGAATGGTTTTATGTGTTGTCCATGCACTGAATGTGGGAATACGAGGTCTTACTCTAACCGGAAAATCTTCACTCCCACCTGCTTTACAAGGGTTTCATGCCACACTATAATGTTTGGACGAGGCATGGAGAAATAGGGGTTATGATGGAAGACGGCGAAGAAGAAGAGTACGATGACAACTATGTCCCCCCTGAATACGGTGATGCTGTAACGGGTGAGCTGGTGAAGATCAAGAGGAACTAGACGATGTGCCCAATGATGCTGCAACGGGTGAAGCGGTTGAAGATCAAGAGGAACCATACGATGTGCCTGATGATGATGATGATCTCCGCCGGGTCATTGTCGATGCAAGGATGCAATGCGAAAGTCAAAAGGAGAAGCTGAAGTTCGATCGCATGTTAGAGGATCACAAAAAAGGGTTGTACCCCAATTGCGAAGATGGCAACACAAAGCTCGGTACCGTACTGGAATTGCTGCAGTGGAAGGCAGAGAATGATGTGGCTGACAAAGGATTTGAGAAGCTACTAAAATATTGAAGAAGAAGCTTCCAAAGGATAACGAATTGCTCGATAGTACATACGTAGCAAAGAAGATCGTATGCCCTCTAGGATTGGAGGTGGAGAAGAACATGCATGCCCTAATGACTGCATCCTCTACCGCGGTGCATACAAAGATCTGAACGCATGCCCGGTATGTGGTGCATTGCGGTATAAGATCAGACGAGATGACCCTGGTGATGTTGACGGTGAGCCCCCCAGGAAGAGGGTTCCTGCGAAGGTGATGTGGTATGCTCCTATAATACCACGATTGAAACGTCTGTTCAGAAACGAAGAGCATGCCAAGTTGATGCGATGGCACAGTGAGGACTGAAAGAAAGACGTGAAGTTGAGAGCACCCACTGACGGGTCGCAGTGGAGAAAAATCGAGAGAAAGTACTGGGATGCGTTTGCAAAGGACCCAAGGAATGTATGGTTTGCTTTAAGCATGGATGGCATTAATCCTTTCGGGGAGCAGAGCAGCAATCACAGCACCTGGCCCGTGACTCTATGTATGTATAACCTTCCTCCTTGGATGTGCATGAAGCGGAAGTTCATTATGATGCCAGTTCACATCCAAGGCCCTAAGCAACCCGGCAATGACATTGATGTGTACCTAAGGCCATTAGTTGAAGAACTTTTACAGCTATGGAATGGAAACGGTGTACGTACGTGGGATGAGCACAGACAGGAGGAATTTAACCTAAAGGCGTTGTTGTTCGTGACCATCAACGATTGGCCTGCTCTCAGTAACCTTTCAGGACAGACAAACAAAGGATACCACGCATGCACACACTGTTTAGATGACACTGAAAGTATATACCTAGACAAATGCAGGAAGAATGTGTACCTGGGCCATCATGGATTTCTTCCGACCAACCATCAATGTCGAAAGAAAGGCAAGCATTTCAAAGGCGAGGCAGATCACCGGAAGAAGCCCGCCATGCGTACCGGTGATCACGTACTTGCTATGGTCAATGATTTACACGTGATCTTTGGAAAGGGTCCCGGCGGACTAGCTATTCCGAATGACGCTGAGGGACATGCACCCATGTGGAAGAAGAAATCTATATTTTGGGAACTACCCTACTGGAAAGACCTAGAGGTCCGCTCTTCAATCGACGTGATGCCCGTGACGAAGAACCTTTGCGTGAACCTGCTAGGCTTCTTGGGCGTGTATGGGAAGACAAAAGATACACCTGAGGCACAGAAGGACCTGCAACGTTTCCACGAAAAAGACGGCATGCCTCCGAAGCAGTATAAAGGTCCTGCCAGCTACGCTCTTACGAAAGAAGAGAAAGAAATCTTCTTTGAATGCCTGCTCAGTATGAAGGTCACGACTGGCTTCTCATCAAATATAAAGGGAATAATAAATATGCCAGAGAAAAGTTTCAGAACCTAAAGTCTCATGACTGCCACGTGATTATGATGCAACTGCTTCCGGTTGCATTGAGGGGGCTTCTACCGGAAAACGTCCGATTAGCCATTATGAAGCTATGCGCATTCCTCAATGCAATCTCTCAGAAGGTGATCGATCCAGAAATCGTACCAAGGCTAAGGAGTGATGTGGCGCAATGTATTGTCAGTTTTGAGCTGGGGTTCCCACCATCCTTCTTCAATATCATGACGCACATCCTAGTTCATCTAGTCGACGAGATTGTCATCCTGGGGCCCGTATTTCTACACAATATGTTCCCCTTTGAGAGGTTCATGGGAGTCCTAAAGAAATATGTCCGTAACCGTGCTAGGCCAGAAGGAAGCATCTCCATGGGCCATCAAACAGAGGATGTTATCGGGTTTTGTGTTGACTTCATTCCTGGCCTTAAGAAGATAGGTCTCCCTAAATCACGGTATGAGGGGAGACTGACTGGAAAAGGCACTCTTGGAAGTGACTCAATAATATGTAGGGACGGATATTCTTGGTCTCAAGCACACTACACAATTCTATAGAACTCTACCTTGGTGACCTCGTATGTCGATGAACACAAGAACAGTCTGCGCTCCAAACACCCGGAGCAGTGCGACGACTGGATTACATGTGAACACATCAGGACATTCAGCAGTTGGTTGGAAACACGTCTCAGAGGTGACAACACTGTTTGTGATGAGTTGTACTTGTTGTCCAGGGACCATCTTTGACTGTATTGACTTACAAAGGATACGAGATAAATGGGAATACATTTTACACGATCGCCCAAGATCAAAAGAACACCAACCAAAACAGCGGTGTCCGCTTTGATGCAGCAACCGAGAGCGGAAAGAACACATATTATGGTTACATAGTGGACATATGGGAACTAGACTACGGACATGATTTTAAGGTCCCTTTGTTTAAGTGCAAATGGGTCAATCTGTCAGGCGGCGGGGTACAGGTAGACCCATAGTACAGAATGACAACAGTGGATCTGAAAAATCTTGGGTACACTGACGAACCGTTCGTCCTAGCCAATGATGTGGCACAGGTTATCTATGTGAAGGATATGTCTACCAAACCCAGAAAAAGATAAGATAAGGAAGCGAATACATCATACGATGAGCCAAAGCGCCACATAGTTCTTTCGAGAAAAAGGGATATCCTGGGAGTGGAGGGCAAGACAGACATGTCTGAAGATTATGAAAAGTTTCATGAAATTCCTCCCTTCAATGTCAAGGCTGACCCAAGCATCCTGATAAATGATGAAGATTATCCATGGTTACGGTGCAATAAGCAAATGACACAAGCGAAGAAAAAGTGAAGACTTTCTCCCGCAACTATTATGATGATACCATGCCAACTTTGTAACACACGAGTATGCTATGCCAACTTTTTCATAGTTCATTTGAAAACTATGAATTTAGGTCGAATTTTCTCTATAGGTGCATCTATGTTCATTTTTTTAGTAAAGTTAATCACAAACTTGTGATTGACACAAATTTTAAAGAATTCAAATTTTAACTATTCAAATTTGAAAACTAATGGAACTAACAGAAAGTTTATAATTTTTCTAAAACTAATAGCACAAACAGAAAGTTTATAGTTTTGCTGACCTAAAAGCAAAAAGAATTAAAAAATAAAGCAAAAAACAAAAGAAAATAAATAATACAGAAAACAAAACAAATAAACTGAAAAAGTGTTTTCAAATTTGAAAACTAATGGCACTAACAGAAAGTTTATATTTTTTCTAAAACTAAAAGCAAATAGAATTAAAAATAAAGCAAAAAACAAAAGAAAATAAATAATGCAGAAAGTATATAATTTTTGTGACCTAAAAGAAAAAAGAAATCACTAAAAACTATAAGTATTTTCTTCTAAGTAGAAATGAAAAAATAAATAGCAAAAAAGGAAAAAATGCCTATAATATTTGTTATGACTAACTAAAATTACCAAATTGAGTATAATGATAAAACACGGTAATATTAAATAGCAGGAAAAAGAATGACTCAAAAATCAATTTTTATAGTAAAGTTATTCATAAACTAGTGATTCACACAAATTTTAAAAAAATCAAATTTAAACTATTCAAATTTTGAAACTAATGGCACTAACAGAAAGTTTATAATTTTTGTGACCTAAAAGAAAAAAATCACTAAAAACTATAAGTATTATTTCTAAGTAGAAATGAAAAAACAAATAGTAAAAAAATGCCACCTACTGGGCCACCACAGCCTGAATACGACTAGAAGCCCATCCATGGGCCAGGATTCAGGCCCGCAGAAGGCCCAGCAGGCCCACAGGCATAGAGGTGTGAGATTAGGCCCAAAGGCCTACATTTCTGAGGAGTTCGATGGAGAGGGCAGGGCAGCGCTTATAAACAGGTGCGGCCGCTCCTCAGCTAGCGAGGTGGGACTAAACATCCCACCGCACCGCGGCTTTGGCAGGCGCAGGCCTTTGGTCCCAGTTGATGGCACCAACCGGGACTAAAGGGGGCATTGGTCACGGTTCGTGGCACAAACCATGACCAATGCCCCCCCTTTAGTCCCGGTTGGTGCCACCAACCGGGACCAAAGGCCGCCGCTTCCCGCCCTTTGGGCTGCTAAAAAGAGGACTTTGGTCTCGGTTGGTGGCACCAGCCGGGACTAAAGGTGGCATTGGTCCCGGTTGGTGCCATGAACCGGGACCAATGCTTCGTCTATATAACTAGCACTTGTGAAAATTTCCATTCAGTTCGTCTTCCCCGCACGACGCCGCCAGACTGCCCCTCTGCGTCTCGCCGTCACCGTCATCGCCCCTGCCTCTGACGCCGTCCCGCACCGCCCAGACGCCGTCGCCACCCCGCGCCGCCTCGACTCTGTCGCCGCGCGCCACCCCGTGCCGTGACGGTCACCTCCCCGCGCCGCCCCGCGTCGCGCCCCTACGCTGTCGCCGCCCCGCGTCGCCACCCCGACGCCGTTGCCGCCTCGCCTCTGCCTCGCCGTCGCCGCCCCGCGCCACCGCCGCCTCTCGCTTTGGTCAGGGCCGGCACCGCCCCCCTCTTCCACCCTGTTTTTTTGCAAATTCATATATATTTTTTCCTAATTATATGTATATGTATAGTATATGTATGTGTGTATATGTATGCAAAAGATAGATTAACAGAAAAAATATTATTTTTTTGTTCATAGATTTTTTTGGTGATATTGATTATTGTAAATATGCAAATGTATATATATATATATATATATATATATATATATATATATATTCTTCTCTTCTTCTCCTCTATTCCTCTCTTCTTCTACTTCTACTCTTTTTTTCTTCTTTTTTTTGGTGATATTGATTATTGTAAATATGCAAATGTATATATATATATATGCAAATGTATATATTATTTTCTTTCTTCTTCTTCTACTCTATTTTCTTTCTTCTTCTACTCTTTTTTTCTTCTTTTTTTTCTTCGACAAGTGGGGGGGGGTCGATATACCCCCTCCCGATAACTTCAACACGAGGAGGGTCGATATACCCCCTCCCCGATAATATTATTTTCCTATGTACATATGTTGTGTCGATATAAACTCCCGATAACTTCAACACAAGGGGGGATCGATATATATACCCCCTCCCCGATAATATTATTTTCCCGCATGTACGTATGTCGTGTCGATATAAACTCCTGATAACTTCAACACATGGGGTGGGGTCGATATACCCCCTCCCGATAACTTCAACACGTGGGGGTCGATATACCCCCTCCCGATAACTTCAACACGAGGGGGGGTCGAACATGAGAGGAAGAAGAGGATTAAAAAAGAAGAGGAAGAAGAAAAAAAGAGGAGAAGAAAGAATAGAGGAGTTATTCTCCTCTATTCTTTCTTCTCCTCTCTTTTTTCTTCTTCTTCCTCTTTTTTTATCGGGAACGAGGGTCGTCCAGGGTCGCCGAGCGGTAGAGGAAACCCTAAATAGCAAGTATCGTCGATGTGAGATACATGTGGTCGTCGGTGTCGGACAGTACATCCACGTCCCACAAGTGACGCGGGCGTCGACCCGCGTCACTTGTGGGACGTGGATGTAGTGTCTGACACACACGGACACATGTATCTCACAACCATGATACTTGCTATTTAGATTTATTCTCCTATTTTTTTTTCTTCCTCCTCTTTTTTTATCGGGAACGAGGGTCGTCGAGGGTCAGGGTCGCCGAGCGGTAGAGGAAACTCTAAATAGCAAGTATCGTCAATGTGAGATACATGTGGCCGTCGGTGTCGGACACTACATCCACGTCCCACAAGTGACGCGGGCTTCGACGCCCATGTCACTTGTGGGACGTGGATGTAGTGTCCGACACCGACGGCCACATGTATCTCACACCCACGATACTTGCTATTTAGGGTTTCCTCTACCGCTCTGTGACCCTCGACGACCCTCGTTCCCGATAAAAAAAAAGAGGAAGAAGAAGAAAAAAAGAGGAGAAGAAAGAATAGAGGAGTTAAAAGAATAGAGGAGTTATTACTCCTCTATTCTTTCTTCTCCTCTTTTTTTCTTCTTCCTCTTCTTTTTTTATCCTTGAAGCGTTGTC
Source organism: Triticum aestivum (assembly GCF_018294505.1). Lineage (NCBI taxonomy): Eukaryota > Viridiplantae > Streptophyta > Magnoliopsida > Poales > Poaceae > Triticum > Triticum aestivum. The sequence continues at coordinate 493,841,873 of NC_057806.1, forward strand.
GAGGCCACCCCAAACCCTAGAGAAGCAGCGTCGAGGCCACCCCAAACTCTAGAGAAGCAGCGTCGAGGCCACTAATTAATATTAGTTCTACGTTTGCTACTAATATATCCATCTGTCATCTTTGAATAATAATTGCCATGTTGTAAATATTTGAAGAAACTATGGACACCGCCCGAGACGAAGTACAAGAAGAGTTGTTGGGGGACATAATCGCACTAGTAAGTGATGTCGTCTGCTCGTTGTTTCTCAACAACACCGATGGTCTGGAAGCAGCTGGCTATGATTATGATGGCTCCGGTGACCTAATGTCGGTGCAAGAAAGAGACCGTGAGGACGGCTCCGGTGACACAATGCCGGTGCAAGAAGGAGACCGTGATGACGTCCCCCGTGACCGAACCGAGTCAGAACAGGTATATATATTAGTTAAGCTTCTGCCGACTAGCTAACTAATGCATTCATTCTTTTAGTATGTACACATATTAATTAAGTCTTTGTTCTTTTTTATAGCCCTCCGGATCGAGCACAACTTCGGTAAAGAGACGAGGCCCGAAGAGAAAGTTGAGCTCGGATGAAAAGTTAGAGATCATAGCAATCGCGCCCGACGGCCAACCGATTGAACCCCTCCGAACAAAGAGTGCATTTGTTTCTCAGTGCGGGGTTTTGGTGACGGACAAGATCCCGATCAGCACCCAGCAATGGTTAAAGCCAGCTACAACAGACCCTGAGGTGTCTTATGTCAATGATATGCAGAAAAATGATCTTTGGACTGAGCTGAAGTCAAATTTCACCCTACCGCCAAAGGATGATCCGGAGAAGCCAGTTAAAGAGCAATTAATCAAGTCTTTTGCTCTTAAGAGGATGGCAGAACTATTCAGGAGGTGGAAGAAAGAGATGAATAAGTTTGTCGAAAATAAAGAGACACCAGAATTCAAGGGCAGATATGAGAAGATCAGAGATCACTGGCCCGCATTTGTGGCCCACAAGACATCGGAAAAGAGTAAGAAGATATCGGCGACGAACAAGCAAAATGCTGCGAAGGAAGCATCACCATCGCACGGGGTCAGGTGGCTACCTCGCAACCCGGCCTAAGTGGGCCAAGATTGAGAATGATCTGGTTGATAAACGGATCGAACCAGAGACAATTAACTGGCCAGACTGTTGTCAGACTTGGTTCTTCGGGGCTAGCGGAACCTTGGACCCTGTATCAGGGAAGTGCATTTGGACAGACGAGCAAATGGAAATACCAGTCAAGAGGCTTAAGCACTATATCAAAGCAGTGCAGCAAGGGACGTTCGTTCCAGACAGAGAGAACGACGAGCTCACAATGGCCCTCGGGAATCCTGAGCACCCTGGACGGACACGAGGCATGCCAGGCTCCATTCCGTGGAAGGCTGGGTTTCCGGACGCAGGCGATTACAAATGCCATGAGAGGAGGAAGAAAGGGGAGCAGATCCAACTGCAGGCGCTGCATGCTAGGGTACAAGCGGTAGAGGAACGAGAAGTAAATCGCAGCAAACGAACTGCCGAAGCTTCCCCCGAAGCTACCTCGCCATCTCAGCAGAGAAGTAGCGTGGCTTCCACCGAGCTGCTTCAGCCAGAGCATGTCTTGACGGCTCCTGCCAGCTATCCCGTGGATGCTATCACGGAGTCTCAAAATTGCCACCTTATGACGCAATGGATTAATATGAAGGTCAAGGCGGCTGTTGGCTTTGTTTTTCCTACTGAACCCGGTGCAACTTTTCACTGCCGGCCGATTCCAGAAGGATATGCTGGGGTGATGGTGGATGAAATAACGGAGGGATTTGAGGACCTTCAGCTTGACCACCCTACCGGTGAAGGGGAGACTCGGCTGGGTTCTGCTCTGAAGACTCCATGCCTATGGCGGAAGGAGCTCATCAACCTTCTGAACTGGACGCCTCCGCCCCCTCCTCCTCCTCCGGCGAGTCAGGGCACTCCGCCTCCTCCACCGCCTCCTCCTCTGGCGAGTGACGATCAGGGCACTCGGCCGGCTCCTTCTCCGGCGCGTGGCAGCACTCCGCCTCCTTCTCCACCTGCGTCGGCGTGCCCGAGCAGCCAGCCTCCTCCTTCTTCACCTCGTCAGCAAGGGCGGAAGAGACTTGCCGCCGCTACGGCTGCTCCGATGCGTCGTAGTCCTTCTCCTCCACCTCGTAAGCAAATAAAGAAGACAACCGCTTCATCTGCTCTGCCGGCGTCTAGCAGTACAGCCAGAGGCGGGAGGACATACAGATTCGGTCCTTCTCTGAAGACTCCAGAGAAGTTACCATACGAGAGGACCCTGGAGGAGAATGTCGATATCGTGCGAGAAGAAGTGAGGAACTTCTTTGAAGGGGTGAAAGCAAAGAAACATCCACCTCCGGAGGAGAAGGTAGATCCGGTGAAAGCAAAGCGCACTCTGGCTGCCCTGACAAAACCACCCAAGTCTCCACCGAAAGGAAACTATGAGCGCATTATTGGAAAGGAATTTGCCAAAGCGGAGCGGATGGGAAGTACTGTCAGTGATCAAAGGCCGAAAGAACGACGAGTTGGGAAACAAATTGCCCAGCTCGGCGAACAAGTGAAGCAATCATGCCCCCCGCTCAAGGTGCCTAGCGACATCATCGCTAATGATCCGAGGATGGTGCCCGGTTATAGCAATCTTGGAGATTACCTGCCCGATGATGTACATTATTATTTCATGGAGGTGTAGATACAAAGATACGAGTACGGGAAGCCTCTCATCAAAGATGAAAGATCTCTATGAACGATGATGCGAAGATTGCATGATTGGTACTTGAAAATCTGCAGAGAGTCTGGGGGAGGAGTACTTTGTATGTGAGAGTTAAAAAGGAGCATGACCTCATTGGAATTGATCTGTTGCCTGTTCCATTTGAGGAGTTCTTTCAGTTTTTCAACCAATTGGCCCTCGATAAAGCAACGGTCACCTGCTACTGTCTGTAAGTAGTACTACTTCTGTCATTAAGTCTCTCTATATAGCTCAGCTCTTTCATTGCATGTATTTATAATTATCCTCACTATATTATGCAGATTGAAGATCGTCGAATTGAAGAAAAGACAAATTGGTGATATTGGGTTCATTAACACAAATATCATAGATGCAACTCAGGTTGAATTCCATGGCGCAGATACCGAGGCCAACTTGCTACAATCGTTGGTAATAAATGAAAACAAAGATATAATACTCTTCCCTTACAACTTCAAGTGAGTGTTACTGTCTTGTGCGTATTCGGTTTCCCTTATATATTAGTCAAGTTTATAGTAATGTAATTGATGAGTTATGCATGCGTGTGCAGTTTCCACTATATTCTCCTAGAGCTTAAGCTTGAGCAGGGACTAGTAACCGTCTTAGACTCAAGACGAAAAGATCCCTAGGACTATGCGGACATGACTCAAATGCTCGAGAAGTAAGTGAAATCGATCATTATCCACCATATCAGCAACTTTGTTCATTTCCTGATAATCAAGTAATTGTTTTCTTTGTCTGGCAGGGTTTGGAAAAAATTCACCAAAAAAGCTCCGGGACTCCCAAAGAAGCAGCAATTTAGACACCCAAAAGTAAGTACTATAGTAGCATGTTCCGCGCATCTCCTATTGATTCAAGCGCTAGTTTCATCAATACCATTTGGAATTATTGCTTATCAGTTTGATTGACCTCTATTTCTTGTAAAGTGGTTGTGGCAGGAACAAGGGAATGATTTCTGTGGATACTATGTTTGCGAGTCCATCCGCCACACGACCTGTGAGCGGGGCTACTCTGACGAACAATATGAAGTGCGTAAATAACAACATTCACAATTTTATTTTATTACCATCATTTGTGTTGAGTTTCATTCATTCATATATATATATATGTATTGACCCCCTTCTTCAAATTAGATGTTTCGGAAGCGGGATGAACTCCTAGCACCAGCTCGCATGCGAGCAATTCAAGAGGAATTGGCGGCATTCTTTCTTGACCACGTGATCGCTGAAGACGGAGAATACTATGTGGACCATGAGTCCGTATGTAAGGAGATTATATTTGTAAGAGATAATTATTGTATACGAGAACTTGTTGTTCGACCAATCTCTCGGAGAAGGAGAGGTGGTCGATATCACTTCTCTCTGTATGCATATATGTTCATGACGATCTTCTGTTTCCTTCGTTTGCTTACTAGCTAGCTAGCGTGTCTAGTCCTCTCTATACGTATGTATAGTACGTAGCGCAAAGCACGGACATAAGAGAGGACACTTCTCTCTATTAATTATAGCTAGCTAACACAATATATGAAACACCTAAATTAACCCCCCAAAACCCCCAAACCACCCCCCCCCCTTCAAAAACAAAAACAAAAACCCCAGCCACAGAAATGCTGACGCGTGGATGCCTATTGGTCCCGGTTGGTGCCACCAACCGGGACCAAAGGCCCTCCTGCCTGGGCTCCGCGCACAGGCCACATGGAGGCCCATCTGTCCCGGTTCTGGATTGAACCAGGACTAAAGGGACAGGGCATTAGTACCGACCCTTTAGTCCCGGTTCAGGAACCAGGACAAAAGGCCCTTACGAACCGGGACAACAGGCCCTTTTTCTACTAGTGTTTGGTTTTCCTCACTTGATGATTTTCGCTCAAAGTCCTCAGAGGATGGGATGCTCTCAAATGACAAGTGTCAGTTTCTCTCGGAGCAGCCAACCAGGTAGTGGTTGTAGGGGGCGGCTATTTATAGCCTAGGGAGCAGCCCGACATGATAAGACATAAATGCCCTTCAATGATATGACCGTTAGGTGGGTAGATATTTTGGGACAGCTGGCACGTAGCACAACAACGGTCAGAAATTTGACTATCAAATTCCTCAGGGCTATCATGTCCCTCACTTATAGGCAATCCGCACTAGCGAATTCCTAACTCCTCAGTTAGAACAAATTCCTCAGAGACAAGAAGAGCTTCGTCTCTGTCAGTGAAGAAATTGACTGAACTACATGAGATTTCCAATGGCTTCACTCGAAGGGATTGATAGGTTTAGGATTTTGAGTTGAGCGTCACTTGGAAACTTTTCCTTAGTATTTCCTCGACCCCCTTTAACAGTACGGTGTTTCCTATGACTCAAGAAAGAGAAAATGAAACTACGAAAACAAAAGTCTTCACGCTTCATGTTCCTCGAATGAATACCAAGTCTTCGCGGTCACACCAATTTCTTCACTTCCAAAGTCTTCAGAAAGTTTTTAGAAATCCAACGTCTTCAGTCGAAGAACTTCATTTTTAGGGGCCAACTTTCTCTGTAAATATCAAACTCCTCATAGACTTATAGACCTGTGTACACTCACAAACGCATCAGTCCCTTAACCTATAAGTCTTCAATACACCAAAATCACTACGGGGCACTAGATGCACTTATAGTTTGTGATTCTAGGGTTATAGGATTATTGTTGTAGGTTGTTTATGTGGTCAGACATGTAAGTGAAGTGTTTATGTAGTTCTAGGGTTCTAACTGTATGTAGTAGGCAGCTAAATATTAACTGAAATTACTAAATGTTAAACTCAATTTCAACCTACTCAATTACATGAAATTACTGAATATTAAACTCAATTTCAACCTACTCAATTACTAAATTTACTGAATTTACAACTGAATTTTTAAATGAAAATGTTACTGAATCTGTAACTGAATTTATAACTGAATCCTATACTGAATTGTTAAATGAACAAATTACTTTAACTGTATTTTGGACTGAAACTATAACTAAAACTTTAACTGAATAGTTTACTCTAACTGAATTTTTAACTGAAACTGTATTTTTAACTTAAACTTTAGTTAAATCTTTAAGTGAAACTTTAACTGAATTGTTTACTTTAACTGAATATATAACTGAATCTTTAACTTTTAACTGAATTTATAATGAAAACTGTATTCTTAATTGAAACTTTAGTTCAATCTTTAAGTGAAACTTTAACTGAATTGTTTACTGTAACATAATCTTTAACTTTTAACTGAGTTGTTTACTTGAACTGAATTGTTTTACTTGAACTGTAGATTGAATGATGAAGTGTGGGAAGTCAGATTCCATTTCCATGACAGAGATAATCTTGAAAGAAGCCTAAATGTGGATGATATCACATTTTACAATCTGATTCCACTAATAGAGCTTGAAGGATATGGGATGACAAACTTTATGTATTATGTCAGAGATCCAGGTGTTGGGGTTTCAGGTATGGAAGAACTGACAGATTGTGATAAGGTGGAGGAAATGTTGGATGACCTAGTTATCAAAGGTCAGAAGGTGGTGAACATAACAATCATCAGAAGTGATGCTCCAAGACCTAGTGATTTGAAAATTGGACCAGTTTGTGAGGAGCAGGTTCCATTGTCTGAAATTGGTGTGTCAGTGGTGTATGAGATAGATATAGTAGGAGTATTGTTTCCTAGCCCTACAAAGCCACAACCAGTGCCATGCAGGTCATTAACACATAGGAGAGTACATTTCTGAAGCAGAAGTGTGCACCAGTACCAGAATTTGAAATGGAGATTGGTTCAAAACAAATCCAACTAAGCTGGATGTCTTGGAAAAAGATGTGTACCTGTCCCCGATATAATTGAGTATCTCATCGGTAACAAACGTTTCCCCCACAAACGCCACCAGCTTCCCGTTGGATCGGTCCACGGCCACCTTCGCCATTGCGCACAGGTCTTTCATGGCGTTCCATGGGTAGTCAAATTCAAAATCTCCGCCCCCACCAAGGATAGTCCATTTCCACCTTACGCCAGAGTTCAGGTGCTTTGGCCGCCTCAAGCCATGAGTGGAACATGAGGCCCGTGCCCATGAGAACATCGACCAAGCCGAGCCTAGCAAAGACCAAGGTGAGCACATCGAGAGGCAGCTCCAACCAGTCCCTGCTGTCGGATGGCACCGGCGCCGCGGAGCGTCTGGCTGCAGCTCCATTCCCCTTGAACACCTGAAAATAGAGATAGAGATTGGTGTCAAAGAGCGGTAGTGTATACGCTGTAAAGAGCTGACGAGTCTGAAGAACCTCGACGATGGACGACGTCTTGCGTCGGCAGAGCAATAGCCAGTACTTAGAGCATCTCCAGCCATTGGCCCCCTAGGCGGTGATTTTACGCGCCCCCTGGGGGCGAGCCGGCGCTAAAAAAGGCGCGGGGCCGAGCGGGTTCCCAGCCGCTCGCCCTAGGGCCGCCCCAGATGCATTTTTTTAGTTTAAAAATATGAATTTGGCAAAGTTCGGCTAAAATTTGGTAAACTTGACATTCATATTCAACATGTTCGGTGTTTAAATAGATTATTTAAAAAACCATCTACGGGGCAAAGAAGTCAATGAGCGCGGCGAAGTCGCCGACGTCGCCGCCGTCCTCATCGTCGTCATCGGCCTTCTCCTTCTTGATGGCGTGGCAGCCCCTGCTGGACCCCTGTCTGACGTCTCCATGGAGGACCGGTGGCGGCAGCGCGTCGTCGTCGTCGACGAGGACGACGATGCCTCCCTCGTCCCGGCCGCGACGACAAGCTTCAAACTGCGCGAAGGCGATGCACTGGCGCTCCATCTCCGTGTGCGCCCAGTCGTCGCATGCCCATTTGAGGGCCTCTTCGTCATCGAGCTCCTCCTCCTTGACGCCTCCGGCGAGCCCCGGCTCCGTCTTCATGGCAGGAGCCCTGGCTCCGGCTTGATGGTGGCGAGCCCCGACTCCATCTTTGGCTTGACAAAGCGCGGAGGAGCCGAGGAGGAGGCACGCCGGCCGCCCTATTTGATGAAGATGCCGGCGCTACGGGTGGGCCAGCCGAGTGATGTCTCTGCGGCGGGCTCGGCCTTGATGCCGAGGAGCGTCGGCGAGCCGGAAGAGTGGGAGGAGGAGCGGGAGGAGGAGGAACCGGCGAACCTCCTAGGCACCCACGGCCCAGCGCTCCGACGGGGGTCGGGACGGCCGCCGCGGCAGGGTATGCCAGTGGTGGGTCATTGCCGCCCTCGAGGTACGACAGTACCTCATGGAGCGTGCGGCCGGGGACGCCCCACCAGACGCGGCAGCAGTCGCTGTTCTTGAGGCCCCTGACCACCGGCGCCCCGTTCATGGAAGCCAGCCGTTGCGCCTACCGTCGCTGGAAATAGTCCGCCCACGCCGCATGGTTGTGGCGGCGTACTGGGGGAGGGCGCGCTGCTCCTCCGTCAGGGACGACCACACGCAGTCGACCTCGACGGCGAAGAGGCCGGGGGGCGCATCAATGTCGGGAACCGGGGGGATGGGGACACCGCCGTTGCTGAGCCTCCACCCTGTCGGCCCGGCGCGCATGTCCTGCGGCACCGGGATGTTGGCCTCGGAGAGAAGCCACACCTCGCCCTCCTGGAGCGAGCGGCGGGCTAAGCTGTTGGCCACCACGGAGTCGCCGGGAAGTGTTCGGCCATGGAGAAGGGAAGGGGAAGGGGATGAAGGGGAGAGCGGTAGAGCTCAACGGTGGCGGGAGGGACGGCGGCTGGTTTGGGCTCGGCTGACTCGGGCTGGTGTGGCCAGCAGCGAGGGAAAGCCTCTAGTTTTATAGCCCAGGGCGTGTGAACGCGTGGCGGAAGGGGAGGCGTCGCCGCGCCAGCCAGCCCATGATGCGCCACCCATGAGGAATAAATGGCAAGGCTGACCGGCGACAGCCTTGCCATTGATTCCCCGCGGGAAACCGAGGCGTTCTGGGGAAGACGAGGTGCGTGTCACTGACTCGGCAGGCCCGCCACGCTTTCGCGCCAAAACCCTCGCTCCGGCATCCCCGAGTGCCCCCCAGTGTGCTGGGTTCGGCTGGGGTCCGCCGGCGCCGATTTCGGCCCAAGCCGGCGAGAAACGGGCTCCTGGAGGTGCGACTGGGCCGATTTTTGGGCGCCGATGTAGCAAAAACGCCTGGGGAGGGCCTGTTGGGGGCGCGGCTAGAGATGCTCTTAGGTAATAGTAGGAGTGAATGAATCGGCTCTGTTCGATGTGGTTTATAAAGGCCGGCACCAAACCTTCCATTTCCATTGTTAATTTCTTGCTAGTTTTCGATGCACATGTTAAAAATAGATTGGCCAGACGAGGAGGAGATAGTTGACCGTCGATTCGTAATGGCTCGGTGAGAGCTAGAAGTTGGAGCACCACACGGCTCGACAAGCTTTTACTTTCTATGAATTTTCTATTCCTATAACATTCCTATCCTATGAACCAAAGGAGGCCTAATTTCGACTCACATTCAGTCAGGGATGGGAACCATGGTTGATTGGAGAATATGAAAGGGCTACTTTGCACAAACATTGATGGACGGGTTCAGGGGGACTCTTTTGGTTTGGAGAAATTTTGTAGGAATACTATATGATAGGATTTCTATAGGAAAAATTCCTTTAGAGCCCTTTGGTTTGTAGCAATATGAGCAACTCTTCCTGTCCTCCACATTTCATAGGAAAATAAACATTAGCCTAGACTCAATGAAAAAAATCCAAAGATGTGAATCAAAGGTCTCCTTTCTTATTTCTACTCATAGGATTTGAGATGCATATCATGTCATTTCATATGACTTTTCTATTCCTATGATTTTCCTATCCTATGAACCAAAGGAGGCATGAACAGTTTTCAGCCCTCTAGCGCTTGTATGTATTCCATTTCGTAGTTAGCTAAGTATCCTACCTGGCGCCCAATACCCAGAATCTGAAATGGCTTTTTTAAGGAGGTTGAAACCCACAATTGCCACTCGAGAGGATCCCTCCTCCTCGCCCCTCCGGATCGTGGAGCCTGAGCCTGCCCAAGTGAATCTGCCGCTGCCAAATCCAAGGGAGCTTCAAGCTAGTATTTGGAAATAATATGATTTGCACACCGATTGCATAAAACTTGATGAAATACATGCCGACATTATACCTACTGTTTATGTTACAAATTAATTATCCTCACACACCCAAAATAATATGCATCTTCATAATGTTGTCAGCTCTCCCCGCAAGCACACACGGATACAGTGGCAGATCCAGGACACAGGCGAGGAGGAGGGGGAGGGGGAGCTAAGCCTGTGGTGTGAAGAATAAGCAATGTATTCAGTGTAGCATGTCTTGGGCGTTGTAGTATGCCTGGGGCTTGGCCCAATACTAGCTCCGCCCTGCACGGACAAATGTATTCATGAATGCACGCTCACACATGGACATGCGCATGAACACACCTAGGCATGCATTCACTGGAGCACACAAAAACGCACACAAAACATACATGCACAACACACACAAAAACATATACAACCCGCTCCGACGAGTGCACTACTAGGAAAAGTCCTACTAGTGGCGCACCAGTTTTGCCTACTAATGGCGCACTACTGGTGCGCCACTAGTACCACGCCACTAGTATGATATACTAATGGCGCACCACGGGTGCACCATTAGTATCTGGTATACTAATGGCGTACCACGCCGTGCGCCATTAGTATAGACGAACATGCGCCATTAGTATGCCTCCCAGGGGGCCATATTTACCCATGTGCTTTGGCATACTAATGGCGCACTGTGGGGTGATGCGCCATTAGTATCCTTTGGCATACTAATGGCGCACTGTGGGGTGATGCGCCATTAGTATCCTTTGGCATACTAATGGCGCACTGTGTAGTGATGCGCCATTAGTATCCTTCAGCATACTAATGGCGCACTTTGAGATGATGCGCCATTAGTATGAATATTAGGTTTTTTTTACTTTCCTGATTTTTGCACAGGTTACAAAATATATTATTGGACAGAATATAGACAACACTACACAACAACAGCAGATTCATCGAATACAATAGAAGATTAGTCTCCGAATACAATTCATCATATTAGTCTCCGAATTCAAAAGACCGAACAAAGATAGAACATTACAAGTCTCGAGACCGCGAGTAGCTAGTTTGTCTTCACATTACAAGTCGATATCGATCATCTAAACTACCATCACATAGAAGAGAGCTGCGGTCATCACGATGAGCATCATCGCGATGAAACTGGTCTTCATCCGGTTGCTCCAACGCTCCCTCCTCTCTCCTGCTAGATAGCGGGCATATCTAGATTCCGCCTCCGCCCTAGTGGTGTACCCTTTGTAATTGTTACCGCTGAAACGGTGAACCTGTCTCCAACACTCCTCCCAGTCGTCGTAGACTCCGGGAACATTACCCTTGTACACGACATACGACGGCATCTCTATGCACAAGCCAAACAACAGACAATACATGAGCAATATATAAGTATGCAACAAAAGGATCGGAAGAGAAAAGCAAGACATTAATAGCACGATTCATGGTCCTACTAATAAATAGCATCGACTACATCTAAGTTGAACGACTGTCCAAACCAAAGAGACATACAATTCATTAAAGTTTAATTACAACATGAGCCAATCAATGTTTTAGAACTACACATAGCATCACTACTTTCGACTCGACTCATGGGACCGGAGCGTGGATGAAGCCGCCGTATGTCGTGATGGTCATGAAATCGCGGGCGTTGTCAGCCTGCATTTGTAGCGTTGTGTCTATCTCACTGTTGGACGGTTGATATCTGAGGTAGAACTGCCCCGAGGTATGAAGGACATCTTGATGGATGATTTCTGCAAACTCTGACTGGATGCGAAAGAATTCTTGTCTAATGTCTGCGTCCTGGATTGCCGACAAGCTTGCGGCCCAATCTTTGAGATTATCTAGTAGCAGAAGGTGATGATGGTCCCGTACGATCGCCTGCATGTGATGGAGGGCGTAGTAGGCATTCTTCTAACTGCCAGGCGGCTGCTTGACACAGCAGAACTTAGTATTGTGGGCGAACACGTGCCTGCCGTACCTACGAACTGGCCTGGTGAAGGTGCCTCCAGATTTGGCGTAGCCGGGGAGAAAATCATCAAGATCTTTCTTAATATTTGTGTAGTCTATCTTGGAGTCATAGTTCGGGTCGAAATACGTGGCCATGGAATATTTCGGGCTTAAGAGGATGAGTGTGTAATGTGTGTCACTGCACAGAACACGGAATGTTAGAAAAAAACGATCGAAATCTAAGAAATCATATGTTACAGGGAGGTTAAGGGATGACTTACTCGGGAAAGTAAGAGACGAGGAAGTTATCCTTATCTGGGTCTGCCAGAATGACGCCTTAGAGGTGTGAACTCGTGACTTGGCGGTCCCCAGCGCTGCCCAAGAGCTTGGCACGCATGTAGAAGGGGTCGACTATCACGATGTCCGGGGTCTTGTCTCTAATGATCCGCATCTCCATACTCAGCAAAAATAGCCGAACGAAGGTGTAGTGCAGCGGATGAAGGTTAAACATAGCAAAGATGTCATCAAACCGCAAGATGATCGTACCCCTGATGGCGCCATCCACAAAGCCCTTGCCCTTTGGCATCTTGGCCACGAAAACCGGGTATGCCACATCATTCTCTCTGAGACACCGCTTCTCCAAAGAAAGAACATTGTCATGCAGACTCCGCATAGCACCGGTTGCAGCATTGAGCATATTTGTCGGTAGCATCGCCCTACCCGCCACATGCACCCTCCTTGAGATATCCTTAGGTGAAGGTGGCCCGTCCTGAGCACGGATCGTACTCGGTGCCGGCTGGCTCGCACCGGCACCCTTTTTAGCCTTTCGTTTCCGTCCCTTCTTCTTGATCTGCTGTAATGGGACCGAGTTCTGCTCACAGACCGCCTTCTTGAGCGTGTTGGGGCTGATAATATTTCGCACCTCAGCTATCTGAGGCTCGGTGAAGGCGGCAGCTGGAGGCGTCTCCTGAGAACTGAACGCCAGACGACGCCTGTTGCAATTGGGTTTCTCCGCCATACCAGCTAGATCGCGGTCATCTTGGTTGGGTTCTTGAGAAGGAGGCCCGCAGAACTCGTCATCGTACCCATGTTTAGCAAAGTACTTATCGACGTTGGTAAATGTACCGTCGTCATTGTCATTGTCATCCGGATCCTGTGCCATATGCATGTCCGGATCCTGTGCCATAGGGATGTCCGGCATGTCCGGTAGCGTTGCGGCGTTCTTGCCATGGCTTGGCGCTGACACGACTGGCGGTCTTGTCTGTGGGGTGGTGTCCCCTGCCCCCAATCGAATCTGGCTCTTCGGCCAAAGCAGGGGCTAGCTTACGCAGGCGCTGAGGGTCATCTCATCTTCTTCGTCGGCCCCAGCGGGTCGAATCGGAGGTAACAGCTCGTCGCAGCCTGGCAGCACCCGAACCACTTCAACCCTATACACTATGGGTGGCATCGGATTACCGTGGAACACGGGGTTGCCCGGTTGAACGATTCTGCCATTGGCGACATCGACCAACTCGCCGCCCACGAAGTGCAAGAGAGTGAAAGGAACATCGGCGGCGCCCTGCGAAAACATGTAGGGCGTCAGGGATGCCCAGTCAAAGGCAAGGAGATGAAGTCATCGGCCGAGAGGCTTAGTTACCATGATGCCGTCGAGCTCGGCTAATGTCGAGGCACCGCCAACGGCGGGCCTGCAACTGAGGAGGGGCCGCTTGCTGGCGAGGTGCCGACCGGCGTACACCCGGGTGCATTAAGCTCCAATGCCCGTGCCGGCGCCAGAGACACGAATACCGCCTCCGCCGGAGACACCAATGGTGCCGCCGGAGACACCAATGGCGCCGCCTGCGCGTTGTGCGAGTTGCTGGCCATGAAGCTGGGAACCGGGGGAGGCCCCTATTGGCAGCCCACAATCCACATCGTCAGCCCATGAATCAACGTAGGCACCATGGCGTTGAGCGTCGTTCCCAGTTGTTGTTGCACTTGCTCTTGGACAATCTCCGGAATCGACGCCACTTGTGCCTTGAGTGCTTCAACCTTGCGCGACTGGCTTTCCGAGCTAGTCTTTTTCTCCTTTTGCCCACCAACGGTATAGTATGACGACCATTTTGTGGACAAGCCTTTGTCGGCCACACGACCAGCTGACATCGGCTTTCTGAGCTTATCCTTGTTTTTCATTACGTTCAACGCCCTATTTAAAGGGGTGTCAAAAGGGGAGCACTAGGACGACCCCACGCTACTGCTTTCATTGTCCTGTGGAAGGAACGTGAACCATTTAGAAATATTGGGGATTAATTAGAATGTAACCATATGGAGCTAATTACGCGGGGGTGTATTCCTTACCAGAACAAGCTCAAGCGCCCTGGTCTTCAGATCCATGGTAAGCTCCTTTATTGCCGGGTCCTCCTTGTACCAGGCCCTGAGAAAGTTCCTGGTCTGCTTGTCACGGTATTTCTCGAAGCGGGGCGGTAGGCCTTGCTCGGCATGCTCCGCGTCCTCCTTGTCCCATATAGGCTCCACCACTCTTTAACCGTCGGGACCGAGTTGGTGGACCCCTAAGTTCTACTTCCGCATTTCTTTCCCCCACTGACTTGATTCGGAGGTTGCGCTGCTCTCGCACTTGATCTTGAACTCCTTGTAGTCATCTTCGCTCATCAAAGGATATTTCGCCTTGATCTTCTCATAACTATCACCTTTTCAAGCATTGCCTTCACCGTGCTTTTCCAAGTAGACAGGGCCGTGCTCATCCTCATGAGGGACGCACTGTTCACTTTATTTCCTGAGAGGAGTGTGTTTGCAAACTTAGCGGGGAACTTGTATCGTTCGTGCAGCTTCGTGAAGAGGAGGCTGCACAAATTCCCTCGGTCCTTATGCCTTAGGTTCTCGGTGTTGATCGAGACGGTGCTCCAAAGAATGCACCCGAGCTGAACCAAGTACCCCTTGACTACTTGTTTGGGCGCCGTAGGATGCTCGTTGGAGTTCACTTCCGTAAAATCCTCATTGACGGTGCCGAGCACGCTCGGGTGTCGGTCCTTCCGTTGCCTCTTCGGTTGGCTGCCATCTATGCGTGTGCCGCCATCATCAGTGGTGGCATCCTTGGCGGCACCATCAGTGGTGTCATCCCCGACGCCACTAGTGGTTGTGTAGTCAGGATCGGTGTCTTCCGCGGCGTCCTCATAGCGGTGAGGTTCTTCCTCCAACTCCTGGGACAGCTCCCAGAATTGCTTGCCGCCCGAACCGCCGGCCTCATCGTTGTGGGCCATGTTTCGCTTTAAATAGGAAAAAAGTTTGGTAAAAAAGTTGGTTATTGTCAAGGAACAAGATCATGGTCTCATCATTTAGGGTTTGTCGACACCGAGGCATCCTAAAAGCTAAGCTTTTATCATTTAGGGTTTGTCGATGCTGAGGCACCCTAAAAGCCTAAGCGTACATCATTTAGGTTCTCCTCGACACCGAGGCACCCTGTAGAAGCCAAGGTTTCATCATTTAGGGTTTGTCGATGCCGAGGCACCCTAAATGCTAAGTTAAGTTTTCATCAGTTACGGTTTATCGATGCCGAGGCACCCTAGGTTGGGCCTAATCACTTGGCACCAATCACTTGGCTATATTGCCACCTATGTTGGGTTTATCATCTAGGGTTTATCGGAATGGCGGGGCAGTTGATCCTACTTAACTAAGTACTAAGATACCCCGGCCCATGCATTAGTCACAAGTACCCCATATGTCCTATTTTTAGCAAAGTCATGCTAAAATTCACGGAAAATTTCAGCATGACCTTTGCTGAAAATAGGACATATGGAGTACCCGAATTTACCGGAACGGAAGTTAATCGACATTTTGGCAAACTCAAGGGCCTCTCTGGGTACCTGCAAAATCATCACGACACGATGGTCGGAGACAAAACCTAGCAAACTGATTATCTTAGCTCTGATCCAAGCTCATCTGCTCCGTGTGGTACAAACCCCCTACCAGTTGCGAGAAATATTATGAATTCGGTAACAAGTTGCTAACACTGGCCCTTCTGAACAGATGTAGGGCATTCAAGAGTGAGGCATCAGTTACTGTATGCTTAGACAGTTTAGTTACTCTGCTCATATTTCCATGGACACTCCAGAAAATAACATGCTTAAAGAACAGATGTAAGGCATTCAAGAAAATAACATGCTCATATTTCCATGGACACTACAGGTCACAAAAAATGAGCATCTTCTCTGCATTTATAAAGCATTAGGATAGTGAAAGTATTACTCACTTTGATGGAATTCTAGCTTGTGATGATCTTACAGTGACAAATGTTGCAAATTGATTGAAAGCACTGTAATTCAACCAAAAATCTACTCTGAACAGTGCTTGCAAATTCAGTAACTTAAACTGAGATACAAAAATTTGAGTGAATACTCCACTTTTTCAGTGAGCAGTACTCCACTATTCAGTTTGATCTGGTATTAATCTCAGCTTGATCTTTTCATTATCTCTGAATTTCAAAATAGAGTCTACATACTGCAAAATTTGGCACTACATCCAGTTTGGCACTACATAAACCTCTAAATTCAGAGCACTACATCATCCAGTTTGGCACTACACGCAACTCTAAATTCAGACTAAATCAAATCTGGCATACTGGACTACATCAACTGCAGGATTCCACTCTAAATTCAGACTATATCAACAGCAACTACTTTTTTTGCGGGAATCAACAACAACTACTTGACCAGGATTTGGAGTAGTGCATTGCAAATCGAACTTACTGTGAGTTCCTGGAGGAGGGGTAGGACGGGCTCCTCGTCGGGGTTTGGAGGAGTCGAGGGGCTTGGAGGAGTCGGAGGAGACGGCGAGCGGGGGACCCGGGCACCTTCGCCGCCGTATGTGGGCGCGCGAGGGGCGGGAGTAGCCAGAGCACGAAGCCGCGGCGTGAGGGGTGAGGTCGGTGAAGAGAACGGCGATGGCGCTGCAACGGGGATGTGGCGGCGGCGGGGGTGGAGTCTGGCGGGGGTGGGGGCGCGGGGGAGGCGGAGGTGGAGTCCGGTGGGGGTCGGGGCGGTGGCGTCGTGGGTCAGGGCAGCGCACGGGTGGATCTGGCGAGGGAGAGAGGGACGAAAGGGATCTGGCGAGGGAGAGGGAGGAATTAGCTAGGGGGGAAGCTTACTAATGGCGCACCCCTAGTCGGTGCGCCATTAGTAATCTTTTTTTATATAGCAATGGCGCACCAGCAGGAGGTGCGCCATTAGTAATCTTTTTTTATACAGCAATGGCACACCAGGAGCACGTGCGCCATTAGTAATCTTTTTTTATATAGCAATGGTGCACCAGGCAGAGGTGCGCCATAAGTAATTTTTTTGTTGCATCTAATAATTTTTAAGAAAATGAATATGAATATGAAACAGTAATGATTTTTATAAAAATAGTAATAATTTTTTTAAAAATATCATCAAATTTGTTATTTGAAAATATTTATGAATATGAAAAAATATCATCAGATTTATTATTTGAAAAAATCATCAAATTTGTTATTTGAAAGTATAATCAAATTTGTTTTTTTGCAATTTTAGTTGCATTTATTTGTGACGGTGGAGCGCGCCGGGGAGGGTGCAGGGGAGGGTGCGGTGGGTCGTCGGAGGGGGATCGAGATCTGGCGAGGTGGGATAGTGATCGAGATGGAGGGGGATCGAGATCGAGTGTCCATGAAATTTAAAAACACTCATGAGTTCAAAAAGTGCCCATGAAATACAATCGAGAAATGAAGGCTACAATTTAAATACAATCGATCTTAGCTAGCTATCTGTTCACAATCTTCTTGCCCTTATTTTTCGTAAATGGAGTTCTTCTCTTGAACGGACGTCCTTTAGGTAGGGTGGTCCTGCTTCTTCTTGTGGTGTATGCTGCTACTTCATCGTCGTCGTCATGTTCGATCTTTGGGTCGTCGTACTTGTCGAAGTCTTGCTCATCTGCTACTCCATCCATTCCGATGATCTTCCTTTTGCCTCTCCTCACGACAACACGACTGGGCTTTGACGGGTCGGTAATGAAGAAGCATTACTCCACTTGGGAAGCCAGTACCCATGGCTCATTTTTCGCGGTGACGTTTGCGCCCGTGGTCTTGGATTTGGCTTCGGGTATAACCATGGTGGTGAAATACCGGTCTTCTTTTAGGACGCTCTTGGCCCATCTGACATGGAACATCGGGACCTTCTGTCCAGCGTAGCTCAGCTCCCAGATCTACTCGATCCTTCCGTAGTATCTGTCCTTGTCATTACCGGTGTAGGATTCCATCGTTACCCCGGAGTGCTGATAACCATCGCTCTTCATGTCCTTGTCCTCGGTGTAGAATGTGTAGCCGTTGATATCGTACGCCGCATAGGTCATCAGGTTGTGCTCAGCGCCCTGTGACAAGGCGAATATGAGTTGTTCTTCCGCGGAAGAATCCTCATGTAAAGGGTACGACAGAAGCTTCTGCTTGAACCAACGCATGAAACATGAGTTGTGCTCTTTGATTATATCTCCGTCCGTCCTCTGTTGGCCTCGGTCATTGTACGTCTTCTCAATAAAGGTTTTGTGCTCTACCACCCAAGGATCGACCACGTCTATTTGTTGTAGCGCGACTAGGTTTGCTCTTTCAAAGTCGGCGAGTCGACCCTCGAAGTCGACATGCATTTCGCGGCGACCATCACGGTGACCCCATCCATCGAGCCTGCCGAGGTGTCTGTTGACAGGCAGACCAACGGGGTTCTCGATGCCTAGATAATTCGTGCAGTAGGAGATGCACTCTTCGGTCAGAAAGCCCCTGGCTATGCTTCCCTCTGGACGTGACATGTTGCGAACGTATCCTTTGATGACACCATTCATCCTTTCGAACAGCATCATGCTGTGCAGGAACGTCGGCCCGAGTTGGATGATATCCGCCACGATATGGACCAGCAGATGCACCATAACGTTGAAGAATGCGGGCGGGAAGTACATCTCAAGCTCGCATAGTATCACCACGATCTCTTCTTGTAGCCTTCTGAGTTGCCTCACGCCAACCGATTCTGAGAGATGACGTCGAAAAAGTTGCATAGGCCAAATAGCATTTCACGGACGTGCGCGTCCATGATCCCATGGATTGCAACTGGAAGTATCTGCGTCATCAGCACGTGACAGTCGTGAGACTTCATCCTGCTGAACTTATGCTTCGCTAGGTCTAGGTATCTGCTTATCTTCCCCGCGTAACCATAAGGAAGTTTTACTCCTACGTGGCAGGTGAAAAACTGCTCGATCTCCTCCTGACTTAGAGTGAAGCACGCGGGAGGGTAGTCATTTCTGGTCTTCTTGGCCTTTTTGCCTTTGCGACGACTTTCTGTGTCCTGCTTCGCCTCATCATCATCATCATCATCATCATCATCATCATCATTAGCGTGAAGCTCCTGCCTGATGCCCATTGATTTCAAGTATGCCCTTGCTTTCGGCCCATCTTTGGTCCTCTCTGGCATGTTGAGCAAGGTACCAAGCAGACTCTTGCACACGTTCTTCGTAATATGCATGACACCAAGGCTATGAGGCACACGGTGGATCTTCCAGTACGGCAAGTCCCAGAAAACAGACCTCGTTTTCCATACCTTCAGCAGCGGCTCTGGCGCCTTTCGCTTCTTTTCCGGCTCTGGCGCCTTTTGCTTCTTTCCCGGCAGTGGGCAATCTTTCCAATTTTTCAACAGCTTGTCTATTTCCTCGCCGCTCCTCGTAAGCGGGCGTCTTCGGGGTTCGGTTTCACCATCGAACAGATCCTTGCATTTCCTCCACGGGTCATCGTCGCAAAGCCACCTTCGATGTCCCATGAACACGATTTTCGAAGACCCGGGATCTCTATCTAGCTGGCGATATGTTGTGTCATCCATGCACCTGACGCATCCAAAAAATCCGTGGACCACCTGCCCCACGAGATATCCGTAACCGAGATAGTCGTGCACCGTCGTGAGCAGTGCGACTCTCATAGGGAAATATTCTTTCTCTGTGGCATCCCATGTATTGGTTGGCGTTTTCCACAGCGTGTCTAGCTCCTCTTTCAGCAGCCCCAGATACAGATTGATGTCGTTCCCTGGTTGTTTCGGCCCTTCAATTAGCATACTCATGTGAATGTACTTCCTCTTCATGCACAACCAGGGGGGAGGTGTTGGGGAACGTAGTAATTTCAAAAAAAATTCCTACGCACATGCAAGATCATGGTGATGCATTGCAACGAGAGGGGAGAGTGTGATCTACGTACCCTTGTAGACCGACAGCGGAAGCGTTATGACAACGCGGTTGATGTAGTCGTACGTCTTCACAGCCCGATCGATCAAGCACCGAAACTACGGCACCTCCGAGTTCTAGCACACGTTCAGCTCGATGACGATCCGCGGACTCCGATCCAGCAAAGTGTCGGGGAAGAGTTCCGTCAGCACGACGGCGTGGTGACGATCTTGATGTTCAATTGTCGCAGGGCTTCGCCTAAGCACCACTACAATATTATTGAGGAGTATGGTGGAAGGGGGCACCGCACACGGCTAAGAAAATGATCACGAGGATCAACTTGTGTGTCTAGGGGTGCCCCCTGCCCCCGTATATAAATGACCAAGGGGATGAGGCCGGCCGGCCCTATGGCGCGCCAAGGAGGAGGAGTCCTCCTCCTAGTAGGAGTAGGACTCCCCTCTTTCCTACTCCTACTAGGAGGGGGAAAGGAAGGGGGAGAGGGAGAAGGAAAGGGGGGTGCCCCCCCCTCTCCTAGTCCAATTTGGACCAGAGGGGGAGGGGGCGTGCGGCCCACCCTGGCCGCCCCTTCTCTCTCTCCACTAGGGCCCATAAGGCCCATTACTTCTCCCAGGGGATTCCGGTAACCCTCTGGCACTCCGGTTTTCTCCGAAATCACTCGAAACACTTCCGGTATCTGAATATATCCGTCCAATATATCAATCTTTATGTCTCGACCATTTCGAGACTCCTCGTCATGTCCATGATCACATCCGGGACTCCGAACTAACTTCGGTACATCAAAACTCATAAACTCATAATATAACTGTCATCGAAACCTTAAGCGTGCGGACCCTACGGGTTCGAGAACAATGTAGACATGACCGAGACATGTCTCCGGTCAATAACCAATAGCGGAACCTGGATGCTCATATTGGCTCCCACATATTCTACGAAGATCTTTATCGGTCAGACCGCATAACAACATACGCTGTTCCCTTTGTCATCGGTATGTTACTTGCCCGAGAGTCGATTGTCGGTATCTCAATACCTAGTTCAATCTCGTTACCGGCAAGTCTCTTTACTCGTTTCGTAATACATCATCTCGCAACTAACTCATTAGTTGCAATGCTTGCAAGGCTTATGTGATGTGCATTACCGAGAGGGCCCAGAGATACCTCTCCGACAATCGGAGTGACAAATCCTAATCTCGAAATACACCAACCCAACATTTACCTTTGGAGACACCTGTAGAGCTCCTTTATAATCACCTAGTTATGTTGTGACATTTGGTAGCACACAAAGTGTTCCTCCGGCAAATGGGAGTTGCATAATCTCATAGTCATAGGAACATGTATAAGTCATGAAGAAAGCAATAGCAACATACTAAACGATCGGGTGCTAAGCTAATGGAATGGGTCATGTCAATCACATCATTCTCCTAATGATGTGATCCCGTTAATCAAATGACAACACATGTCTATGGTTAGGAAACATAACCATCTTTGATTAACAAGCTAGTCAAGTAGAGGCATACTAGTGACGTTTAGTTTGTCTATGTATTCACACAAGTATTATGTTTCCGGATAATACAATTCTAGCATGAATAATAAACATTTATCATGATATAAGGAAATAAAATAATAACATTATTATTGTCTCTAGGGCATATTTCCTTCAGTCTCCCACTTGCACTAGAGTCAATAATCTAGATTACACAGTAATGATTCTAACACCCATGGAGCTTTGGTGTTGATCATGTTTTGCTCATGGAAGAGGCTTAGTCAATTGGTCTGCAACATTCAGATCCGTATGTATCTTGCAAATCTCTATGTCTCTCACCTGGACTAGATCCCGGATGGAATTGAAGCGTATCTTGATGTGCTTGGTTCTTTTGTGAAATCTGGATTCCTTTGCCAAGGAAATTGCACCAGTATTGTCACAAAAGATTTTCATTGGACCCGATGCACTAGGTATGACACCTAGATCGGATATGAACTCCTTCATCCAGACTCCTTCGTTTGCTGCTTCCGAAGCAGCTATGTACTCTGCTTCACATGTAGATCCCGCCACAACGCTTTGTTTATAACTGCACCAACTGACAGCTCCACCGTTTAATGTAAACACGTATCCGGTTTGCGATTTAGAATCGTCCGGATCAGTGTCAAAGCTTGCATCAACGTAACCATTTACGATGAGCTCTTTGTCACCTCCATATATAAGAAACATATCCTTAGTCCTTTTCAGGTATTTCAGGATGTTCTTGACTGCTGTCCAGTGATCCACTCCTGGATTACTTTGGTACCTCCCTGCTAGACTTATAGCAAGACACACATCAGGTCTGGTACACAGCATTGCATACATGATAGAGTCTATGGCTGAGGCATAGGGAACATCTTTCATTTTCTCTCTATCTTCTGCATTGGTCGGGCATTGAGTCTTACTCAATTTCACACCTTGTAACACAGGCAAGAATCCTTTCTTTGCTTGATCCATTTTGAACTTCTTCAAAACTTTGTCAAGGTATGTGCTTTGTGAAAGTCCAATTAAGCGTCTTGATCTATCTCTATAGATCTTAATGCCCAATATGTAAGTAGCTTCACCGAGGTCTTTCATTGAAAAACTCTTATTCAAGTATCCCTTTATGCTATCCAGAAATTCTATATCATTTCCGATTAGTAATATGTCATCTACATATAATATCAGAAATACTACAGAGCTCCCACTCACTTTCTTGTAAATACAAGCTTCTCCAAAAGTCTGTACAAAACCAAATGCTTTGATCACACTATCAAAGCGTTTATTCCAACTCCGAGAGGCTTGCACCAGTCCATAAATGGATCGCTGGAGCTTGCACACTTTGTTAGCTCCCTTTGGATCGACAAAACCTTCCGGCTGCATCATATACAAATCTTCTTCCAGAAAACCATTCAGGAATGCAGTTTTGACATCCATCTGCCAAATTTCATAATCATAAAATGCAGCAATTGCTAACATGATTCGGACAGACTTAAGCATCGCTACGGGTGAGAAGGTCTCATCGTAGTCAATCCCTTGAACTTGTCGAAAACCTTTTGCGTCAGCGTCAGTCTTCTTCTTGAAGATCCATTTATTCTCAATTGCTTGTCGATCATTGGGCAAGTCAACCAAAGTCCATACTTTGTTCTCATACATGGATCCCATCTCAGATTTCATGGCTTCAAGCCATTTTGCGGAATCTGGGCTCACCATCGCTTCTCCATAGTTCGTAGGTTCATCATGATCTAGTAGCATGACTTCTAGAACAGGATTACCGTACCACTCTGGTGCGGATCTTAATCTGGTTGATCTACGAGGTTCAGTAGTATCTTGTTCTGAAGTTTCATGATTATCTTCATTAGCTTCCTCACTAATTGGTGTAGGTGTCACAGAAACTGGTTTCTGTGATGTACTACTTTCCAATAAGGGAGCAGGTACAGTTACCTCATCAAGTACTACTCTCCTCCCACTCACTTCTTTCGAGAGAAACTCCTTCTCTACAAAGTTTCCGAATTTGGCAACAAAAGTCTTGCCTTCGGATCTGTGATAGAAGGTGTATCCAATAGTTTCCTTTGGATATCCTATGAAGACACATTTCTCCAATTTGGGTTCGAGCTTATCAGGTTGAAGCTTTTTCACATAAGCATCGCAGCCCCAAACTTTCAGAAATGACAACTTTGGTTTCTTGTCAAACCACAGTTCATAAGGCGTCGTCTCAGCGGATTTTGATGGTGCCCAATTAACGTGAATGCGGCCGTCTCTAGAGCATAACCCCAAAACAATAGCGGTAAATTAGTAAGAGACATCATAGATCGCACCATATCAAGTAAAGTACGATTACGACGTTCGGACACACCATTACGCTGTGGTGTTCCAGGTGGCGTGAGTTGCGAAACTATTCCGCATTGTTTCAAATGTACACCAAACTCGTAACTCAAATATTCTCCTCCACGATCAGATCGTAGGAATTTTATTTTCTTGCTACGATGATTTTCAACTTCACTCTGAAATTCTTTGAACTTTTCAAACGTTTCAGACTTATGTTTCATTAAGTAGATATACCCATATCTGCTTAAGTCATTTGTGAAGGTGAGAAAATAACGATATCCGCCACGAGCCTCAACATTCATCGGACCACATACATCTGTATGTATGATTTCCAACAAATCTGTTGCTCTCTCCATAGTACTGGAGAACGGTTTTTTTGTCATCTTACCCATAAGGCACGGTTCTCAAGTACCAAGTGATTCATAATCAAGTGGCTCCAAAAGTCCATCAGTATGGAGTTTCTTCATGCGCTTTATACCGATATGACCTAAACGGCAGTGCCACAAATAAGTTGCACTATCATTATCAACTCTGCATCTTTTGGCTTCAACATTATGAATATGTGTGTCACTACTATCGAGATTTAATAAGAATAGACCATTCTTCATGGGTGCATGACCATAAAAGATTTTACTCATATAAATAGAACAACTATTATTCTCTGATTTAAATGAATAACCGTATCGCATCAAACAAGATCCAGATATAATGTTCATGCTCAACGCTGGCACCAAATAACAATTATTTAGGTCTAATACTAATCCCGAAGGTAGATGCAGAGGTAGCGTGTCGACCGCGATCACGTCGACTTTGGAACCATTTCCCACGCGCATCGTCACCTCGTCCTTAGCCAATCTTCGCTTAATCCGTAGTCCCTGTTTCGAGTTGCAAATGTTAGCAATAGAACCAGTATCAAATACCCAGGTGCTACTGCGAGCATTAGTAAGGTACACATCGATAACATGTATATCGCATATACCTTTGTTCACCTTGCCATCCTTCTTATCCACCAAATACTTGGGGCAGTTCCGCTTATAGTGACCAGTCTGCTTGCAGTAGAAGCACTCAGTTTCAGGCTTAGGTCCAGATTTGGGTTTCTTTTCTTGAGCAGCAACTTGCTTGTTGTTCTTTTTGAAGTTCCCCTTCTTCTTCCCTTTGCCCTTTTTCTTGAAACTAGTGGTCTTGTTGACCATCAACACTTGATGCTCCTTCTTGATTTCTACCTCCGCAGCTTTCAGCATTGCGAAGAGCTCGGGAATAGTCTTATTCATCCCTTGCATATTATAGTTCATCACAAAGCTCTTGTAGCTAGGTGGCAGTGATTGGAGAATTCTGTCAATGACGCAATCATCTGGAAGATTAACTCCGAATTGAATCAAGTGATTATTATATCCAGACATTTTGAGTATATGCTCACTGACAGAACTGTTCTCCTCCATCTTGCAGCTATAGAATTTATTGGAGACTTCATATCTCTCAATTCGGGCAGTTGCTTGAAATATTAACTTCAACTCCTGGAACATCTCATATGCCCCATGATGTTCAAAATGCCGTTGAAGTCCCGATTCTAAGCCGTAAAGCATGGCACACTAAACTATCGAGTAGTCATCAGCTTTGCTCTGCCAGACGTTCATAACATCTGGTGTTGCTCCAGCAGCAGGCCTGGCACCCAGCGGTGCTTCCAGGACGTAATTCTTCTGTGCAGCAATGAGGATAATCCTCAAGTTACGGACCCAGTCCGTGTAATTGCTACCATCATCTTTCAACTTTGCTTTCTCAAGGAACGCATTAAAATTCAATGGAACAACAGCACGGGCCATCTATCTACAATCAACATAAACAAGCAAGATACTATCAGGTACTAAGTTCATGATAAATTTAAGTTTAATTAATCATATTACTAAAGAACTCCCACTTAGATAGACATCCCTCTAATCCTCTAAGTGATCACGTGATCCAAATCAACTTTACCATGTCCGATCATCACGTGAGATGGAGTAGTTTCATTGGTGAACATCACTATGTTGATCATATCTACTATATGATTCACGCTCAACCTTTCGGTCTCCGTGTTCCGAGGCCATATATGTATATGCTTGGCTCGTCAAGTATAACCTGAGTATTCTGCGTGTGCAACTGTTTTGCACCCATTGTATTTGAACGTAGAGCCTATCACACCCGATCATCACGTGGTGTCTCAGCACGAAGAACTTTCGAAACGGTGCATACTCAGGGAGAACACTTCTTGATAATTAGTGAGAGATCATCTTAAAATGCTACTATCAAACAAAGCAAGATAAGATGCATAAAAGACAAACATCACATGCAATCAATATAAGTGATATGATATGGCCATCATCATCTTGTGCTTGTGATCTCCATCTTCGAAGCACAGTCATGATCACCAACGTCACCGGCGCGACACCTTGATCACCATCGTAGCATCGTTGTCGTCTCGCCAATATTATGCTTCCACGACTATCGCTACCGCTTAGTGATAAAGTAAAGCATTACAGCGCAATTGCATTGCATACAATAAAATGACAACCATATGGCTCCTGCCAGTTGCCGATAACTCGGTTACAAAACATGATCCTCTCATACAATAAAATTTAGCATCATGCCTTGACCATATCACATCACAACATGCCCTGCAAAAACAAGTTAGACGTCCTCTACTTTGTGGTTGCAAGTTTTACGTGGCTGCTACGGGCTTAAGCAAGAACCAATCTTACCTACGCATCAAAACCACAACGATAGTTTGTCAAGTTGGTGCTGTTTTAACCTTCGAAAGGACCAGGCATAGCCACACTCGGTTCAACTAAAGTTGGAGAAACTGACACCCGCCAGCCACCTGTGTGCAAAGCACGTCGGTAGAACCAGTCTCGCGTAAGCGTACGCGTAATGTCGGTCCGGGCCGCTTCATCCAACAATACCGCCGAACCAAAGTATGACATGCTGGTAATAAGCAGTATGACTTATATCGCCCACAACTCACTTGTGTTCTACTCGTGCACAACATCAACACATAAAACCTAGGCTCGGATACCACTGTTGGGGAATGTAGTAATTTCAAAAAAATTCCTACGCACACGCAAGATCATGGTGATGCATAGCAACGAGAGGGGAGAGTGTGATCTATGTACCCTTGTAGACCGACAGCGGAAGTGTTATGACAACGCGGTTGATGTAGTCGTACGTCTTCACGGCCCGATCGATCAAGCACCGAAACTACGGCACCTCCGAGTTCTAGCACACATTCAGCTCGATGACGATCCCCGGACTCCGATCCAGCAAAGTGTCGGGGAAGAGTTCCGTTGGCACGACGGCATGGTGACGATCTTGATGTTCAACTGTCGCAGGGCTTCGCCTAAGCACCACTACAATATTATCGAGGAGTATGGTGGAAGGGGGCACCGCACACGGCTAAGAAAACGATCATGAGGATCAACTTGTGTGTCTAGGGGTGCCCCCTGCCCCCGTATATAAAGGAGCAAGGGGAGGAGGCCGGCCGGCCCTATGGCGCGCCAAGGAGGAGGAGTCCTCCTCCTAGTAGGAGTAGGACTCCCCTCTTTCCTACTCCTACTAGGAGGGGAAATGAAGGGGGGAGGGAGAAGGAAAGGGGGGCGCCGCCCCCCTCTCCTAGTCCAATTCGGACCAGAGGGGGAGGGGGCGCGCGGCCCACCCTGGCCGCCCCTTCTCTCTCTCCACTAGGGCGCATAAGGCCCATTACTTCTCCCGGGGGGGTTCCGGTAACCCTCCGGCACTCCGGTTTTCTCCGAAATCACTCGGAACACTTCCGGTGTCCGAATATATCCGTCCAATATATCAACCTTTATGTCTCGGCCATTTCGAGACTCCTCGTCATGTCTGTGATCACATCCGGGACTCCGATCTAACTTCGGTACATCAAAACTCATAAACTCATAATATAACTGTCATCGAAACCTTAAGCGTGCGGACCCTATGGGTTTGAGAACAATGTAGACATGACCGAGACATCTCTCCGGTCAATAACCAATAGCGGAACCTGGATGCTCATATTGGCTCCCACATATTCTACGAAGATCTTTATCGGTCAGACCGCATAACAACATACGTTGTTTCCTTTGTCATCGGTATGTTACTTGCCCGAGATTTGATCGTCGGTATCTCAATACCTAGTTCAATCTCGTTACCAGCAAGTCTCTTTACTCGTTTCGTAATACATCATCTCGCAACTAACTCATTAGTTGCAATGCTTGCAAGGCTTATGTGATGTGCATTACCGAGAGGGCCCAGAGATACCTCTCCGACAATCGGAGTGACAAATCCTAATCTCGAAATACGCCAACCCAACATTTACCTTTGGAGACACCTGTAGAGCTCCTTTATAATCACCCAGTTACGTTGTGACGTTTGGTAGAACACAAAGTGTTCCTCCGGCAAATGGGAGTTGCATAATCTCATAGTCATAGGAACATGTATAAGTCATGAAGAAAGCAATAGCAACATACTAAACGATCGGGTGCTAAGCTAATGGAATGGGTCATGTCAATCACATCATTCTCCTAATGATGTGATCCCGTTAATCAAATGACAACACATGTCTATGGTTAGGAAACATAACCATCTTTGATTAACAAGCTAGTCAAGTAGAGGCATACTACTGACGTTTAGTTTGTCTATGTATTCACACAAGTATTATGTTTCTGGATAATACAATTCTAGCATGAATAATAAACATTTATCATGATATAAGGAAATAAAATAATAACATTATTATTGCCTCTAGGGCATATTTCCTTCAGGAGGTTGTACATCCACAGAAACACAGGCCAGGTGCTATGTGTGCTTCTATGGCTGCCAAACGGATTGTCTCCATCGGTGCTCGCGCCCAGCACGATGTTCCTTGGATCGTTCCCAAATTCTGGGTCTTCGAAGTTCAACGCTTGCCACTGGCTCGCATCCTTAGGGTGACTCAGCATCTTGTCTTTTTATTTATCTCCGGATCATTTCCGTCATATTCCCGCTTCTTCTCCTCCCTATCTGCGTGCCAACGTAGGAGCTTTGCTACCTTAGGGTCCGTCAAATACTGCTGCAGACGAGGAGTGATCGGAAAGTACCACACCACTTTTCGAGGAGCTTTCTTCCTCTTCTTGTATCGAGTGACGTCGCACACCGGACATATGGTAGACTCCGCATGCTCGTCCCGATAAATGATGCAATTGTTCATGCACACATTGTATTTCACATGTTGTAAATCCAGAGGACACACGATTTTCTTCGCCTCCTCGAAACTGGTCGGGCACTTGTTCCCCTTGGGAAGACGTTTGTGCCAGAATGACATGTTCTCGTCGAAGCATGCGTCGCTCATTTTGTGTTTTACCTTCATCTCCAGAGCCATGACCGTTACTTTCAGGCGGGTATCCTCGGGCCTGCATCCTTCATACAATGGAGTAACCACGTCTATCTCCAGTTGATCCAGCTTGGCTTTCTCTCAGGCGGCAGCTCTTGCGTTATCCGTCTGCTTGAGAAGCAGCTCTTGAATATGAGGGTCCTGCACCCAGCCTCCACCGTCGTCTGCTCCGGCATCTTCATCTTCATGATCATGCCCTTCGTCTTGATCTTCCTCATCATCATGTCCGGCATCTTCTACATGATGACTGTGTACAACATCACCATCGTGATCATGTCCTGGAGATTCTTTGTCTTCTCGCCCGCCCGAGCCGTGGTGGTTGTCTTGCTGCCCTTCCTCATTTCTTGCCCGGACCCCATGGACGACTTCATAGTCATCTTCATCACCTTGCCACCGATAGCCATCCATGAAACCACACAAGACCAGGTGGTCCCACACCTGCCCGGAATCCGGGTTCGCAATAAGGCTCTTCAGCTTGCATCTTCGACACGGACATCTTATCTCTGTCTCATTCTTTTGAAGCATCTCGGCCTTCACGGAGCTCAAAAACCTATTCACGATGCCTTCGGTCATCGTGCAGACCATGGTCGCCTGCGGGGTAGAGCAAAACGATATTTCAAAACCAAAAAAAATTGGCATGACTTTCCCTAAAAATAGGACCAAAAAGAATGCATAGTGCCAAAATTCTTGCCGAAACGAAAATGAATCAATATTCCGGCAAAATATTGGCAATTATCGCATTTCAAATACCGGTACCTGCAAACACAAACATATATGCAACACCACAAACATATGCAATACCACAAAAATACATAGATCTAGCTAGGCCACAAAAATTGCATGTGCACGTTGTTGGAGCGAGCCAGGGAGAAAAAAGTAGATCTACAACATAAAGATAGCTTTCCCCTTACTTACTTATCAAAAAAAGGTAATTTAACCACTTAATTTTGATGAATCTATGGTGCAAATGAGGTGAGGAGGAGGAGGCAGCCGACACAAACTTGGAGAAGGAGGTGGAGGGAATGAAGTGGGGAAAGTGAGTGTGTAGGTGTGGCTGTCCAAAATATCTAGCTGGTCCCAGGTTACTAATGGCGCACCACCCACTCATGCGCCATTAGTAACCCTACATACTAATGGCGCACCTGCTGGTGGTGTGCCATTAGTAGTTTTGCAATAT